>NC_089873.1:4500000-4800000 GCF_040182565.1 Anser cygnoides | reverse complement strand
TTGCTGCCGAGCCACAGGAGTGGGAGCGGTACCATTAACTAGTGAAGTCTTCATAACGCTCTGTGCAAAAAACGTCCCTCGGTAGGTGAAAGACAGCATCAGAATGTACCAAAATCCAACCCCCCGGGCTCGTACAGCCTGAAAAATGCAACAGCCCCCATCGGACAAGAGATCCTTGCCCCCGATTCACTGCAGAGTCAAAACCAAAACACCCGGTGACGGAGGGTGAGAGGCGAGCACACCGCATCCCTCTGCGACGGAGCCAGGGCCGAAGTGCTGAAGTGACCGCACGACTTAAATCCACGGCAAGGTCTTCAGTGTGCTCTGTGCTTCCTCTTCTTGTGTTTTTTATCTTTCTTTTTGTTGGCACACTTGGAGCAGAACCATTGGATCTCTTCTGGGGGTGCAGTCGTGATCCCGACGCAAGGCCTGTGGAGGACAGGGCAATGTGGTGTCATAGCAGTGGAGCAATGTTATTTTTATTTCTTACCCCAAGAAATTAAACATTTCAGTGGGAGACAGGATCTGGCCTTCCTCCCCTCCCTCCCCCCAAACTGGCAGAGCAATTATATCATCACTGCATTGATGAATGCAATGATCTAACAGAAATGTAAAATAAACTTGCTTTGAAACAAGAAAATATATCGAAAGGGCACTCAGATAAGAAATCGTTTTAATAGAAAATATGACCGCACTTTCAGGTATAATAGGCTAGATTTAAAATAATTTTAAATGCTTCTTTAATACATCTGCAAAAATAGAAAACTTATGATTTTATGTAGCCTAAAAAGTGATTAATTCCTCGAACCCTTTATAAGAGCTGACATTTATATTACTGTTCATACAATGCTTCATAACTTGAAACGTCTATCTGTATACACTGTGCTCGTATTCCTGTACTTCTTTCAAAATTACCGGAATCAGCCATATTTCCTCGTCGTTTCAAAAACAACTGTTATCACCGATTCCTATTAATTAAAGTAACACTCCTTCAGTTTAAAATCTGCTGCTTCAAATTCCAGAGAAACAGAGATAAAAGTATCTTCCACATTATTAAATTGGACACAGCAAAGCCATTCAAATATTCCCAGCCTCACGAACACACAAAAAAAAAGGGGGGGGGGTGGTTAATAATATAGCCACAATCTGCAGGGAACGGCAGAACAGGATGGATGAGAACAACTTACCAGTGATACCAATCATCGCAGTCATCACAACCTATCATTGGACTGCCATCATCTGGCTTGTTACAGCCAGGACAGATCCAGATCTGGTTACCCCATTCGTCTCGGATCTGGTGCAAAGAAAAAAGGAAAGTTAGCTGGTTTGCAGGGCAAGCAGGCAGCAAAATCAACATTTAAATATATAAAAAGTTTGTTGCTTATCCAACAAAGCTTTTCAATGGTCACCGTTCTTATTTAGGACTTCTCTCACCCTAGGTGCTCAGCATTAGGTTTTAATTGATTTTTCCTATGCTGTACTTGAGGCAAAGGCATGCATTTTTCTGCATTGTCCTGTGAACCAGCAAAGCCAGTTGTGCCACCCGACCTACGCACAGCCACTCACACAGAGCAGCCGGGGCTCAGCCACACAATTCCTGCTCTGTCTATACACCACCACGACCAGAAGGCTGGCTTTTCACATTTCTACCCTGGTAATGGCGAGAACGAGCTACAGCAGGCTCCTGAGGAAGATAACAGTCTTATGCGCATGTAAAATATCCAGTGCAATGTGGATATGTTGCTTTATTACTTATTAGCCAAAGTCTTCAACTCGACTAGCTGATAAGATCAGGATATAAAAAAAAAGTTGTTACTGAGTAACTTTCCATTCCCCTTATGACATTTATGTCACAGCACAATTTACTAAAGGGTAAATGAAACAAGAGAGGCAGATCATTTACAGTATTAGGCAGCTGCTTACTGGGTTTATCATATTCAGAGTTTCATGATGTTTTTTAATGTTTATGCCCTGCTAGAGCCATATTTGTATTTTTAAATTTCAAGTGCTTTCTTTAACAGTTCTTTGGTAACAACATATGTGAAAAATGTCACAAAGTCCATCCAAAGAAGTGTAAATTCACAATATGGAGTACAGAATGCCTGGGGTATTATCCTGATTTCATCATTCCTTTATGGAGATTTGCACGTTATAACCCAATCTCAAAAATATGAACTGGTTTGTTCTCAGCTTTTGTGCATTAGTGCAGTTACACGTATCTAAGACAATAACTTTCTGCTATCTGTACAGCTTACAAATGCGATATTAAAAAGCAGCAGATGAAAATCCCCAAATGTTCTTAGGGGAAAAAAAAAAAATAAAGCCACTACACGGTGGTCTGTACATCTTACACCCCTGCCAGAAAAATCAATAGGAATATACCAAAGCTGCAACCAACACATCACTCTCGACTGACTCTTCTTAAAGCCCTGCACTTCTGTGTGATCTAAAACTAGAAAACACAAAGCCCAGGAATATTAAGCAGGGACCAAACCCTTCCCAACCGCGACGTGCAGCAGGCAGTGTCACACGATGAACTGGATTTTGAAGCTCGCTGATTGTAAGGCTCAGTCCTACCGCCACGCTCCCACCTGCGGGCACTGCCATTTGGCACGTGCCCCATCTGGGCGCTGCCAGCTTTGGGCACCGGCGGTGACACCTACAGGGAACGCTGCCCTGTCAGGAGACAGACACCCCAAATTTTCCAAACTTCAGTTTTCAGCGGGGTCCTTTTTGGCAGAACGCTCGTCTTGGTGTTTTAGAAGATCACGGGCTGGAGGGGGGCAGGGTGGTCTCTAACCACCAAAACCTCTCTGTGTTTGTTAAGAACTTGGGCTGCTGAATGAGGATGTCAAAATGTCTCCTAACTTCTTGTTCCTTGACGAGCCAAGGGTCGTGGAAGGAGGGACAGTGTGTGACTGCCCAATGCTATTTTAGTACAAACCATTTTGAGTTAACGATCGGAACACACTTACTGAGATACTATCCCGCAGGGAGATCCCACATAATAACTTTTGTTTTCCAAGTATAACATCATCCTTTGTCCTTCCGTGCAGAAGGGAGTCGTGTACCCCTGTCACACTGGCTCCAATCTTATCTCCCCGAAAGCTTTCCCATGCACCCTTGGGAATGCCATTTCATCATTCTCTGTCCCGGATTCCCTTCATACAAGGGGCTAATAATTATTAATTATTCCCTTCTTCTCCAACCTCTTTGTCAGCTTTTGCACTTGGAAACTTCTCACATCAGGAGTCTCTCTGCCTGCATGCATACTCGGATCCTAATGCAGTAAAGCCCTGGTTTTAACTATAATATTATAAAAGAAAAAAAAAAAAAGACAACCTGGAGCCTACCGAGTACTTTTCTCTGAATTTTCACTCCCTAAGGTGCTAAGTGTGTTACCACTGAAGTACTGGCCTTAGGAAAAGTTATAGGTTTTCCTCCTTTAAACTACCATCATCTCTAACTTATTTGCCTTTAATACTGAGGCAAATTTGCTGTAGCACAGTATTTTGAAAATGCTTCTCTCCTAGGGTGAATTTCAAAGCTTCTGGATACTACTGTAATGTGTAAGAGTGACACCACATTTACGCTGTGATGGAGAAGGTGAGGATACATATCCTTCACCCCAAAGATATGCACAGCTTATGTGAGGTAGTCGAGTACTGTAACCAACTCTGGAGTGAAATGTAGCAGCTGTTTAAATAGAGACCAGTAACACAATACAACAGTTAAGCAAGGAAGAGCACCTTCTCCGTTAGAACCAGCAGGGTAGATTTACACTAGGAATCTTTATAAAAACAGGAATTAAAAAAAAAGTCATGCGCACGTTTCAATTAAAGTAAAGAAAACTCTGTAATAAAAGCAAGTTTCAGGTGCTTTAAATGGTGAGATTTTTTAACTGGCACCCGCTATAGATAAGCAAGGTGTCACCATCCAACCTGGAACATAGCCAGGACGGGGAGGATAACAACACTGCTGCTACTGTTGGTGGTATGTGCTGCTCTTCAGTGATCAGAAACGGCAGGGCTTCCGTCTTACCCTGCATCTAGAGCAGAAATTTGCCATAGCAAAACAATCGTAGTCTTGCCCAGAGCTGTGTCCATGCTCTTTTAGAGACAGTAGTTCCTGTACCGTGTTGTAGGGGAGACTTTTCTAAAGGAATGAAGAAGTCTTAAAGCTGCCAGAGACTAAGTTCAGAGCAAATGTCAAACAGACAGATAAACTAGTTACAGACTTTGAGACGCACAAACATTTAGTATTTCTCTATGTTGAGGAAACCAGAGTAATGTACTCTACACACCTCAAATGATGGCTAAGTCACATTCTTGATGTTGTGTGAGGGTTTTGTACTTTACCCGACTGACAGCAAAATCTATGGTGAGTTTGACATCTGAGGTTTCAATTCAGTGCTTATGAAAGCATCTATAAAAAAATCTCCATCTCCAAAATTTTATGCTCTAGCTCAGTTAGGTGAGGAAAAATGGGATATAACTGGACTTGTTAGAAGAAATTTTAAGCGTTGGACTGGAAACACAGGAAAATACCAACCTAAGTAGTAGTGTTTTAATGATTAACCTTTCAAAACAAGTGCACAGAAGCAAGGGGCAGATAAGAGTAGCTTAGTGGAGAGCAACATCGCAAGTCCGGCACCCTCAGTTTGAGATGAGTCACCACGAAGCTCAGCAATTGAGAAGATGAATGTGCTGGGACAACACATGGCAGCACGCTTTACCTACCACGTAAGTACTGACAGTCTCAGTCACCACGCTCCTAACAGGCGCTTTGGAGCCTCCGGCCGCAGAGACGGCTGGAGACGGAGGTGGAAGCAGGACTGGCGAGACCGTAGGCTGCGGAGGAGGAGGAGCAGGAGCTGGAGGAGGGGTGACGTGGACAGGAGCTGGCACCGGTGATGGCACAGGTGGAGGTGTTTTGGGCCGGCTCGCAGGAGTAGCAGGTTTGGCCTCCGGGGCTGGCACCACTTTGCTGATGACTCTGAAGGACCAAAAAATGAGAATCGTTAAGAGCTGATGGGAAAGAAAGCACCGCTCGATCACCGAGCAGATACAGAGAAAATATAGTGCAGCTAATTCACATCACCTTTAAGTCAGCACTGAGGCTGTTTCAACCCAGCACAAGGACTGCTCTCATTGCTACATCCATCCATTCACAGACCCTGACGAGCAGACAGGATAAAGTACAGAGCTATTACAAAGTGAATGTCGGGACAGCCTGAACCACTCCATAGCTCGCTGTCATATAAATATTCTCTGTGGCTTCACTAAACCTTGTTTCGTTAAGTTTTATTACATTAGCTGAATTTGTGGGAAATATTAGAAAGGAAAGTTAATCAGCTGTGAACAGCACTGATTTTAATCTTCAAACTGCGAGACGATATCATCCTCTTAAGACTCTACATTAGGGGGTTCTGCAAATATTTGCTAGTTTGGTATTTCTTTCCTCAAATGTTTATGAAATCAGCAGTAGATCTAGTCAGGACAAATAAATGACGCACACTATATACTCAGCAGTTAAAATATTGCTACTTACTCGAGTAGCTGAAGTAGACAGGATGTAGCTCTAGTAAATACACAGTATAGAATAATCTTGCCCAGGAAGGGGGATACATGGGGGACCCAGTATTTATTAACGAATGTTGATACATGGTGTTATTGATGTGCATGCATTTTAACAGACAAGGCCCTTACAATAAGACTTGAGACTGGAAACATGAGGAGAAGGAAAAGGGCTTTTTGTAAAACAAACCAGAAAAACCCCAAACAAAGCACAGGCTAGGACTATTTGTTTTTACCACATTTTGGTAAATCATTTAACTTATTTATATTTGAATGGTAACTGTGGGAGTGCAATTCATTTGTGAAGGGACTGTAGGAAGAAGGAAAATTAAAGAAAGGTTAGGCATTCCAGAGAGGAGGACATCTTAAGAAAGGAAAAAAAAAAAAAGGGAGACATCGGTAGGAAAACCGTGATGAAGATTGAGTTGGAACAACTCCTGAGAACAAGGGGAGGAAAGTCCAGCTCCACTGTCAGTGGGAACTTTATGTGCAACTGAAGAGTCTTCTGCAGCTCCTTTATGATATTAAAAAGGCAGTATCGATAGCATCAGAAACACTGTCTGCAATTCAAGTCAATAATCCAAGCCATCGTTAGAGAACGAGCTGAAACTACATGATATTTAAAGCTCAGCTGAGATAATTGTGTTTTTCTCCCTAGATACGCTGCTTGCCCTACTAAATCAGAACGATGGCAAGTAACAGGAAAAAAGAGCGAAAGGAAACAGAGCAGTGGGTTTGGGATTCTTGACTAGTCTGCCACATCACATCCAGTCTACCATCACCGACCTTCTGAGACCCCATGTAAGTGACTACTGGAGGAAAACCAAAACCAAGGAAGTTTAGAAACTTAGAGCGGAGCAGAATCTAAAAGCCGATAGATGATTTTCCTGGCCATCCCCTACACTGAAGGCTTTCACACTGCTTGAAAGTCATCTAAAAATTGCTTCAGGTGCCTGATTTGGGGGCTCAGGCTCCATATGTGTCTCTAAGGTGCCAGACTGTGCGTCAAACCACAGCACTCCTAACTCACTGCCTGCGACGTGCAGAAGGAAGGAGGTCCTGCTATCACGTCATCCTGGGAGCAACCTACACGTCTACCCCTGCCCCTTTCTCCTGTTAGAGGGGTACTTTTGAAAAAACGCTGTTATCTCCCACCAAGCAAGCTTTCTCTTTGGCTCTTCAATGTCTGTGGTGCATTTCTGGTTCAATGAAAACCTTAGCATATGGCTCATGAGGGCTCTTTTCGACTGGCCACACACCATCTCTGAAGCTGCTTTTGTGCCTTCCTCCTTCCACTGTTCCCAAAGCTGAACGCTCAAGACCTTGGGTGGTGGCACTGCTCCCACAGCTTGCAAAGTCACCCCTGCGACTTGAAAGCCTCCTCTTAATAAAAATAAAATAAAATTTGGCAATAATATAACTGAGGAGAGGGACAGAGAACAAAATATTTGGCTCAGCAGAAGTCATTTGTAGGGTTTCAAACATCATTATTCCCTCTTTCCCCGCGCCCACTTCTACCCCCCTCCAAGTAAACAAAGTCCTGCCATGAGTTCTTCAGGGAGTCAACCCTTCCCTAGTCTGCACTAGGAAAAGTATTAGCTAATAAGATTTTAAACACAACTTTGCAAACAATGTAAACAGTTTAAAAGAAGTATTAGCTAATACAATTTGAATAAGAGTGACCATGCCCAGTGAATGTATTAAATTAAATTATAGTTTCCTGGCCAAGATAAAGCCAGGTTCTCCTCCTGAACAGGGTCTTCAAAAGCCACTCTACTCATAAGTGCAGAAACTGTAGGGAACATCACGAATAAAATCTTCCAAAACTGCAAATATTCATTAGCGGGTGACACATCCCCATTGATTGGCTGGTTTGCTTCAAGTGTGCAATTAAGACACGTTCAGTATATAGGGCAGCTTGTTTATCTTGATTTTTAGAGCTCAGTTATCAAAACGGGAGATCGGCATTTTGGAGCACGCTTGGGCCTACCACTCCCTTGGGCTAATAAAGTTCTGAGACTTTAGACTCCAGAGTGGAGAAATGAATGGCTTCGTGCTGCACCATTAGAGGTGATGGAGTAATCTCAGAGAGGGTGGTTGGGCCTGTCCTCCTTCCTGAAAAAGGGGCTGCACACATGGCAATATGGAGGTGGGGAGAAATCAAAGGGAAATAGCAGTCCCACGACTAATAATTAATGTTACTTCAGACTTGGAGAGAAACCTGATATCAAAACAGTATGTAAATGATGGCAAGATTTACGAGATCTTTTTTATAGACAAGAAAAGTGAGGCACGGAGCATGCTGCAAGTAGGCGGTACTCGCTGCAGCAAAGCTTCGATCCTCCTGCTACTGAGGTCCATGCTAGGTTTTAATCTGCACTTTTGGACATCACCATACCTGTATCGTTACATTCTATCCCAAATGTGCTTTTCCTGTGCTTCCAAAATCAGGACTTGTAAGTCTGTAAGTACAACACTACATAAAGATGAAATTTCACCTCCTTTCCCCTCCTCCTCATCCAAAGTCCATAAACTCTAAAACTGGGGCTGGATTAATGTTTTTTGAAGTCATACAACATAAATGAACATCAACTGCATCAACACGCTCAGAGTCCCAAGATGAAAATCACACTTCTCTCTGCAGGCTGCTCGCCTGGCGATGTATCACATCTGTATTCTACACTGAAAGATAAAAATCAAAGCTGTTTTTGAATCAAAATAGTTCCCCCAGAATGAAGAGGTGTGAGAAATCCCTTGGAATAGATGTGGTAACAAGAGCCTCCGTATATCATAACTAAAGGCTACCACTCCCTTCTGAAAAAACAGAATTAATGTAAATGTGCATCTGGTTGTGCCCAACCTAAATTCGCTTTGGATTTCTCCTTAAATGTTAACAGGAACTGTACTTCTTAAGAACCTCAGTGCTTTTCTAATTGAACATATGTATCAATAACATGTTAAAAAAAAAACACCTCTTCACAATGGTAGAGTTAATGAGATCCCATTTTCATCATTACTCTGGAGCAATTGCTCCGTTCACATAGACAGATCCAAACCCAAAAAGGATGAAAATGGTGTTGGCTCGCAAGCAAAGTGCAAATTCTCCCCAGCTCTTTAACATCACAACAGGTCAGTTTATAATCGTCTCTAATTGGCATGAGCCGTAACACGCCACATCCGGAGCAAAAGGAGGCTGCAAGGTGTGAAGTAGCTTCCTGCCTTTGGAAGCAACTTATTTGATTTCATTCTGATCCTTACGGCTGAAAGCCCCGTTGACTGCTTCACATAAACAGAGGGAAAAGACACGTGCACCAAAAGGAAATGGCTTTTCAAAAATAGGATATGAACTGCAGAGCTGAATGTCTGCTACGAGCGACAGGCTCCAAAAAACGCTGTGTCAGTACTGAGAAAGGTCTGGTCAAGAATTGCAGGTATCTTTGTTTCTTGGAGGTCAAGCTCCTTAAAAATTGTTTCACGTAGGCTCTGCCTAGAAGAAGACAACACTTTAGAAGTCCTAATGATCCATTTTTAAGCAAGGAGCATGAGCTAAAGGGTCCCTGTACATAGGAAAATGTCACCACCAACCATACTGTCATAATTAAAGCTAGCACAACTGCCACTCATTATTATGGCTGACATTTCTTATCTATTAGTGTTGATATTCCCTTATTGATACAAGTTCCTCAATGCTAGAAAGAGAGGTGGGGTAACTATTTTAATTACTTAGAAATCTCACACTTGTAACTGAGATTGTTCCACCAGAAAAAAAAGAAAAAAAAATTGAAATACTCTAAGACCTATGGGTAGAAGTGTCAAAAACACCCAGGGGAATTAGGAACATTTCCATATGGTTTAGATTCCTCACAGATTAGAGGTGATTTTGAAAATTTTATTCCAACCCTGGAGGAGAATCGGTGTAATTTAAGCTCTGTAATGTAAGCTAATTCCCATATTACTTTTAGAAAGGGAAATTTAGTTTTTATCTCTTGTGCCCTGCTGAATATTTTATTCTGTGCAAACAAGTCGTATTGGCAAACAAAGGCTCCACAAATATGCGCTATGACCAGCTTGCATGTTTGCAGGGTGCCAAAATGCATCAAACCTTCAGCCAAGCCCCTAGCAATTTTGCGAGTGAAAAGACTTCAATACTTAACCTTGAAATAATAATAAAAACATATTTTCGTGTGATTAATTGCTTGCAGGGTGATATTCTTCTCTAGCAAAGAAAATGAGCAATGAACACGTGTTCCAAGACACCGTCCCTTTCTGTGGACGCTGCCTGGCCAAACACGGGTGGCACGGGGTCCTTGTAAGCACCTGGGGTTTTGATGGTGCACACGGAGCTCCGATGGCTCACTCGCCATTTCATCCCTATGGCAAAACCCCGCAAACATCCCTTCCTGGACAAATGAGTCTAGCAATTCCACAGGCATCATGTCACCTAATCCCATTCACAAGTTTATTGAGCTTCGTCTTAAAACCGGTTAATCTTTTTGTCCCCACTATTACCCTGCTTCAGGATCGCACCACTCTGGTGGCACAGAAACCTCTTCTAATTTCCAGCCTCCATTCATAGCCAATTAATTCCCATTTGTTTTTGTGCCAACATTGTTCTTTAGCTTAAATAGCTTTCTCCCTCCAAAATGTTTACTTGCCTGATGTATTTGTAGCCAGCAATCATATCCCCTCTTCACATGCTAGACTAAACACACAAAGTTGTTCTCCTCTCGTATCATAACAGAGACTCCTCTCTGCTTCCCCTACTAGTTCCCCAAGCCCTCCTTCACACCTGCTCTCAACAATTCATTGTTCCTGAACACAAGCAGTGTTCAAGAACTGAATATAACATTTCAGGTGAAGTACCAACAGCATCTCGAATGACAGCTCAGACACTTCCACTATCTCTGCTAAAATGACCACTTGCAATACATCCTATGGTCACCCTTGGATCATGGTGGCAACTCCACGATCAACTCATGAACCATCACCCCCTTGATTCACCTACCGACCAGCTAAGTTGCTCTTGGTACTCTTCAAATGCAAAAGCCTTAACTGCATTTTTTCTTGGTCCCCTCGAATTGAAAAGGATTTTTCCCTTGTATTCGAGGGGACCAAGTTCTTTCCAGACAATCATCAGATCCTCAGCGGTACTGACATGGTCCTTCAACCTTATTGACAAAAAATGACATCAGTGCTCTACCTTCTATTGGGACTAAATTTTTAATGAAATTATTAAAGCAGATCAGTCCTGAAACACATCCTTGAGCACGTTCACTAGTAACCTCCTCTCTGGTTAGATAAGCTCTCTTATTACTCTCAGTTGCTATCTACCTTTGAGCTAGTTCCTTACTAAACAGCTCCTCTACTAATCCCTGTCTTTGTCAGCTTCACTATGATAGTATTAAACATTTTCCTAAAATCCGGGGAGCTCGGCTTTGCCACCTTTCATTCAGCCAGAAGAGAGCATCCCTTCTCCCAGTGGGAGGACAGCTGTCAACTTTATTCCAGCCACGCACATATGAGTGTCCCAGCTCTTCTCCACTGAAGCTGAGGCTTTCCCTTGGAGGGGAAGCAATTTGATTATGTACTCAGCAACTGCTTCTTCCTGTACTGCAAGACCCCAAAAAATTGCTCTGCAGTGGGAGGTGGAAGCAGTCGCTCTCAGCATTGGCGGTGGAAACAGATATCTGAGATGCATGGCAAAAAATCAGCCCTGCCCAGCCACGTCTCCCACAGGGACTGCCAACTGGACCATGTGAAAGTACAGAATCGGTTATCAAAAATTGTTATCAAGCTGATTTAGTATGGCTTACTTCCATGTTGTGTTTTATTCCACTTATTTCCAAGCCTTTAATTAGCTCTTCCTCCAAAATTTGTTCTGTAATTAAACGTATTGCTGTCATCAGGTACCTCGATCACTTTCCCCTTCTTCCGCACTTCTGTTTTCCTTTTTATACTATTTATTAAAATAGATTTAACCAACATTGAATTTTAAAATAAAACTAAATTTATTCAAAACTTACTTGTCACTGAGTCTGCAAATTCACAAGCCAGCTATTTTGTAACTTGGGAGGAAGATTACCCTGTTCCTTGACATCAGTTTGCAAATGTCCCTATATTTTTGCTTCTCAATCCATTATCATTAACTTTCACCACTGTCAACCTACTGCCATTATCCCTCTTGTCTTAGTTCTCAGTAAAGGGGAGAACAGACACAGGATCAGAGGCAAGGTATTCTCTTTGGTGACCAGCGACAGGACCCAAGAACAGCATGAAACTACGTCAGGTAGGTTCAGGTTGGGCATTAGGAAAAGGTTCTTCACTGAGAGGCACTGGGACAGGCTCCCCAGGGCAGTGGTCACAGCACCGAGCCTGATGGAGATCAAGAAGTGTTTTGACAGTACTCTCAGACATAGGGTCTGAGTTTTGGGTGGTGCTGCGTGGAGCCAGGAGTTGGCCTTGATGATCCTTGTGGGTCCCTTCCAACTCGGAATATTGTATGAGTCCCTTCTTGGCTCATACTGACATCATTCTTCACCTCCTCCCTGTCTTCACTTCCATGATCCTCTCTTCCTTTGCAACATTTAATTCAGCTTGACTTTTGGCGAGCCTGACTTCACCTCCACAGTCTTTTGCTTTGAAGACACAACCCCTTTGCTAACAGCCTTTTTCTCCTAGAGGTACAATGCTTGCACTCAACACCCGTTTTGAAGGAGTTACTGATGCATTTCGCTCTGTAGTCGTTTCCCCCTTTCCAGAGGCAGAAATCACCACTTTTGAATCTATTAGGTCTTCAGTCCTGCTGACTTTTCTAGCTATCTCCTTTGGTTTACAGGCATCTGCACTCTTGGAATTGAATTACAGGGTTTCTACTGTTTATTTTTCCATTACTTTAAGTAAAACAGAGTTCTGTCCGTGGCCTCCACCCTCTGTATCTATTACACCAGGCTATTTCTCCCAGCAACCACAACCACCTTTCTGCCAATGACTCCCACATCTCCCTCCTGTTCTTTCTCACCATCCTGACTTACAGCTCGAGATGGTTCATCGCCAGTCTGACAAAACACAACTGAGCTGGTAGCGTGGCGTCTCGCTATCTTTCATCTTCTTTTCTCTCTTATCATCAATAACAAAGCTGCTCAGAGCTTCGATGGGAAAGCCCTTGTGCTGAGCTCTGAACGGCAAAGCCAGAAGCTGGTAAAACATGTTTATGCCAATGAGCCCTTTGCAAACTTTCTCTTATGTGTTCATTGCAAACTGCCCTTTATTATCATTTGTCCTGGGAAATGTTATGGGATGCATGATCTAGAAGCTACATCTACCCGTTTTAATGGGAACCAGGGTAGAATATAAAATTTCATTAACTACTACGAAATTATGCCAGCATGGGTTTAGGAACGTCTGAAATGGTAATTTCCAGCTTGTTACTGAGACATATTTCTGTAAGAAACATGCAAGATGCCAGTCCTGAACTTGCAGGCTCTGTAGAGCTACAGCTCAGCTGCTCATAGGGTGCCTTTACTAAATTTGGGTAGGACCACCTTCTTCTCTTGTGTTTAGGGAAGGTAACTTCTCCATGGACCTCTTCTGCACGTCCAGCTCTCAGGAACTAAAATATTAATTTTTTGGTGTATGCAGTTTACTTACTTTTGTTTAAAAACTTCAATAAAAAGAAGCATCTCCGTCAAAGACAAGCATAAATCAGTACCCATCTCCTGCAATAATCCTCTACGGAGGCAAAACTGTTCTTTTAAACAAATACCCATCTGCCTTTCCATTCTTTCACACGGATTGGATCGATTTATGTTGTACTTTGCAAGGGCAGCTGCTCATGCTCATTTACAACAAGCAATTTGCTTATGTGTCTAAACATGCCCGAAGGTTTTTTTTTCTTTAATTGCGTTGTACAGTATACAATTTTTTACTCTTGAGCAATAAGCAGAAAAATCAAAGAATCTCACAGTAACTTGTTTTGTTTTCTAATGACTCAAGCATTTTTATGGATTCACTTTTGGAGTCATCACCCGATGTGGCCAACAGCAAAATGAAAATAATTTGCCACAGCCTACCAGCTACCATAAACAGGATGAATAATTAGTTGGGGTGGCTTCTGTAATTAAAAAGGAAAAAAGAAAAAAAGAAAAAGAAAAAGCTAAAGACTAAGTCTGAAGTTGGAAATAACTCACATACAAGGAAGAAAAAACTATTCTGAATCACCTTTAGAAATATAAACTGATTATTTACATGTTTCAGTAAAAGGGATATAATCTTCTTCTTCCTTTTTTTTTTTTTTTCCATGTAAAAGCTGCAATCCTGCAGCAAGGGAGGGGCTGGGGAACCTCCAGTGCAGCAAACAGGACTTCTGGATGGATACAAGACCACACATGAGGCTTTCACAGCAGCATTGGGGCCAATATGTTACACTCAAAAAGAACAATCAGGAAAGGGATATGAATCATACCCCACACAATATCTCCATTAAAATGCACATCCATTCAGAATTTGAAAAGGCATTGAAAAACCAGTCCTCCAGCTCTTCTAATTTAATGATTATAGAACAGAAAAATGTGGGTCTGCTTACACACACACACAGATTTATGAGAGCAGCCAAGATCACTGGAATTCCTAAAGCACACCTCTGCAGCCTTGGAGAGGAGCAAGATCATTTTTCATCGCTCTGCCTCCTCACTTAGGTGGTCTATTGATCATATCAAAACTGATTTAACCATTACACGCTCTTCTCTGTCTTACAGCAAGAGCTGGAGTGACACCCGGGGTGTTAATTCTGGCAAAGCACAGTTAACACAAGCTTTCACTGCTAAGTGCTGCATTGTAAAATAATTGGGATACCCATTAGCACTGCAATAAACAGAGACTTTCGCTGCTCAGCCTCTATTGTTTAATTTTCCCAAACAGTGGTTTCCCTTTCTCCAGTTTTCTCCCCGAAGTATCACTTTTTCCCTCCTATTTAATTCCACAGCAAGTTCTCCTCCAGAGCTTTCTGTTGAATAAGCAACGTCTCGCGGGGTAACCAACACCGCCCACAGCTGCGTCCCACAATAGCCCCATGCTGCTTGCATTACGTCTTTTGGAGGATTTGGTCACGGTGCCTTAACTGCTACAAACACTGCTCTTATTCATGAAAACGTGCGGGAGGAGGGGCTTCCAGCAGGATTCCTTTACCTGTTTCCCCACCACAAAACAGTGAAATAAATGGAATGGGTCACGAGCTACTTGGCCGTGATGCAAACCTATGGCTTGACAAGTCAATAAAAAGCCAATCCTTTCCTCCCTAGCCACACACAGGGAGCCAAGGCTAGAGGCAAACAATTTGGATGTGCCTACAAAGGGAGTTTAATGAACCCCATTATTCAGCTATTGTGGGCAAACACGATGAAGACAGCAATCTAAATTATCAACGTCTGAATGGCTCCCTGCTAAATAGCACCCAAAGTTCAAAAGTTTCTTCCCAAGGTCTTGTTTATCTGTAACAGAACAAGCCCATTAAAAATGAAAGTTCATGAATACCCACCAAAGACGATAGTGTAAAAATGTGAGGCATTCTTGAAAACTACATAGGGCAGAATTCTACTTTAATTGAAGCTAATAGCGAAGTCCTATCTTAGATATCTAGCTATTTACACAGCTCAAAAAAACCATTTGTTTGAGTACCTTCCAAAAAACGCATATTCATGTTACACCAGCAATTACAGATCCCCAGTGAACTCTGGGGAATACCAACACAGTCCTTGCCTAATTTCTTGTCTTCAACCAGGTCAATAAAAGTGTATTCATGGAGCTGCCAACAACTCTCATCTCCTCCTTTGGTGCCCTCACCTTTTTTAAGCCTGATTTTGTGTGTGTGTTCCCAAGAAAATTTAATCTCCAGAGCGTTTGCAGCTCAATTCTTCTGTAAATTAAGCTTGTTGCAGATAGGATATCCATATTTTAGGCATGTGTTTTTGGAGACCGTTACCCTGTAATAAATTTGGTGGCATCCTGCTACAGGTTAGATGGTTGAGTTTTACACAATTTCAAAAAGCGTGCATAAAGAACTGCTTGATTGGAATTCTGTTGCCCAACTGTGGCTGCACTTCAAATAATCAATTCTCGAGCAAGTAGCAGTGATGACCCAAGCCACCAATTTATGAAAAATAAACATCTTCCAGCAGTCCAGCTGTGTTTCAGGTCGGGTTAGAGCTTCAGAATCATGCCATTTTCTCAAGCTGTATTTCCTTTCAGGCTTCCACTTTGACAGACACATGCCATCTGGCCAACTTATAAAAATACGTGTTATGATCACCCTATTGTGGTGGAAAGCCTTGGATGGTCAATCACAGAAACTCTAATAAAACAGGAAGCGATGGGACAAGCTCCCCTCTTAGTCCCAGAAACATACTTCTGGGTCACCAATATTACCCAGAGAGATTGCACCTAGAGGCTGCAAATTAATTTGGTCCATATTGCCACTTGGCTTTGAGGTGCCCTACAAAGGATGTCAGTTAGTTAGGCTGGTGGCTTTTGTCATGGGCATATCGTGCTGTTGAGTGAGCCTCCAAAGGAGCATAAGTATGGCCTTGGACTGATAACATCCTAGCAAGAGATAAAAGGCTTTAGTGGAGTCAATTAAATATCTGGACAAACAAAACAAAACAAAACAAAACAAAAAACCACCTCCTTCTATCCCTTAATCCTTTTTGGATTTTATTTCAAAATCCACAGGTTATTTAATACACATTTTTATAGACGCACGGGCACACATATCTTAGCATGTGTGCAATTTTTGTGGAGAAGGTCACAGATCTACTCGCTTTAAAAATAGGCAAGACAACAGGCGATTTCAGTAGAGCGGCTGGTCAGATTTACAAGTTAAACACTGTTAAAATACCTGTCCTTCCCCTATTCGTGTCTGTTTTCCTGCTGATGGCAGGGAACACACCATCAACGAGGCGAAAGTCTGGAGCAAAAGCCCAACAGTTTAAGATAAAGTTCAGAGGCCTCATTTCACAAACACATGCAAATATATATGTGCACATATATCCTGCTTCTATGTCACAGAAGCACTTAAACAATGACTAACGAGAGGTACTCTGCTTTGTGGTCTGCCATTAGTGTTAGAAACCATAAGGGTTTTCTTAAAAATTGTATTTAAATTGTATTTTACGTATTTTGTCTGTATCAAAAATTACAGCACATGCTTTACCTGAAGTTTATGGCAACTGTGCTCGTAACTGGAATGTCAACAGCTCATCAATAGATATGCTTTTTAAAAATTTACGTGTATGAAACTCATGTGTATGAAAGTTTTTAAAAACTTGTGTTTATGAAATGTGATTTATGCTCAGGAAAAATAACTAGACAAAAAGAAACCATGATACAACTGAATAAAAGTATTAAATTCTGCTCATCATTTGCAGATGATTTAAAATTGAAAAGTCTATAGTAGCTTTGTGCTTTTTACATTTTTTTTAAAGATAACATCTCTAGTTCCTTCCTATACTAACTCAGTTAGCAATCTTCTACCCTGATAACACTGGAGTGGAAAAAAAACAGTGAAAAACCCTTCCTACATATCATTCAAATCATATCTAAAAAGGTGGTCATAAATATTTCAGAACCCAAGCAAACTAATAAGAGCTAGGCCCATTAAGGATAAGATCTTTTACAACAAATTAAATAAAACAATTTATTGAAGCCTGGACTTGAGATAAACTAGATTTACTAGCTGACCTTTTATTCATTTAAAGAACAAAATTAGCTCTAATTGCATTAGAATGGAATCCAGTAAATTTCTTCTAATGTGGCATCCAAGCAAGTATTGCTGTAATTGTTTACAACTAAGATGGAAATGCTTTGATTAGAATCTACTTTCTTCTTGTTTTACTGTGCAGTTAAAACACTTCCAAAAAAACCTAAAGTGTAACAGTTTTCCAATATTGGTCTTTCCATCGTTCAGCAACAGCTACATTTTCACGTCCATTAAGCTAATGTCATTAACTGCCATCTCTTTTGAACTGATGGGTGTTGGAAGAATATTTGTGCACTAGACAAGCTCGACTGTCCACTACGCACTTGTATTCACAGAAACAATAAAAGTTCTCTGCCACAACCAGCACTGCTTTGTATGCTGGTCCATGCAGAGGAGCTGAGAAGCAAAATGATAGCAAAATTGTTTGCTCCACTGCAAAGGCGTCTTCCTCAGCACCGCTGCATTATTTGGGTGGACTTGTGCTGCCATCCGTTTGCTGTATTTACAGGGAGATCTGAACTTCCATTTTAAGTGTCATCAAATCTGACATCTTTTCTTCAGATACCTGAAATTTGGAAGAATTTCCTCACGGAAAGGGCGGTTAGGCATTGAACAGGCTGCCCAGGGAAGTGGTGGAGTCACCAACCCTGGAGGTATTCAAGAGACATGGATGTGGCACTGAGGGACATGGTTCAGGGGTGGACTTGGTAGTGTTAGGTGACGGCTGGACTAGATGAGCTTATGGGTCTTTTCCAACCTAAACGATTCTACAAAATACTTTGTGACATCACCAAGCTCTGCAAGTACTTCCATTAAAGACAATGTTTTGCATGAAGTTCCCCCAAAACAGACCAGCTTCCAACTGAATGGGTATTTAAGCTCCTCCCAAATCCTCCCAACAGCTCTTCCTCCTAACAGAGGAAACTGAAAGAACTCATTAGTCCATCTAGTTTTATAACTCATCAACTTCTATCAATCCCCAGAAACTCTTCTGACATATTTCCATGGCCATTCACAATAATTTTAAATAATTCTGCGCTAGTAAAGGTTCCAGAGACATCTGAATCAACACACAACAATCCCATGTGACAATTACCTGATATTCAGACCTTTGTTATCAATACAGAAGAAACGTAAGTTTAACTTTCCCTTAACATAACACAGAAGCCTAGCTTTTCTTTCTGTCTCTTACAAGCTATGTAAAAGGTTGATGAACCTACTATGGTCTTGCAACTAAAAACTTTAATCCAGGTAGCAGAGACTTCTGGTATAATTCAACAGCCCAAACCACACATGTGATGCTTTCTCTCAGAGCCATACCAGTCCTTATAATGATCACTACATATGAAAATTAAAATATGCTTTAAGTCAAGGCTGAATATTAATTGCTTAGGATTAAAGCAAAAACATTTAGAGTAGGACAGCTCACCTTCAAGCACTGCTGCATTAGACATTGGACACCACACTAAGTTCCCAGAGCCAAGGCCACATGGCACAAACTGGGTTTCATTGTGCAACAGCAGATTTCTTCCTGGGTTTTGCCTTGGAAAACTATGACAAATCCTAAAAGCTATTGCAAAGCTCCAAAATTTTGTGTTTGCCATTGGTCAGAAGATATAACTTTTACAGACAAAGTTAGGAGGCCCATATGGTAGGCATAGAGGGGAGATGTCTAGGGAAGGAAAGGGAAATGAGTATGCAAATAGAGATGGAATACTAAGGACTGAAGCCTTATCTGGTTGCACAACTTGAAGCAGTATCAAAGATAAGTATCAAGCGGTGAAGATGGAGTTCCCCTCCTGTGCCCTGTACTGATGCTGCCCAAGCACTTTTTAGCACTGCCTATCAGCTGCCTCCAGAACTCTTCCACCCCTGAAGATCTCAGCCTTGCTGTTTAATTCTTCCTTACTTTGTTGAGAAACTTTAAGCTAAGTCTCCTGTCAAGGTGCCATTAGAGAGGTATATAGGAAACTGGGATGGAACTGGGTTTCCCAGAGGGCCAAAAACTGAGATGTCAGTATCTCTGACCCACTGCAAGCTAGCAGGCCTGAAGACGATGTGCTCACACGGTTTGTAGGAAGCAGATAAAGTCTGAAGTCTCTTTTCAGAATGTGTGTGGGCGTGAGAAAGATTGGGGTGAGATAAGAGGGGAAGCAAAATAGTATTTTTGGTACTAAAATATGGTTTCAGAACTATGGTCTACAAGTTCTGCCTTGAAAATAAAACTTTTTTTTTTTTTTCAGATATCAACATTTCTACAGTCCTTGAATAGAAGAGTTTGAAAGTACCCATAGCTCCTCAAGATGGAAGGTGGATTTGCAGGCTTTAAATGGACAGTCTGTCCAGCCGCACATGTTCAGGCTGCATGCAGCAGACAGACAGCTGTCCTGAAGCAGTGAGAGCTTTCATACAATCTGAGGCACGGAAATTTTAGATCACACTCATTCTGTGAAAGGGAGAAAACAGGAATGGTAGAAAAGCATAGAGAGAACAGCAAGAAGCCCTGATCTTCAGGGTGGTGTCCCATCAAAACCATCTTTGGTTGCTTCTGTCCCATAGCAACTGCAAGCCAACATAATTCACAGTTACCTATTTGGCCAAAGAGCAGAATAGGGCAGCAAAGAAAAACAGAATAATCATCATAGATGCCACTCAACTTATTAAGCAGAAAAATTAGTGATTAGGGGATTTAGTTCAGAATGTCTTTAAAAGAGAAGCAATTAGATTAGCAATATTTAATGGGATAAACAGAAAGGAAAAATCTGTTTGGTGCTCATGTCTACCACCAGACACAAAAGTGTAGTCTATTCAATCAAAAACAACAACAAAAAATGATTAAATGAAACTTTCACACACGAGACAGGAGTAGCCTACAAAGCCCAGTGACGCTTGGTTTCCCCAGAGTCTCTACCCACCTGCTTATGCTGTATGATCTCAGGTTAGGGATCATTCTATTTATGGCTATTCAGTACTAAATAACTACTATTTGTACAACAGCACCCAATAATTAGGGAGCTAATGAACAAACATTTGAGATGTGTTAGGTACACTCAGGAATAATCATCAACAATTATAATAAAACAGACACGCATAAAGGCATTTCAATTGTTATGCTTTAAAGCATAAAACAACTGTTAGCTGAAGTGCATTATGAAACTTGGCTGCAGGTTACTCTAGCGATACCTATCCATTATGGAAGCCTGACTGAGTGTCACTGGAGGTAGCATGAGTCTAGATGAAGTCTTGTAATCTTGCCTGGGAAAAACAGGATGGATGGAAGATGATGGGTTCCACTTGGAGGGTTAAAAAAAAAAAAAGGGTAAAATATCTAAAAAGTTTCTGTTGGTAAGTGTTCTGCTTGATTTTTTATTAGAATGACCAAAAGATGCCATAGCCGCATGAGTGTCATTTGCCACTAATTTTTAACTGTTTTCCACTGAAAATAAGAGCTGCCACATGTGACAGATGATGAAGCGTGTTAAGCACACACCTTGCAGATGGCTTTTTTTGTACTTACATCTTGTCTTGGCCTGCACCCACTCTTAATGTCAGCCGAGGAATAACCGGTGATGGAGCTGGAACAACTGGTTCCACCTTTATCTGTACAAGGGAACACAATCACCAATCAAAGACTGTAAAAAGACTCCCAAACAATATTAATTACATGAAAGCACTGATAGAGTTAACCAGAGTATACTGGCTTAATGCTTATATTGTTCTCTCACACTTCGTGCTGCAGCACGGATGGTCACAGTTTGCTAGGAGCTCTCAGCCACAGCAAATCAAAAATACAAATTCTGGACTAAAAAGTCAAATTGAAATTCCCCTGACTTTGTAATAGCTCACGTACTTCCTTACAAGTGTTACTGATTTAGCATTTAACTAAAAAATTTGGTATTTTTCTAAACAATGACATGAAGTGCTTTGACCTTAGTGCTCAAACTTGACAGGTGACACTTTTTTCTGAGACTTAAATTCAAGCCATTATTACTCAGATTCATCACATAAAGGTACCGTGGCACTCTTCAATCAAAATTAGACACAGAGAAAGCAAATAAACCTCAAGCACATACTGAATACTTTACGAAAGTGCTTATCCACACACATGTAACAGAATCACTGTTTTAAATGCAATTTGGCTGAGGTTTCTAATGGCTATTTTTCAGATGGAAGTCAGATGGCCTGATTTCCAAACTTTGTATCTGGTGGATTCGGACCACTAGAATATGTCCTTAAACTCTTTGAACTCTGCCATAATTATCAACTTCCACTGACCAGCCAAAGCTACTGCTTTGCAACACCTATACAGAACCTTCTCAGATTTTACAGGTGAAACTCTAATGATTTTCCATACATAAGTTGCTCCACTTATATATATGAAAAATATATATACATACACATAATATATATATATATACACATTATATGTATATATACACATACAGAGAGGGAGACTGATCTCATTTTGAGCATGTGCATCACTGTATTTAACAAAACAGGAATTTAGCAAAATATGGTCCAAGAACTTGAGAGACAAAAAGAGCACGCATACACTGAACGGAAACCTGAGCAATTCTCAGCGGGAACAAACTGTTTTAAAATGCTTTCATAAAGAAAGAGAGGGCACACAACCAATTTAAAGCATAGACTAGTGCAGGAGACAGCAGGACAGAAGGGAAGGGCTCAGCTAGGACTTCTGTTAGGACTCCTAAGGACAAAGTCCTGTGCCACACACCTTGTCCAAAAAATTGGAGCTGCTCATCAGGAGATGTCTACTCCAGAGAGAAGGGCTGCAGCCTGTGTAGTATTTCTGTTTTGATACTGTTAACCACACTTTTTGATAAAGCTCTCCGTGGATATGTATTAGCCTGCTACACAGGCTACTCTCTACCCTTTTGTTTATACAGCCCAATTTTTTGTTATGTCACGCCCCTGCAATGTTGCAAGAGGTTTTTTTTTTGTTATCTCTGGAGCTCCTACTGGCTGGGACTATTTCACTGCTGCTTTCAATGGGTAAGTCTTTTAACTGCTTTCCTGACATCTTAAACTGTAGCATCGTCCACTGAATGGAGACCTGGTATTGAAGTTTGTACTTACAGCACACAGCACACAAAGATACCCACCTCATTGGGCCCTTGTATCAATGTCCTTTGCATTATTATTTGTATACCGCAAAGCTGATCTAAGAAACAATGGCAGGGGCTCATATGGCAAAAGAAAATCACATAAAACACTTCTTTATGTCAAATACTAACAGCACAGTCTGCTCCGAGAGGAAAACTGGGCTCTGCAACAATCCAAACTCTTACCCTTTGATACAAGAGGAGGGTTTGCGTGTAGGGTTGGAGCAGAACAAAAATTAAGGAGCATTCACAGCGATATTGTGGATATCCTGGTCTTCCTCTACACTGACGGTAAGATTTTCACTCACGAGTAAGAACTGTTTACTTTGGGGCAGCAGTGGCAAGCCCGGCACTGATGCGAGGACGGCTCCCTTTCTTGTGAGGCAGTTCCTCGACTGCTTTAGTTTACAGCTCAGCGTATTAAGGTTAGCTGAAACTGGGTCAGCAGCTGCTTCACAAGCTGCTCAGTCATTCCTACAGCATGCCCAGTAATCTCTGTCGTAGAAGCGGGGTGTAACTGCTTCAATTGTCTGCTTTTAATTTGGCACCGCGTGCAGGGCAGCACCCTTGATCCCAGCCTCGTCTCCAGGTTCCCAGGGCAGCACCCCAACAGTTTGGGCAGAGCACGGAGCTGCAAGCCCTACCCCAATCTCCTCTTCTTCAGCGCTGAGACTGAACACTTTAGCTTCTGCTTTCAGCCATCTATGTTGAGTACTTGGTGCTGCTCTGAGTCTTTCTACCCAGGAACTTGGGGTAAATTACAGGGAAAACGGTATAACCAGCTTCAATTCCCCAACAGGATGGGCCGCATGCTTGCATAATAACTGCAATTATATTTGAAGAATGGAAATGTTACCATTGATTCTTATATCGAGTTAACTCTTCTGTTTAAGAACAGCAATAGCTGCTACTTACTGCTTTATGTAACGAATCTGATGATTTGTAATGGCCACCAGGGGCTGAAGTTTTCAGCAGCCCCCAAACCTACCTTCCAGACTGCACTTACACCTCCAAAGCAGATGCGTCGCGGACAGCTCGGTGGCCGAGCAGTAACTCCATCATTTGCTCCTAAAGCACGACCGCTGCCTAAATAAGTCATTGCGTGATCTAAAAGCTAAATTAAGGAAACATGTACTTTTAGGGGTTAAAAGGAAAGAGCAGCATTCGGGAGTAATACTAGGAATTGGGGCCAGCAGAAGAGCATTTACAGTGGATTACTAAGCTTCCCAAATCACCAAAGAGGTAAAGTCCAGCAATATAAGACTCCTTTGTAGCTAACTAAAAATACATTGTCAGTGGATTTGTCCAGTTTTATGTATAAGCAATACTTCTTTCACCTGAACTAATACTAGTAGTCATATAAGCCCCTTATTGCCATGTGCTGCATTTTTTTTGCTAATCTTCAAGGATTTAGCTTCTTTGCCACATACCTCAGGGCACCAACTGATAAAGCTCTAACTCTCCATTTTTCCAGGACACCAGCAGTGCGGCCTTGCAAAAAATGAAAATCGCTCAAGAGATTTAAAGGGGAAATTTATTTTTAAAATCCTGACTTGAAGCAAAGAGGTGGATTTAAAAAAAGCTTATCTATCAAGAATCAGTTTAAATTTTAATTCTATCTGGGGATTCTTTCATGCATTCTAGCTTTAAAGTTTATCTTCTGACAGGGACTTTTTGCCAAGGTAATGGGCAGCTTTGTCAATTTAATTTGTCCAAGTTTTTCTTATCGCTGAACTCTTTTTCCTAATATATATATGTTCAGTCCATATTCAAGCTTTACCAGTTTGTATTTATTTGTGTAGCTGTTATATTGCTCTACAACAAATTAGATTCAGAGAATTGGATAAGAAACGCAAAATCAAACGTATGAAAAACAAACAACTTACCTCTATTTTATATACGAGTATTTAATTTATTGAGGAAACTCTCCCAAAATTCTCAGTGAAATACTGGCAAGCCACCTCGAGCATGAGGGGCAGGGAGAGAGTTGCCATCCAGACCAAATGAGGAGTCCATGAAACAATGTTTTGCAGCCTGAAACTTGGACATTAAATTAACATGGACAACTGGAGCACCACCTGATCAATCACTGATTCATCCACAGCAGACAAATATTAGTTTTCCCGATCAGCTGGATTCTGCACAGAAATGCCACTTTTCTACTTAAAATATAGTCTAAATTTTGAAATCAGCAGTTTGTTTCAAGTCTACCAGATAGCACAACAGGGTACGGTCTCTCACAGTGGCAAAATGGAAAGCGAAGAATATCCCAAGTCTGAGCTTGTATGAACTGAGTATCATGCTCAAAGTAGGACGCAAAGAGAATCTTTGTAAAACCAGAAATTAAGTAGTGCTTCCTAATGCTAAGGACAGAGATTTAGGAAATCCTGTATCCAAGGTTATCTGTATCCACGACAATCTTTCTTCTTTTTTTTTTGGTATTAACAATTTAATGCACATTATAAGGTGAAGTGACAAAGAGTACAGCAAATGCTGAATTAGGGGAGCCATTTCTAATGGGATTTCAAATCTGATAACATGCAAATATGCTGGTTTCATTTCTTATATATTAAAGATATTCTGAAGATTAGGCGATATTGGAAAGAAGAAACTGTCTTCAGCTGATGTAAATCAGTAAGAGCTACAGAAGTAGAAAGAGCTCAGCCCGTTTGGAAATCAGTTGTCCCTTTTTCTCTCTCAAGCTTCAAATTCAAAACAAAAGGTGATATTTGAACATTCAGTGTATGCACTTAGACCATAGTTTGAAAACAATTTTCTTACTTCCATCAAATTGGAGCAACAAGGCTTTGGTCAGGCTAATGGAGGATTCTGTAGCTATTCTGAAATGTGATGTAAATGGTGAACTTGTTTCCTTTTTCTCCTGACATAGTGACAAATAACTCCTGTTCCTCATTTATGCCCACTTGGCAGATTTCTATAATCTTTGAAAACAGTGGACTTCTAGAGAAACTAAATTTGAAGTTTCTATGAAACGTTGCTGACACCACTAGTGGAAATTTACAGAACAAAAATTGTGCATTGGAACATACATTTGTTGTGTGTTTCCAAGTGAAAAATGAGTTGAAGAAAACCAGAAATATTGGGTAAAACAAAAAAAAAACAACAAACCAAAACCAAAAAGCATTGTAAGACAATCTCACATTTCAAATTCACAAAGTTGGACTTCCACTGTTTTGCTTCCCAGAGAGGTGGGATGACCCCTGAAACTTTTGGAGGACTTCTTCCTGGAAGTCCTGGAGCTGGTTTTTGTTTGTTTTTAATATCAAACCTGTAATCACACATCACCTGAACGCTCAGCAGCAAATACAGGAATCCACGTGTACTTTTCAAGCAAGTATGCCACCTCAACTCTTCTAAACAACTCACCTTTTCATGTTTGTGTTTCTCTTTTTCTTTCTCTTTCTTTTCTCTCTCTTTCCTCTCCTTTTCCTTTTCCTTCTTTTCCTTTTCTTTGTCTTTTTCCCTTTCTTTCTTTTTCTTCTTCTCTTTCTTGTCCTTTTTCTTCTCTTTTGGTTTCTCTTTGTCTTCAAACAGTTTTTCAGGAAGCATTGGAGACAAGGAAGGTAACATGCTAGGAAGCCTCATGGCAGTTGGTGTGCTGAACAAGGGCAAAGACATTTCTTTGGGAGGTAACACAAGAGGTGCTGATGAAACCTTTATCTTATCTTCCTTACCCTTATCTTTAAGTTTCTCTTTGTCTTTCTTATCCTTGTCTTTTTTGCCTTTCTCCTTCTCTTTCTTTTTATCTTTATGCTTTTCTCTTTCTTTTTTGGTATTGCCATCTTTCAACTTTACTTTTGTGTCAGTGTCCTCAAAGTCCTTTAGTTTGAATTTATAGGGATCAAGATCATCATCTTTGAGTAGTTCCTTCCACTGAAATTTCGCTTCCTTGTTTACTTCCTTGTCTTTATCTTTCTCCTTGTTCTTTTCCTTCTCCTTATTTTTCTCCTTGTTTTTCTCTTTATCTTTTTCCTTTTGTTTTTCTTTCTTCTTCATTTTTGTCTTCAGCTCTTTTTTCAGTTTCTTTTTCACTTCTACTGATGAAGCCAACTTGGTTTTCTCCTCATAGACTTTGAGAAGAGGCTCTGGAGTTGGCGGTGAAGCAGAAGGAGAGGAGAAGTAAGTGAAGTTGGTAGGTGGATTAGAAGGTGTCCCCATGTTTGCCTTTCGAATGACCTCGTCAATCGAGTCATCCATTGTCCATGAAATGTCTGAGCTTGAAGTCCCACCTGAAGGAGGTACTGGGGTTGCTCCTGCCTTACTGGTATTATTGGCAGAAACAGAAGGTTTAGGAGTTGTAGTCTCTGAAACAGAAAGTCTTTTTGGGCTGGTAAAAATTTCCCCTTCGGATTCAGAACCAGAGGAAAACTCAAAGGGATCAGGTTCTCGTTCTGCACACGCACGAGCAATCACAGCATCTATTGAATCATCAATAGTCTTGTCCATTACTGGTAATTTCTTAGTCTGGTTTTCAATATTTGGCTTGGTGACAGGCTCGGGTGTTGTCTGCGCTTGTTTTACTTGAATGTTTTCCTTTCCTATCTTGTCACTTAATGCAGCCAGAGGGGTTCTGCTCGGTGTCTCAGGCTTAACAGGTGGTGGGGGAACATGAGCAGGAGCTTTTGGACTTTTAGGGCTTTTTGGGCTCTTGGCACGACCTGGTGACTTTTTTTCTTTGGATCCAGTTTTTGGTGAACGTATGGGACTTCCAGCAACCACTGGTGAGGGAGTAGTTTTAGGTGATTTTGTCTTTTGCCCTGGAGAA
Organism: Anser cygnoides; assembly: GCF_040182565.1. Classification (NCBI taxonomy): domain Eukaryota; kingdom Metazoa; phylum Chordata; class Aves; order Anseriformes; family Anatidae; genus Anser; species Anser cygnoides. Next base: position 4,772,766 of record NC_089873.1, on the reverse strand, counting down.
CTTGTTTTGGATTTTGTTTTGGGTGCAAATGGCTTTGCCTCTATTGTTTTGGGAGTTGGCACTTGCGATTTTGCAATAGGAGCCAACATTGGTGGTTCTGGTGAAGGAGGGGCTAAGTCTGTACTGTCCTGAACATGAACTGGAGAAAGCATTGGTGGTACTTTTTGGGTATTTATTGAGCTAAGAGGCTCACGTGGTTCCAAAGCTCCATCCAGAGCGTCCCCTTTAGAAACAGATAGTTTGGGCCGTTTCACAGGTGGGAATTCTTCAGCTTCAGGACTTTCTAACGGTCTCTTGCTCAAGTAGTTTTCATCATTAATTGCCTCATCCTCTTCCATATCTCCCTCTTCTTCCAGTGGCACCTGCATGGCCTCTGCAGATGTCCCTCCATCAGTAGGCACCTGTTCCTCTTCCTCTTCTGTAACAAAGAACATTTACAAAAAGCATTAGGATAATTCAAAATGCGTTTTACAGAAACAAACAGGCATCAAAAGTTCCCAGGCATTTCAGCCCATAAGAGAGAACTGGCCATCCAACAGGTTCCTACTGGTCTACGTGGAAGGAAAACGAGGTGTTTCTTCTGAGCAACAGCCACCATCACAACTGGCAGGTTTCTTTATCTCAAGTCTAACACCAAACCCATGAGCACAGGACACGAGGGGAGACTTCACTCATGGTGGCAGACCTTTCAGAGCAGGTCTGAAGCACCAGTCACGTACAAAAATGCCCTGATTAATTCTTACTGCATCAGTTTGGATTACATGAACCTGCTTCATTCATTTAAACAAGGGAAGAGAGGCTGAAGTGGTTTTTGCTGTAACAAAGTGGACTGCAAAGTGTACATCAAAGTAAAATTCACTGGAATTAGCTGTCTTGCTTATATATCACAGAATTTTGACGGTGGATTAACTACTAGGAAACTGTCTTCCTAAACCTGATTTGTTTTTCTTGAAGCGGCGCAGCCTGAAGGTTAAAGCAGAGGACTGAGCCCCATTCAACCTGCCAGGCTCTTTTTCTGATTCTATCTCAAGAGCTTGCTGTATGCAGACGTTATCTGTTACGATTATATGGAAACACCTCTGCATCGTGTGTTGGTACAGGAGCGTGCCTTTGGAAGCCATCTCCCATCACCCCGTGTCGCTCTGTTTGTACCATGGAGCAATCCTGGAGTGCATAAGCTGGATTCTTGCTTTATAGAAACCAAAATGAAAGATATGCTGCCAGAGGAACGCACCTAAGCACAAGTCACAAGTGGGCATTCAAGCTATGAGACCAAAAAAGCCAGCTTTTGAAAATAAAACAAACCCCGAAAAATGCGCAGTATGAACATCAGGCACCCACTGTTTCAAGCCAGTGTGAACATCGCCTGTGTGGTTGCTCTGTTTTTTTAATTTTTAAATTTTTTTTGCTTTTTCCTATTCCTACCACCATCTTCAGTCTCATGTGTGTGGCATTACGGTTCAGAGAAAGGAGAAAATTCACTTGAGATCTCTCAGAAAATCCAGAGCAGGTTTGAGAATAAGAGAAACTCTGATCTCCTGAACCACAGTCAAGCACTTTATCCTCTTGGCTACACTTCCTCACTTTTGAAATGGAATTATCTAAGCAGGAAAAAGGATTTTTGGTCTGGAATAAGAACGTCCACACCGGAGTTTTCCGCTGCCACATTTCCACCGGTTGTAATTGCGTCATTACATCCACGCCGGTCCCATCCCTGCAAAAAACATATTATGCTAGCGGATAAACCCCAACTTCTTAATGAGCAGGTGGTTTTAGAGAAGTAAACACTGAGCAGCTCGTAACACTAACCCTGTTTAGAGCTTCGTAAGACAGCATCTTTCTGAAATATCTCTTTGGGAGGCATTTATTTTCAGGTTTTCCGTGCTGAGGTTTCTCTACTGTAATGTGTCAATGCTCTGATTTAGTAGAGTTGAGTTAAGAGCCCTGGGCTGCAGCACAAATCTTGCCAGCATCACAAATTAAGTAAAATGAGCTAGCAACTCTGGCTTTTGCCAGGGCCCAGAGGATTTACAGCAGCCAGCCCAGAGAGGAGACTTTGCCTGAGGATAAAGTCTTAGCCTTCCGTGAAAAACAGAAATGTTAGGGAGTTAGGTTTTGCCTGGCTGGGCACTGACATTACATTTCTGAAACAGCAAAGTTAGAGTATAACTGAGAAATCACTGTGGACTGAGCCTGCACCTGCTCTGTGGGAAAAAATCTGCTGCCAGATCGTGGAAGTCATTTCAATCTCTGTTTAAGCTGTTGCAGAAATCAGCTCCCTTCATCTGCTCAAAATTGTTTTGGGGATGAAGAATTAGCATTCATCAGATGTCATCCAGCATCGGTTGCTACCGAGCAATTCCCTCCCAACCCCATTCAGTACTTAGTTTGCTGCGAAGAGTTTGTTTTCATTTTCAATTTTAAAGAGCGATAAAATTTAAAACAAACACCATACGGTAAAGCCGGGATTTAACGAAGTCTTCCGCCTTGGCCACAAGACAAAAAGCGTGGCCAAATTCAGACATCAGGAAAGACAGGGCTTGCACATCCACACGTTAGAGATGGCAACATAAAATATTTTAATGGAAACACCACAAGGATAAAAAGTAGTATATCATAGTGAATAAAGTGGAAGAAAAGCTACTGTGATAGTAAAAAAAAAAAAAAAAAAAAAGTAGAAAAACTACTAGAATAATTTCAATATTTTTTTCTAAAGATTTCTGCACGGTGCCTGCTTAAGCAGCCCCCCTGTTACACTGTGGCTCACCGAAGTGCACTGCAATATTTCATATTTTTGTAAGTCCTTCCCATCCCAAGGTACTTCTCATGTTTTACCTACTCAGGATTGCCGAAAACGAGCAGCTGCCGGATCAAAAGCGAAAAAACAATTTTGGAGGAGGTTCGGAGAACAGGAACTGGAGCTTTGTACAACAAAAAAGGGCGATGCTTATTTTTTTTATAAGGCCAAGTAAAGCTAGCACCAGGCCTGAGAAGTTTCTATGATCTCGTGCGGAGATGCCAGGGAAGGGCAGAAGAGGTTAAAGTGCAGCTTGGAGAGGTGAGAGCAGAAATCGGGGTGTCTTGGCTCCGAGCTTTCATGCGCATTCCTGCAAGCCACAAAGACAGCTTAGCAAGGAAGCAGAAGCATTACCAGCCCTTTGCTGAGGACTTGGATTCCCCCAGACATCTGGAAAAAATTGCCTGGGTCAGTCCTGAACAATCCAGGGACTAAGGAAGTTCACGAGCACTTAACTACTGACACACATTCACCACTTTTCAGACATGCTCAGATGACAATCTGGAATCCTATCTTGGTCAAATGAAACCCAAATTTCTCTTGGAACAAGGCCACGGTCTGATCCTCGGCGAGGACTGGTTTTCTGCCAGACAGCAGCTTTCAAACCTGAGCCATTGCAGCTGTGGCCATGGCAAAAAAACAATAAAGCGCCTCTTTTTTATTTTTTTTTCTTTTTAATTAGAGAAAATGCAATCTCTGTCTTAAATATAAGAGCTCTGGGGCCTTTTTTTCTCCAGAAGGATTCACAGTGGAGCAGGAACTGAACGTGGCAAAAACCATCAGCCTTTAAAGGCAATCTGCTTGACTTGATGATGAGTATTTAAAACCGTGCAGCCACTTTGTCACCTTTGCCCATCTCATTCGGTACCGGGCACTTCTCGCTGTGCAAGCCTTTGTGCACCGGATTGCTTCTTAACCCTCTTTACGGCGATCCCTCCCTATCTCCGACCACCTTATTAATGATCCTCCTCTTGAGTTAGCATCTCTAGGTCAAACGGATATCACCTCGGCCATCTGCCCTAATAACTCTCTCCTGTAATGAAAGGAGACTGGAGCTGTTTGGAAGGTTTCTCAAGATAACGGATAACATATATATATATATTTTTTTTTGTTAGAGAAGGCAGTGCCGGATCAATATTAATGCTCACATTACTAAAGCTTTACAGAGCAGTTGTTTATTATGTCGGCCGTCCCCATATGCAGAGCCCGGGTTCAAAGGAGGCACCGGGATCCAGGAGGGACGAGCTCGGCCCCAAACGTGGATTTGCTGCTGCTGAAATAAAACAAGCTGACAGCCCCGAGACGAGTGGTTATTAAGACAGCATTTCGTTCCGGAGCGTATCTGAGGCGATACGCAGGACGTTTAACGCCGCCTGTTACAGCAGGGCAAGCTTTTCGCTTCCACGAAAGGCTGATTTTGAAGTTAAGGCACACAGAAAGGGAGCGAAAAGTTCGCCCCTCTCCCGACACAGGTCTGCAGCACAAGCTCGGGCAGGTCACACCACGTGCCCCCGCCTCCCCATCTGACAAGTGATGATAACTTCACCTCGCAGAGCTGTCGTAAAAACTGAATTTGATAAATATGTAGCTCCTCGGGATCGCGGGACGGAGAACATTAGAATCCGAAATGCAAGCAGCGGGGATCTGTCACCACTTCAAATCCTGGAAAAGCTTTTAAAGCTGAACAGATCAGGCAAGAAACTGAAACTCCTGCACCTTTTTAACGAAAAACCACTAAAGCAGCACAAAATTTCCGTCTTTGTACACCGTGTTCCTGTAGCAGCAGGGATTCCAAAACCAAAGGCTTATTGAATATACACCTCCTTAATTTGGCCATGGCTTGGTTTCAGGACAGCAATGCTCAACACTTCGGTAATGAACTTCCACTTTCATGACGATCTAGGGACTATTTGTCCCTACATCTGACACAAGAACAGAAATTCTGTGTTTACGGCAGAAGAAGTAATGCAACCACGCACAGCACACAGTGGTTCTTCCCTGGCTGCCCCATTACAGGAGGTTCGCTGCTCTTTCAGCAACAGGTCAGATGAAAGGAAAGGCAGGGAAAAATCTGTGCAAAACTCTTCTGACTGAAGAGAAAGGCACCCACATACAGGTATTCTTCAATCCAGAAAAAAATAGGGCATATATATATATATATCACAAAATATATAGAAAATTAAAATTGTCATCATCTTGGTCATTACCAGACCTTTTCTTGGTACCTTTAGAGACAGCAGCCCAAGCACTTACAACTAGACAGTCCTAAAGAACATGCTCTGTCAGCTGGTATTTCATTAAAGCAAAGCTCCAGCCTCTCTTCTGGAAACTGGATGAGTATTTCCCTAGGTTACAGGGTGGTGGCAGGAGAAAAGCGTCCCGCTAAGACCTGGAGACCTCAGAAGGATGCAGTGCCTCTGAGCACAGGATGACATGGGCAGACCTGCTGGCCTCAACTGGACGCCACTTGCTGAAGAAAGCCTAACGAAATATTGCTAACAGCAAACTCGGAGCTTCAATGCAACGACTAACGTAGTAAGGAAGCCAATTCTTACTGTTATAGCAGCACAAGGTTTTGGCATTTTGTGTTTGATTATAACTTCAGTATGCCAGATGAACAGTATCAGCTATCAGAGCAAAGCCACCAGGATGCAACTCTGGATGCGCTGTTACTTCCATACAATCCACACATGCTTGTTTTCAACAATTACATCTCTTACATAACTTTTATTTTTAACAGAACTTGAACTTTTGTTTTCTAGAGGAATGTAGGAGGGCCAAATAAAGACCAGACAGTAGGTCTCATCCGGTATCAGCTGGTGAATTTCCTTCTCGCACAGTTCTGCTTGTATCAGGTCTCTGAATCCTTCTGCCTCGATATGGAATTTGTTTTTTAAGGAAAATTTGGACACAGGAAAGGGCACAATGTGGCAATGCCTGTACTGAAATCTTAAATTCATCCCTCCTTCCAAGCATGGATGTCAAGCTGAAGATTTTATACGCACAGCCAGCTCAGCTTCCCAAATGCAAGAAAGTGACCCTTCCCACCCCAATATATGACACTTTCCAATGAAAAAATACCATCTATTTTCCTGCAGACTTCCAAAATCATCTTCCTATTGTCTAGGTAAAGCATGAGATTAAGCTAAAAATATCTTTTGGGAAATTGTAAGTCACTAAGTCAAGGGCTTAATATCCCTACCATATCCTAATAAGTAGAGGCTTTTGACTTCTGCTACCAGTGAAAGGACTTTTTCTTATGCCACGATAGGGTGCATCTCTTTACCTTGTAATAACCATGGCTTTTCCCCAAAACAAACAGCAAGTGTGCTTGTAGTCTGTAAAGGAAATTGATGCAAGAGCAACAAAATTCAATCCTGATATCCTGCAGACCAATATCCTGATACCCTAATGCAAAATGAACACACTAAGATACCTGCAATGCATTTTGAGTCTAAAACACCAGATTTATATACAGAACTTCTCCGTCACATGAAGACAACTAATCACTGATGTGACTTGTTCACCAAACAGGTGGTGCACCAAGAGATTTCTCTTGTACCCTGTAAAGATCAACCAACCTATTACCAACCCCGGACATTTTCCGATCAAGACTTTCCCTGGGAAGAGTGCTGGTGATATTGCACCATAACAGGAGCTCTTTTTCCACGTGTCTCCAGTTTGACCACTGAAATTGCCATTGAGTTCATTCCAGTGCGTTCTCAGTATGTTCTAAAATGGAGAAACCACAAATGTAGTTGAAAAATAAAACTCAAGAGCTTTCAGGTGTGGTTGGTGACTTTGCCTACACAACTGAAAGATGGTAAAGAGGATGTTAGAGGTGCCTGAAGTTGAGCACCCAGACTCGTGAATCGTATTTGAGGTTTTTGGCTCAAGTGGCCTGCTGGCACCTTCAACAATCAACATGAACCTGGCTGGGAGGTGTTCAACAGGACTGGCAGGCTTGATGTATACTTTTAAGAATAACTCCAAAAGCAGTTCTCAATGAGTAACTCCAAAAGCAGTTCTCAACCTGTCCGAAAGCTCCAAGTGGTTTACAAAACTCCCCTCCATCCTAATGGTGAGATCTTGAAATATGGACAATAGCCGTAATCCGGCTCAGGACTCATGAATTTCCAGACCAATTCAAATTACAAAATTACAATTACAAAGCAGCTACCTCTCCACTCTGCCGAACAACTGCTTCACACTCTTGCTTAGCCATTTCTTGGTATGAAATCGACGGAGAAATTCAAGTTTAAACACCAACATCAGAATAAGAAATCCAGAGTTCACCAGAAACGAACCATAGCTACTAAAGTTGTAGCTCTACATCACAGGATTGTTTTAATAAGGTACAATCCCATCCCCTCTTTTGTTCTGGTTCAAGCATTTAGGCAAAAAAATGGGGAACTAATCCAGGCTGAAATAAGAAAGATGATCTGTTGTTTTGAACTCAAATCACCAGTCTGGTCTGTGATGTTAACGAGCAAACTTTTGGGCTAGCAAAGTCTGGAGAGAAGTCCTGCACCTCCCTTCTTCTATCATCACCCTCCTCCATAGTGAACTGACTTAACCGTCTAACTCAGATGGAAATATATCTGGGGGGGGATTAGAGAGAGAAAATATTTTTTCTGTCCAGTTGGCAAAGTAAAAAACCCGTCTCAGGCTCACGCAAACCTGAGGGTGTGGGAAAGACGAGGATTGAGGAGCAGAGCATCCCTTGGCAGCATCAGATCTTGGCTGAAGGTAGGGTAAGATGTGCAACTTTAGCTTCCAGTGCTGCTCTGGGATACTGGATGCCAAGAGAAAAAAGCACTTTTAAATACTTACTAGTGGCGGTCCTCATTATAATACTTTTTAGAGTATGCAATGTTTATCAAGCCAAACTACCCAGGATTCTTAAAACGACACACCCAACTTCCTGCTGAAGACAGAAAAACACAGTTGGCAGATTGTTATCAGCTCACAGTCTCTCTCTCTGACCCGACAAAATATCAGTCCTGCATTTGGGCTGCACTCAGCAAGCAAACTCCTGTCTAAATGCAAAGAGGGAGCCTTTATTTTCTCTTTGACTTCTTACTAGTGGCTCGACGGTTTGTGTAGATCCCATATACAAATAAATGCATGTGCATGGCAACGTTATGCTAACGTGGCCGGAGCTGTTATGAAGCCTCTGGATGTAAAGCAAAAACAACCACAGAAGCATCTTTAGGAAGCCATCGAGCGAGACCACGCGTGAGAACGTGGCGCGGCGGTGGGGCAGGCTTTTTGTGGTCACCTTGGTGCTGCTCTGCCTCACCTGCGACGGAGCCTCTCCCCTGACAGCTGCAGGAGGGCGGGTGCTACGAGATCCCAACGTGGATGGAGGGAGAAAACCTCCCCATGACAAAATCTGGACAAATCTGCATGCTTTTTTAGCGTATTTTTTATCATCATGGGTGTCCGGTCCTTACCAGGGCGGGGAACTTGCCGGCGCGCACGCGTGAAGGAGTAAAGATTTTCTCTGCAAAGGAACATTTGACTTCCAAAAAATGAAATTATTAGCAAAGACGAGGTAATTAGGCAATGACAATTCACACAGTACAACCAATCAATAACACAGTACATTAGCAAGACTGACAGAGGTGTGAAGCTGATCTGTTATAAATGGCTATATACTGACCTGGAAAAATGCAGCGTTTCCCTAACATTCGGCACAATAAAAAACTAAAATGCTATATAAGCAAGCCAACCTGAAATGACACCTAGTATTATAAATGGCCTAATCTATATGTTAATACTGTTGTATCACATAACTGCAGCAAGACTAAGATAACAATATGACTTTGGGGTTTCTATGGCTACATCCTGGGCTAACGTGCCTGAAAGGCCTTGCTGCTGACACCACACAAGCTTTCTGAGTGCTTCTCTTTGGTTATTTATGATATGATTTATGATAACGACAACATCTCCTATTTTCTCCACTCGTCAGATACAATAAATTGCCATCGTTAATCACCGTTCTTGCTTCAGCTATGATTACAATAGTATAATAGGGCCTAGCTATGGTAATACTGTGTATTAAGGAGTTTTTCCCCCCTTTAAAGACATATGCACAAGTAGATCTTTGTAGCCAGCGTCGGTACCTATAGCATTTTCATAATCTCCCCGTGAGTATTTCTGGGCAGGATTTCTGTTACAACCCAGACTCTGCACCGCTCCCCTTGCAAAGATCAAATTTGCGATCTAAAGACCCCAAATCCACGCAGCATTATCTGTATCTGACAACTCTCAGATGTAATATGAGGGGTTTATACGCATTTTTCGTGACAAAAGGGATGCAGACGGTCAGTCTTTTCACTTTGCACCCACATATCTAATCTTTCTGGCTGAGCTTTCCAAACCAGCTTTTCAAGTATCACAGATCTCAGTGAAAACAAATACACTGAACCTATATAAACATTTTGAAGGTTTTTACAGTGCTTTTCCTTTTCTACAGTACTGTTCTGTATAAGAAAATATACTGTTCTACCTTTAATAAATTCCCGTGCTAAAAAAAAAATAGACTTTTACAAATATTTTACGAAGCAACTATTTGTACTTCCTAGTAAAGGCACACCGTAGGGATTTATTTTTCTGGGCTACCTGTAGTTTATCCATCGTTATGTATATTATCATACATCGTTATATCCACCCAAAATTTTTTTACCTGGCCTTGGTGAACTCAGTTGAGCCCTTCCCAGGTTTACAACCTACATATGCATCCGTGTACTCAGATGCAGAAGTGAGAAAATACCCTGACTATTTAATATCTTGCAACAGAGCCAAAGGGACGGAGGAAAGGGACAATATTGATCAACATCGGGAAGATGTTTGAGGTGTAAGCAGAAGCATGGAAGGAACAGGAATAGGAAAACCATGGTTTCCTATTGAATGGGCAGCTCAGCTCAAAATGCAGACCATGTGGACGTGGGCACCACTGTGCTAAGTGTGGCACGAAGTCCCCACCAAGAGAGAGCACCTCTGCCAGCTGCAGCTTGCCATCAGCTATAATTATATATAATATATAATAATATATATATATATAATATATATAATATAATTATGCATCCTCCCGTGGCTTGCCTTACCCCCTTAAAAAGTAAATTTTGACTATTTTGGGTATTCATGTGCTCTGTACTTGCTCACATGGTGGAGCTTTAGCAAAAATGCTTGACCAGAGGTAGGCTTTTGCTCAACACTCCTGTTAGTCCACTCTGTTAGGCAGGGCAAAACCACAACTTTACCATTGTAAAAAAGGTGAAAAATGTTTATATCCCCTTCAAATAACTTTTTAGTTCAACTCATTTGGCCATTAATTATCTTTCTGCTCCTTTTCCTATTGTGCCTTACTTGCAATTGCAAGGGCACGTTCAAAACCAAGTGGTGAGCTGCTCAGGGCGAGAACCATAGCAGTGTTTTTCAAAGCGCTTTGCCTACTTCTGGGCACTGAAAAAAAAAATCAGAGCATGTATATAAAACTCTTCCTTACATTTGATTGTTTTTATTGGATAAGAAAGGGAAATGGAGCATTTCCCAAGCTAATCGAGAATATTTTATAGAAGATGAGAAAGAATGGGGAAGAGGGAGAAGTTTATTTTCAATATATGAATTGAGATAAATAAAGATGTCAACCAGATGCTGTGCTCTACAATAAATGGGAAGAAGTCCATCTACACTGTTGGACAAAACCCTGATCTTCAGTATCTATCCACAGGGGCACAGACGAAAATACATCACTGAAATTTAAAAAAAATAAACCCAAACCATCCTACCACGGATGGGAAATTCCCACTAAGGCTAACAGAGTTACTACATCTGCAAAGTCAGAAGAAGGCATGCGTTCATCCTCTCTCTTAATATATGTACATATACCACACGCAGAAATGTTTACCAAATATTCATGGTGCTGGGAACTGGGTATAAAACTTCTTTAAGGACACCAGCAGCAGTTAGGGAAACTTTTGTCATCCAGAGCAACGTGTTTATTCAAGCAAATGCTAACTCAGAAATACATATGTGCTTCCAGCTTAGGATTTTGGCTGAGCAGCCTCCAAAATCTCCTTGGGTTTGTGCTGACAAGGCACGGCGCGGGACCTCGGCGCTGCGTGCTGGTAGCGTGTGTCTCGGCACAAACGTGCCCCCCCCCCCATTTGCTGGGAAGAATTCCGAGCTACAATACGAATCCCATAACAAATCCAATCTTCTTGATCTAGCAGAGAAGGAAATCACTGATGATAAGGCTTTAATAAAGCTTGACAAGCCTCAAAATTAAATTTGCTGGGAAGGGTTCACCCCCGAAACAGATACTTTCAGGCGGTCTTCACGAAAGGAGCCAAGGAAAGACTTAAAGAGAGGAAAATGTTTACTTTAAGAGTTTTTTTCCTTACAGCTACAAATCCAATTAGTGACTCTCTTTGTCTCTCAGCCTCTCTGCCTCGTTCTGTATGGGAACACGCCTGTCCCTCTCCCTCTGCACCCATGCCCTGCAAAAAGTGCCCGTAGGAAGACAGAGAACCCATCAGGCTGTGTGAGCACGGACCCATCGGGGCAGCCCTACGCTGAAGTCGGGTTCAAGATGCTGCTGTCAGCAGGGCTGGAAAAAACATGCCAGGAGAGCGTGGGGTGACCGTGCCGAGTCGTAATTCTGCGGGCAGCTTCCCATTTCGGCGCACAGCCCCGTTCAGGAGGCTGCAGGAAAATTTAAACCACATCCAATTTAAAACCTGTGTTTTTTCACCGTGACCTTATAATTTTTCAGGGACAGCTGCTCAAATCTATTGCTTCTTTCTGCAGGACCTCGTGGATCACAGCAACATCTTCAAATAAATCTCACTTCCAAGGGAGCTCGGAGGCTTAAAACCGAGCAAGGCAGGCTACAGGGCGCTCCTACAGAACGAGAGCTGCTTGGGGGACAACTTGAAACACAAAAGCCTTTTGCAAAACCACCGGTGCAGTCACGAAACAGCCCTGCAATCCTGCAGTTGCTGCAAGCCTTTGCAAGACGACTGAGCTAAGCAAAAAGCAGCGCATAAACCAGAGAAAAAGAATTGAGGGGAGATTCAGAGATATCAGTCTTGTACATACCCCAGGAGAGCTGGGGTGACGATTACATGAAAGCGAAATGATTTGTGATATGCTCCTTTTGGCTGCAAAGGAACGATGCTTTTATGGATGTCTGAAACGTTACACAAGTTTCAGAAGATTGTCTAATTTTAGAAACTTTGGATTTTTAAATTAAAAAAAAATAATACAGTTTTGACAGCCACCAAAAGCCAATGTTGGGTGAGGCTTAACCCACTCTTCAGCGTGCAGCAGCCTTCGTTTTGGTGCAAGCTCTGCCCCAGCGCTCCCATTGACCTTGGCGAAATTCTTAAAAGTAAACAAAACAAAACCAAAACACGCACACAAAAACAGAACCCCAGGCTCTGAAGCTATTTTAGAATTAACTTTGAATAATTGTCCCACAATAGGAGTTTTCTTGATTAATTGCTTAAGATAAGGCCTCCTTTTCCTTGCTGGCCTCCAGTGACTCCCTCCACTTCCCATAATCACTTTTGCCTCAGTCTTCTGCTCGCTGGGAACCCCTACGAGAAAAATCAGAGATACACCAACTCCATTACCTGAGGATTAGCCAAGAGATAACCCTATGTATTCCATTACTGACCATTATTTGAGTAATTATTCAATCAAGTTTAGCCCATGTGAAAGACGCGCTAATTGTTTTGTAAGGCTTGCCCAAGCTGCATATCTAAGGGATGCAACTTGTGTCCTTTAACAAAGCAAAAACGATGCTCTGATTGCGAAGGAAAATGAGAAGTGCTTTGCACTGAACTCTGCTTTAAAAAAAATAAAAAATGATTAGGCTTAACTAGAAGTTAACTTGATCATAATAGATCCTTTCCTCACGAGTTGGGTTGCATGAATAGCATATAGATGCTATACAGAAATGCACAGAAATCCTGCAGGATATTGCTTTTCCATCTAAATTATTTTTAAAAAAAGGTGCTCAGCAATTAGGTTTCCAGCAGTTTACGAGATAAGCATCCTCTGCATAGAAAGCTGGGAGAGTGGAGAAGCAAACAAAGAGCCAGTAAGCAGCAGCCTCAATTTAAACAAGAAACGTGTGCGCACACATCAGTACTGGCCTCAAAGGGTTGGATACCCTGATTTAAGCTGAATTAATGTCTTTTAGCTATGCAGTATTTTTCTTGGACACTTGGCAGAAATGAAAAAAAAAAAACAACCAACAACTACGAAAACAAATTTAGCGAAGGAATTGGCTTCAGTGGGCAGTTTTATGTAACGTTAACTTTCCACTCCGATCTAAAAAAAGACATCCCTCATTTTGGAGTTGTCGGATTCCCACGTAATCTTCCCATTTCGGGGCTCTGAGACCAGCAGCCTCTCAGGTGGCTCCCTGCTGAGAGGGAACTGAGATGCTTGGGGAGGCCAGAAGATGCTCTACGAGGGCTGCCAAAGAAGCCACAAACCAAAGACCTCTGCTGGCACCCAGAGCAGGAATTTGGTGATTTTTAACCTAAATTGCTCGGCTGTCTTCCAGCTCTTTGCTAGAGCAGATAAAGCTCCCACAAACCCCAACTTGTGCCACCTTCACCGGTGCACTTTATGGGTTTTGGGGCACGGAGGGGAGATTTATGGACAGGAGCATTAACTGTTGGCACGCTTGGGATCCAGGCAGAACGAGGCGTGCTCAGCCATGGCGAGGCAGCTCCTTCCGAGCTGGGATTAAAGCCACTGGTAGGGAAGCTTGGGTTTTAATGGATAAATCGTTGCAGAGCACGCTCAGCCAAACTCCTCCGCTGATGAGCGGGACTTGAAATTCGGTGGGGAGGGGATTATCTTCCTGCCGTGGCATGTAAGTTTGAAGAACACCCACCCTATTAATCTAGTTACGTGCCAAACAGTAAGCGGCAGTTTGACCCAAATCCTATTAGCAACGACAATCTGTCATTACCTCCTCTCCCCAAAATGAAAGATGCTCTGGGACGCGTTACAGAGAAATAAATTGAAACGCAGGGGGTTTTGTGTATTACTTTCTCCCACCTCCCAGCTCCAGTTGTAAAAGCACGGGGCAGGGACCTGACTTATGTTTGTGAAGTACCACAGTCACCCACATTGAGGCATGAATAAATCATGAGCAAGTCTGAAGATTTTCTTCCCCATTTCTATGTTTCCTTTTTTTTTTTTTTTGTTGTTCTGATTCTCCATTTTAGGTCATCTTTGTATTTGCATCCTTTTGGTTGGCCTTCATCGCCTGCCCCTTCCAAACCCCAGACAACATTACAACTCCTCCTTTTTTCCTGTCCTTCATCCTAAGCTTTCTCCATCACTTACATTTAGCAGAAGCAACAAGGACACATTTGCTTTTTGTGTCATTTGGGATATTTTCTTGAACTGGTGAAGGAAATCGGTGGCCAAACAAAGGCAAGAGCGAAGGAAAGGATACAAGGAGCTGATCAAACACCAAGAAGTAGTAAGGAGAGGGAGATAAGACAAAGAGGAGCTCCACTAAATAAATGTTTCAGGGGCAAATACGGAAAGATGGGACAGGTGAGGACGTGGACACGTGGTCAAAGCAACTGGGGAACAAACAGGAGTGTGAGCGGGGATGCATCACTTGCTGGCTCGGTTACACCACCACACAAGGTACATCCTGCAGGCTTTGCTCCTCAACCACTCATTTAGGGAGAGTCCCTCCACTCCTCTGTTCTCCGTGTCCCACCTGTCATGACAGATACCGTGGCTTCATTTCTTATGCACATCCAGAAAAATACAAAATGCCCAAGGATACTCTCAGAGATAAGAAGCTGTTCAGATGTGACATATCTCAGCGGTTATTAAAAAGTAATTACACCTCATTCTCGTGAAGCATTCATTCCTTTCAGAAGGCTTTTAGAGACATATCTTTTGCCGATCCTGCTTTATTATTCATACGTTATGGTAGAAACCAGGGATAGCTGAGGAATCACAGGGTGGTCACCGAGTCGCTGATTTTCTTCCTTAAAATGGTGAATTTGGCACCAAAAGGCTAAATCACGGGAACATGTCCTCCTAGCACGTTATGGCCAAGATGAATTACATTATGATCTGCTGGACTTTTCTGGTTTTTAATACAATGCTCAGGAGCTGGGAGCTGTTTGGGGTGAGCAGCAGCTCGGGGCACAGGGTACCTGCATGACGTAGGGTTCCCCAGAGCGTGGCTGCCCGTTCTGCTCGCCCAATTAATCTTTTAACCAACTCGAAGGAAGGGGAGAGAAATGCAAAACCAGAGGCTGGCTCCTGTTGGCAGCGTCCCGCAGCTACAGCAGATGAACCTCCCTCCCCGATGTCGCAGCCCACGGCGGACACGGGGTACCCGTCCTCTGGCTTAAAAGAAAGGCACACGATGGGAACCCAGCGTTCATGGTCTGCATATCCCAGTATATGTACACAATTTCTCCTGCTAACTTCGTTTTTTGTATTTTAGTACACCTGTGAGCCCTTTCAGGTCAGATGGGACTTTTGTCATCCTCTCTAAGGGGTGGGTACGGAAACCTGCACTGATTCAGCCTCTTGCTGGAGATGGAGCAAATTGAGGACACTTATTCAGATCTTTTCCTTTGCCGGAGGACAGAAGATCCCAGAAGATCCCGGGGCTGGAGATTTATTTATTTCTCCTTAATGGCATCTTTGACTCAGCAGAGCTCGCTCCTCGGTTTGCCTTCTAAATTTTGTTGCTTCATTCCCCTTCTTTATGTTATTCCATAATAAAGCGGGAGGAGGCAATTCCCTCTTCTCCCTGCCACCAAGACCTGTCGCTGCTCCAAGCTGACAGACAGCATGACAAAAACCTCAGACAACGCCTGCACGTCTCTCTCAAAGATGAAATAGCACTGAGATGCAAGAAAAGGACCTGCCACCACTTCTTTTGGAGACCCCTTAACGCAGAATTTCAGACCCACATACATTTGAGTTTGTTTCAAGCGCCCGGTAAGAGCCCGGCAGACCTCAGATTCTCATTTTATTTCCGAGCTTTCCCCCGCCGCCTCCACCGTTTCTGGGCTAGGGAAACAAACACAAAGCGTTGGTGTACTCTGTGTACAGCCAGGAACTCATTAAGTTCAATCGAAACGATCTCCAGGACTGTGGGATGAAGTAACAACAACAACAACAAAAAAGCACGAGGAATTTTGATTAAAAAAACCCCACAAAACTACTTGTTTCCTTTCACCATAGATTCTTCATTGGTCTCTAACACACATCTGCTACCATGGCATAAATATCGTGTTCTCTGGCTATTAAAAAAAAAAAAGTATGAAAATCTAGAATTTACTCATCTATCTGCACAGAAAGATTTTTTTTTTTTAATCTATGTGCCTTATAGGGAGAAAGAAATCTAACCATAAAATCTGTCAGCAAGAACAAGGACACCTTTGTAATCCTCTAAGTGCCAGACTTGCACCTAGGCCTTCTGCAAACTACAAAGGAAAAAAAAAAGTAGTGAGCTATCACGGACAGCGTAAGGAACTGGGAAGAGAAAAGACAGGGAACAATATTAGCCAGGACACCTGAGAAACTGTAAATACATTATTTCCATTTTCGATATGCTAGACAAATGCTGGAGAACACTGTCCTTGACATACGCCAGACGTGCTGAATGACAGAGGAGCAAAAAAATACCATTTATCACAAGCAATGTGATTAATAAGCTCTGTAACTGCTCGGGAACAGCCCCTATTTAGAGACACAAGGCACCTGACTCAGAATAAAAGTCTAAATTCATTCTTGCTCGGGATATTATTTTTGCCAAGCCATTGCTTGGGATATTTTCCATTACAGAGACCCGACGTTTCAGGACAACTTGCTCATGCCAAAGGCACGTTTTTTTACAGGCTCTTCACCTGCAGATGGCAAAGAATTAGCACCGACAAACAAAACCAATGGTCTCATCTCACGGAGGAAATAACAAACGGAAACGACAAAGAACACGCTAGTTGTGTATGGTCACTGTCACACAAAATACTGGCGGCAGGGCTGAAAATTTTAAATGTAGGATGAGGATGGAAAGCCAACCCAGAAGCCACCACTTCTGCTTTTGCTTAAGAGACCATAATGTGGCTACGTGGGTATTTTGTTATACAGGGACTGCCTCTCACAGTCAGAAGGGGAAAAAATGCCATCCTTTACTGCTTGGATGTCTTAAAAATAGATAAATGTTGGCATTTATTCCTCCACAGCCTCACCGTGCATCGCTCCTCAAGCAGTTTCTTAAGGCCGAGGGTGGTTTAATTCCTTGCAGTCCGTCAGCTGCTTTGGCCAGCAGGCTGTGAGGGATGCGGGCACGACCAGCACCTCGTGTCGGAGGCCCCACGCAGAAAAGGTGGAATTTAACCTGGAATTTAACAGCAAAAGGCCAGCGAGGCGGTCCCATCCACCTCTGCACCTCATCCTCCTCCCGCCTCTGTTCCCCCGGTGAGGATTAGGATGGGGACAGGGACGAATTATCTCTGGAGAACTATAGAAGATAGAATTGATTTTTGGTAAGAACTCCGAGGAAGTTCTTAATACGGCCTTATCTCTGCGAGTAATACAGAAATGTTCCTCCGCTGAGTGAGCGCCTATCTCCGAAGCTACCCTTGCCCACGTTATCTCTGCAGAAAAGCAGCTTTGAAGGATAGAAAATAATATATGTTCCCCGTTGGTTGAAAGGGACTTGTGTCAAAACTTGTAAGACAGTTTCGGTTCTACACCAGCTATTTCCATAACGTAGGGGAATTCAACAAGTTTGCTGCTGTGATGCTAGCATGAGGCCCAGATAAGATGTGCCCAACTTGCACGATGAAATTCGGTAACTGCGCTGCACAGCACAGCACCTGCACGGACCGAACACACAAACTCTTGCTCATTAATATTTTTCTTACAGCGTGAACTTGCTAAGCTTACTGAAATCTTAAAATACATTTCAAAAAAATCCATCACCTGTATTTCCTGGAAAAAAATATCAGGTTTACCAGGAGGAGAGGTCTCCTGTTATACCAGTAACGACAAATGGGGGGAAAAAAACAAACAATTTTGGATGCACAAGGCAGAAGTGCACCGTGCTCAGGCTCGCAGGCTTTTCCCTTGACCACAGGTCTAAGAAGAGAGACTGCCTCCCCCTACAAACCTGCTCTGCTGCAGCATCACTGACGCAAGCCTCGTGCTGCGCCACCACCAGCCATTTCCAGCAGCTCCCCATCCCAGCTGCGGGTGTTTAGGTCAAACATTCGATTTTCTAAGAAACAGAAGCCTCTGTTCCCAAAGCTGCCCTTTCTAAAGCAGGCTGAGCCACGCGTGAATCTCTGCGGGTCGCCTCCTGGCCAGCACAGGGTTATGCTCGATGACTAACCTGGAGGATACAGACAGAAAGCATCTTGCAGTGCCTCTAAAAACAATCCTCGGCTGCAGCCGGGCAGTCTGGCTGGAGAAAAAGCTGCACTTTTTGGTCATCCGCAGAAGCCAATGATTCTGCTCCTCAGACTCCCAGGATTTCTGCTATCTGATGGAATATTTAAGCGGAGACTTCATCCCCCCAGCGGCTCAGCCACCCCACTCCGGTGTTCAATGAGCTCTTGTGTTCTATTACAGCCGAAATGCGATTTTCTGCCCAGCTGGAAAACGATACTTTTTCCTAGTGCAGAGAGCTTTGCACCCCTCTCTAACCCATCTAAATAGGTCACAGTCACATTTTCAGCACGCTACCAATGCAGCCCTTCATAAAATGCAAAAGCTTACTGCACCCAGGGCAGAGACCATCTAACGTGGAATATAGCAGACTGTCTTCCAAGCGAGCAAAAATAAATAAATCCAACGAAGGAACAAGTTACATCTCTCTATGAACCCTCTTCCCTCAGCTCTGCGGTTTGGAATAGCCTTCCTTTACCTCTTTCTCTCATCGACTTTCCCATTTCGAGCAGATCTGAAGCCCCCGCTCTGCTGGAGACCAGCTCAGCGGCGCGTGGCAAGACCCGCACCCTCCATCAAATTATTCATAATTTGGTGATTATTATTTGATAATATATTCTGATTAACTGATGATTATTTCCCCATGTGCTTTAAGCTCTCTGGGTACTCCAGGATGCCTTCCTCTTTCATTTGCCTGCCCCAGCTGAAGCCTGCTCTGCCGATCCTGCTGTGCAGGATGCTATAAGCTTTGCTGTTCCGCATGCCGCAGGTCTGCCAAAGAAATGGAGACGGCCAAAAATATTAGGAGTTTAGACACCAGGAATACTAGGAATATTATTTATTAGGAATATTATTTACTAAAATATTAGGAGTTTAGTATTAGGAGTCTAGGATAATGTCCCGAGGCAACAGTTATACAGCACTACTTGTTTAATTTCTTCTTCGGATGTCTTCTGTGCATGCTTTTCACATGTTGCTTTACCAATCAAGCACAACAATTAAGCACTGGCTAATAGCACACATCCTTCAAAACTACACAGCGGTCTCGGCTACCCTGATGTAAACCTGGAGCAAGCTCAAAGAAGTCAAGAGTTAAACCCTGCATGGGAGCACACTGAAACGTTCAGTGTCAAGCTACAGTCGAGGCGAAACGACTGAAAATACGGAGAAAGGGGATGCTGAGAATTGATTTTTCCAACAAGGCATTTACAGGCACGCAAAACATGATCTCCACTTCAAACATAAAATAGTCATTGTGCTGATTTGCTACAGTACGACTCGCTAACGTATTTGATCCCACATTATCTGAAACTCGGAGTTATCCGAGGTCTCATCTTCTTAATGGAAGGGAAGGTACAAAAGCAGAGCACTCCCTTTAACACACAATATATTATCTATACAAATTGGGACTCACTCAACAGACAAACTTAAAAAACAAATTATGGCAGGCTACCAACTTGCTACTCCTCGGCAGAAAACACTGCCTAAAGCTTGATGGCTTATAAAGCCTTTTTAACTACGCTTCTTGGCATTATGACATACGGGATCTTGACGATGCACTAAACTCTGCTAGAAAGCTCCTGTAAGAAGAAAATTTTTGCTAGTTTGTTTAATATTTGGTAAGGTTGGTAACCAACATTATACTGTGGGCTATTATATTGTATTGTTATTATATAATAATTATATACCACACTATATACATTAATATACACATCGATACATATTAATATATTAATATATTATTATTATATACCAAGATTATAAAAATGTTTGCTGGCATAATATCCCAGTACTGCACCGAAAGCTGAAAAAAGATGTTGAGTAGAAAAAAGGAAAGGATACGGAACCAAATTTCACAGCCTTGCACTTAACACACCCATCCAGCAACCTGCGAAGTTCCATTTTTACCTTTGCCTTGCCTCTAAACTAATTTTCCTGACAAATTCAGAGCCTTGCCTCAGTTTCCCCAGCTGCAGAGCCTGCAGAAGCCTCAGGAGAACAGTGAAGATCAGAGTCACACGTGGAAACGTAACTTGCCACACGCACACAGGCAGAAATGCAGATTGCTTTTCCATTCCAACAGGTTCCCTGTGTTTAACAAACTCAGATTGTTAGATATATTGTTATTTATTTCAATATTTCTACGTGGTGGTAAATAAATACTTTTTAAAACAGTTTCCATTTGGGTTTTTGAACTCAGAGCCATATTCTCAAAGCACTTATGTAATCTAGGAATACCAATATCGATCACTTACAGCAGAAATAATATTTTATATTTCTTCAGCACTCAGAAAAACCCTCCTTAATTCGTCACCTCCTTTCATTAAAACTTATTAGAAGTTGTAACTCGCAAGCAACATTCTGCACTAAAACTGGTAAAAACCACACATCTACTTCTGCTGCTTTTCATCAGGATGGGAGCCAGATCCTGGCTGCGCAGCACCAGCCGTGCTGCTCACAGCCCAGCACGCCGTACAGTTTTACCAAATAAAAATTCACGTCCACGGCCCACTGACAGATATTTGGATGCTACTGGGACGTCGATGTTATAAACAAAGGCATTTCTCTTGAAAGTTCAGTAAGGTTGAAAGCCAAAACAGTGATACGGCATCAGGGATTTATCATCTAATAATAAAAGAGTGTTTGTTCCTCTGGATCTGCTCCTAACCAGCGGAGGCTGACGCTGAAAGAGCAGTTCAGTGGGCATGCAGCTTTTCAATTGCACTCCTTATTGTATGCTTTATATTAAAGAAAGCAATTTAACTTTTGAGGACAAGAAAATTATCTTGAAACTGAAGTCCTGCCGAAGCTCAAGGCCAAGCTAGAAAAGAACATATAAAATTATTAAACGCTCTTCAATTATTACTATAGCTGGAACCCTCGCAACAGCTATAATTCAGGATGCCTACACATTTTAATTATAACCCCCATTTTCAGCAGGTTATAGCTTTCCCTATCATGTTAAAATTTATCAGGTCTGGCCTGTCACAGCCTTTGGAGAAAAAAAAAAGTTTAGCAAAATTGCTCACTCCCAAAATCATGGGGGAACCGAACAAAACCAGAAGCAACTGCAACTCAGAGCAGAGCAACTACTTGAGCAACCTCTCCTAATGGCGCTTTGGAGGTTTTTTTTGTTAAAACCTAGGTATGGTATCATTGAACTCACCCATGTAAATTCAGTAAGGTGCAAAATAATGAAAGGGGGGATTTCCATTTCTGTCAAAGCAACGTGAAATGGAGGGACAGTGCTCTCCGGAAAGCTGTGCTATATGGGGACTAATTGGCCCCACTCCTACAGATGTAAGCAAGGCTTCCTCCTTAAACAAGTCAGGGCTTTTAGGTCCTTATCCCCCTCCTTATCAAGCAGAGCAAGCAAAAGTGAACAAAACTCCGCAGAAAATCCAGGACCATCTTCTGCATCACAGTCTTCTGCTTTTCTACAGTAATAAACCTTGGCCATGTACAGGACAGCCCACTCTGCCAGTGTGCAGCCAAAATTAGGTATATTTATATATTTCTCTTTTAAATCCAACAAATTTCATACAAAACCATCCCCAGACACTGTCAGGGATGCCTGAAAGCACTCTGAGTTGGGTTACACATCTTTGGTAGTGGAGACGGTCCCAGCTGATGCTCCTAAAAAAATATTAATCTGGCTGCGTGTGTCCTGCAGAACAGAAAACCCCGTCTGCGTCCCACTCCTATATACCTGCACGGCTGGGGAGTGCTTGGAAAAATCAGAGCAGGCTGAATGACTCGCCCTGGCAAAAGCATCTGCTCCCGTTGTTTTCTTTTCCTAGGCCTGCTCAGGAACGAGCAGGGATTTCCTGCGCACACATGCTGGGTTGTAAAGGCACGGTCAGCGTTAAACTGGGAAGTACTGGACAGAGCGGGAGGACTCGGGTCGCTTGTACTGGGCCTCAGCAGCGTGTTTGTTCACACCGCACGTGCTGATTAAAATGCTGCCCTGCTTCTGAAACGCATCTCTGGGCTCTGGCTGAAATGTTCACTGTAAAATATAATATTACAAATGAATACATTTATATTAAAGCAGATGATTATCTCATAAATGCACAGTGACGAGCACCTATAAAACTCCACCAAGAACTAAATTAAGAGCCTGGATGCAAATATCAAGCAAGGCTACGGTACAGCAGGATCCCTGCTCTGAATGCACAACGTTACGCTGCATCCCTTCATGTTTACAGAGTTCTGGTAAATCAAATATCAATGATAGTGTGCCTGAGAAATCACTTGTGACCGTACCACACTCGTGCGACGATGTTTTAAGTCCAAGCTCACCACTGGTATTTCCTGACTTCTTAGAGGTTAACAAGTACAACCTCATACATCTCAACATTTGAAAGAATAATGTAACATAATAATAGCTTTGAATTTATGATTGCTTTTATTAAAGAAGCACCTCGGAGACCCCAGCTAACCGCGGACCTCCATTGTGGTAGATGCTGTCCAGACTTAACCTGAAAAGCCCTCAGTCAGAACAGTTTACAAATCAAACATGGAAGGCATACCTAAGATGAAGGAAAGGAAATATTACTGTAATAACGCTGATTTATGGAGGAAGTGACCTACCTAAGGTCACACAGCAAGCCTGACCCCGATCTCCCCCATCCCAGCCCAGTGCACTAATTGCAAAACTGGCCTTCGTCTCCTTCTGAAAGCAGGAATGGGCGCAGCGAGGCTGCTGCTGCTGCAAGGGGATGCACTCGGCCAAGGCACCACCAAGTTCTGCAGCTGCAGGCAGCAATGATGACGTTAAGGATGGGAAGACAAAATCTTTGGTTGCCTTCTCCCTCTGCTGTGTTTTGTCAGTTGTTTTTTTTTTTTGGTTCGGAAAACGTAGCTCCACCAGTCAATCCACACGGGCTCCCACAGGGCTTGAAAACAGGGGTACAGGATCTTCCTTGCTGGACTAAAAGCTTCATTGCACTCAAAACCCACAACTGTACGGTCCCTTATACATCACCTGCAACTTGGAAACTTAACATACAGGATTGTCCTAACACAGCTGCAAGTCCTCTCTGCACAACACCCTCGTATATTCGGCAAAGAAACAGGATACGGTGTGCATTTTTTCAGCACTGTGTCACACCAAGCTGCTACCAGACCCATTTTACAGGTGCACAAACCGAGACACAAGCCTGCTTGCTGGTCAGCCAGAGGCTTGGCACAAATACAACGGGTTCATGAATTAAGAATCCTTACTCGCAATAAAGAACTAGCAAAACATAGAGAGAAACCTGTTAAAAATGCAATGCACAATACAGAAACCATTCATTGCAAAGGCGAGCGGTACGGGACCTAACACGTTTGTATGTCAAATACACAATATCAAGGTATTTTTGGTCGCTCCTAAGGAATTTAAATAGAGGGCTAGTTATGGTTTACCTGGCAAGTTCTATGTATTTCATGTAAATCCTTCTTGTGATGATGAAACCATGTGTATCACAACGCCTTTTCAGCAAATACCGTCTGAAAACACCTGGAGCTTGGAAAACCAACAAGTTTCCCCGTTAGCTTATTTTTGTCTCCATCTCCTTGAAAGAAAGCAAAAAGCGCCCGTTCTGGGTTAGCACAGGCTCAATGAAGAGCCTGTTTTAATTGAATGGACGCCAAAGTTTCCTTCGGAGCCGTGTATTCGTTGATCAGACAGCTTTTTCCCCGTGTGACTCTTCAGGAGAGTTTTTCTGCACGTTTACGGGACTGGAGAGACTCATATGTCAAACCCTAATTGCTGCGCCAAGCTTTTCTTTAAGTTGATTTTTAGGTACCTTTAAATGTTGAATTTAAAACACTAAAACCAAATAAGAGGTCAACTCTTCAAATGCGGTCCGCATTAAACAGCAGCATTTATAGGGTCACAACTAAGAAAACAAACTCATTTATGGGGCTGCAAGGGAAAAGCAACTTGAACTTCTGCTCAATGTGAGAGGGGTGCCTGGGTAGGGAACAGAAAGAGTTTGAGACAGCTTTGCCGTGACCTGTGTATTTTGACTTCTGATTTTTCTGCCTATCAAACGGTAACACAGACTCACCACGTAAAGCTCATCAGGGCCTGAAACCACCGCAGGAAAAAGGTCCTGAAACACAGCCCTTGTTATCCTCTGTCCAAGCGGCTCGACTGCAAGTTCTGGTGGGGGAATTGGGGCGAGGAGAGGACCCAGGCTCAGGAACCCAGAGCCCACTGCGCCGCTGGTCTGCAAATCTGACAAGAAAGCACCGGGACATCCTTCCCATTACCCACCCCAAACCCCATTTCCATCCAGCCCTATTACAGAACAAAGCAATAACCGAATCACCCGCCTTGTCCGCCCTGGAAAAGGCAGGGGAGAAGGGTTTTCTCTTCTCTCTCCTCCCTCCCCTCTGCCCGCTGCCTGGCGCCAGGGAACAAAACACGCGTCGCAGCGCTTGGTATTTTCAGACGTGAACCCGCCGCCGACAGGCGGCCCCGAATACCTTCTCCTTTTACTGGAGGGAACGAAGAGCGGGCGGGTGGCGGTATTGTTTTTGCCAAGCTACATCCTCGAGTCTGTCTTCAGGTACAGAAGAAGCCTTTATGCCACGGTTGTACCGTCCCATTTCCTGGCTTCTGTCAAGCTTAACAAAACCCAAGTACTAAACACATTTTTATGCCTCGGAGTATCAAATGTTCTTTGCTATCAGTCGAAATGGAGCTCTGTTCATTTTCATTATTGCTTCATATGAAAATGTTAGCTCTATTCATATTCCATATTCAAGATGTTTAACCTGGGTTCACTGTATGAAAAGTCAATCATGTGTGCATAAATTCAATATATTTTCCACATTTATTGCAGTACAATGAATATCTTACAGAGAGCAATGTTTGTATACTGATTCAAAAATATTATCTCTTTCTTTTGCCCAATTTATTTTGTATTTATTTGAGGTGAGGCAGGTATATTTGGGTTAAATAAGCTTTATCATTGCTCAGGGTGCATTATGTTTAGCACAAGAAAGAAAGGCAGCGCAAGAGAAGGAAATAAAAAAAAAAATCCATCTTCGAAATCATGCCAGCAAGTGGGAAGAAACACTTTTGCTGATAAACAGGAAATATTTTATTTCTAAAGTTAACATTCTTAAGAAAAAAAAAAAACCAACAAACACTTCAGCTAAATTTGTGGGTTTTAAAACAAACAGTGGAAAACATTAAAGGAACTAAATAGAAACCATCTTTCAGGACGGTAAAACTGGGACAATTGTGAACACCAGGTATTAAACAAGCCATGACAAAGAACATACACAACAGCCAATTTTAACACCAATTAAGCATACCTGCAATCAAATCCTGAAAAAAAAATACAGCGAGATGTGTCAATCAAAGTATTACGTAATAACCCAAACCCTGTGGATTATTAGTGCTATTTCAGGAAGTCGCACATGCTCCAACTAGCATCCAGCGTGCTCAGAGCACCTGACAGCCTCCAAAAAAGATAAATGAAGAGAACCCAGAGCCTAGGACTACATGGCACGGCGAATGAATAGGGAGAGTTGGGGTAGAAGGAAAAGAAAAAAAAATGATGAATTGAGGCAACTCATCTCAAAAACCAAGCAAATGTCGGCAACGTTCTGTCCGTGTTCTGCTCTGGCTCTGCCAAAGCCCCGGTTTTGTTCTGTTCTTGGGAGTTTTGTTCAGGATGGCAACGGTACATACTGGTGAAAGAAAAAACACATTAGCAGAAAACAGCGGGTTTTGGCTTTATGGGCTTTTTTTTTTTTTCTTGCTCAATATTTGAAGGGAAAGAACTAAAGAGAATTTTCCCTCACCACAGCTTTGTGGTGGAAGAGAAACCTGGAATTCAGATACTGCGCAATGGGAGAATTGTAAGGCTTCTACCTGAATCACAAAAGTAATTGTATTTTTTTTGCACAGGAAAGAAAAATCAACTACACGCGTAGGTTCTTTCCATCAATCTGCCGATTCTGTCCTATTTCTCCACCTAATGGGTCAACAGATTGAACACAATTTTTGGAGTACAGGTCAACATGAACACGCGCTGACGGCAAACAACCACCAGAAAGGGAAAATACAGCCTCCAGCAGGCGAAGGTTCCTTATGGGTAACCATGCTTTTTTGCTCAAGTCGAATTAAGATTTTACAGCCTAGGAGAAGACAGAGCATGTGCAATAAGCACGTGCCCCAGTGAGCGATGGCTCCCAGCACTCTGGAGCCCCTGCCCTGGGTTTCAGTAAATATTGCCCGGCTGGGATGTTGGGAAGATCAATGTGTGAAATGTGCTTTGAAACCAAAAAACGTTAAGTAAGTGCTAAGGATATATCGTGTTTCGGCATCAAGCTCATGATAAACACTATTTGCCTTAAAAGAGGGTAAGTGGCATGCAGGGAAGCAAAATGGAGAAATCCAGAAGCGCTCATGCAAGACGCAGCGGTCACCATCAGCTCACGCCGTACAAAACGGGCGCACGAGAGCATCCCCAAAATGCAAACACCCACCTCAATGGGCAACAACCCTTCCTTGAGATACCAGGGTCAAGTCAGCGTCAAGTCACATTGCACTGAAGTGGGGAACGTGAAAAGAATTCAATATTCTTGCAAAGAGAGAGAGACCCGAAGGAAGCTGTGCTCTCGTTTCGCTCCTCTGTTTGGCTTCGTATATCAACGCTAAAATATCAACCCTTAAAGCAAGCAGCACGTTATGCTATCATATTATTTACCTACGGGAGGGGGGGAGATGGGAGTTTTAACAGAGCTAAAGCAAGTAAAAAAACTCTACTTCAAAGTAAAAACTAATTATGTGTCTTACTAATTACATTTTAAAAAGATACACAGGGCATTACCAACGAACCCTGCAAAACTGAAAACACAACTGTGTCTCAGGCTGCCTTGGCTTGGAAAAGAGCTCCTGAGAATTACCAAGGGATTCCTGCTTCCCGCAAACACAGCGCCACTAATATTCTCCAGATTTGCTGGCCCTGCTACGAACCATCTCAAGAAAATGTTTACATTAAAGTCGGGTTCAGCGAGGAGGTCAGCTAACTTTAAGGCTTGAAGAAATCAGCAGCCGTCTTGTCTCCCTGACAGTGCGGGGGGATGGGAAAAGATTAAAAAAAAGGGGGGGGGGGGGGGGGGGGGGGGGGAAGAAAATCATTAACTTGCTACATGCCCCAAACCTCGGTTTTTCACTCTGTTTTGTTTGCTGTCAGCGATGTGAAAGTTTTGGTGGTTTTCTCCCCCCCCCCGTCATCAGGCATCCATCAATAAATTGTCAGCGCTTCTCCAAAGTTTCTGCGTACTTCAAGCTGCTTTTAGCCTAAGCTGCGATCTCCCCCGTTTTAAGGCTATGATGAAAATACTAGGTGCTATCTCACACAATTAGCTGCGATTTTTATCAGGTTTCAGACTTTCAAGCTGCACGCGCATTTCAAGCAAACAAGATAAGGAATTTATATTGTCCATATTCAGCCTTTATTCTTCAAAAAATTGCTTTGATGACCAGTGGGTGCATGTCAGATGATTTTCGGTTTCATTCTGCACCACGCAAGGATCAATACAATCTGGTTTTATCTCGGTCTGACTCCTAAGCTCACGTCTTATTTACATCTTGCAACTGACAAACGACAGCAATAAAAGTGTGGCATTCCACGGGAAGAAAGCGAGATTACGCTTCGTCTAATTGTTTAACGTAGGACAAGCAGGATTCCCGCTCTGAAATTAATGTTTGAAAGGCTTCAACCAGCACGGTTGCATTGCAAAGGTCTAACAGCTCTATGCAGAGAAAGGAAATCTGCAAATACAACCACACAAGCTCGGCTTTGTTTTCCCCACACTTTATTTTTCAGAGCTGTGTATACATGTAAACGTGTCAAAAAAACATGACCATCATTGGTGTTTTCCAGAAATACTCCAAAAAGCCATCTATCAACGCGCAGGCCTACGTAAGAGACTGCTCTTGGCCGCTTTTAAATGAAATCAGCTGCACGTTAGCAAAGAGCACCAAGGCAAGTGGTAGTGCTTGCTTCTAACACAAAACGTGTTCAGCAGATCTGGGGTTATGCACACAATACAGCTTCTAGAGACTGGCCCTCCAGATAGAGATTTGCTTAATGGCTGATTGAATTTGAAGTTTATTTATTCTTTTTAATCCCCGAACTAGTTACTAACAGCACCAGAGAAGGGAAATACCTGCCTCGTGTTCTGGTTCTGTCTCATTAACTTACCTCCTTGTGCAACTGTTCTACCAAGAAAACCAAAGAGCACGGGCACGCATTGCACAGGTAAAAAGAAGGAGAGCAACAAATAAAATCCAAGTTTGAAATAATTTGTGTACGCAGATAATCTGCGTAAATTAAGATTTGGAGTTCGCACAAGGAAGGAGGCCAAAATCTTCCAGCGAGGAATTGCTCGTGGAGATTTTTAACTGGAGAAGTAGCCTTTCTCTTTCAAGAAACTCCTTTTCCTGCTCAATGAACACCAAAACGATTTCCAAAGCTTTCACTCATTTTGACACAAAGGCTACAGGAGACTGTTTAGACTCCTAATAAGACAGGAGCCGTTAAAGCTACACAGTGCTATGAAACACGGGATGGCGGCAGCCAAGAAAACAATTCCTTGGAGAGGAAAACAACCAGCGTGTGCCCTCGTGTAGGAACCACATACCAGAGGAAAAGAGCTTTTTTTTCTGGCTGGTGTGCGATGTGACTGTAAGATGCTTATTGTGCACAGAGGAGCTGGGCTTACCAAACGTGCCCGTGGCTCGGCTGGCCCAGGGAAGCTGGCATTTGGTTGAGACGCCCAAACTCACTGCTACCTGCCGTGGTTTCATGGCAAGAAGTCTTCAAGAAATCGCTGCTTGTGCAAGTGCTGGTATTGCTGTCATCTGGCAAGTACCAGTAAATGTTGTCAGAGCACTACGTTAACACTGAGACTTCTGAAAGTTAAGCAGAAAGACTGTTTAATTCTACTGGAAACGGTCATTTTCTTCCCCCACCCCTACCAGGAGAAGCAGGACGCCCCTTAAGAGCCCCTTAGAGGTGCATTTAAATTGTGCTCGTCTCAAGTCCTGTAATCTAGAACTACACCACAACGAGGGAAAGAGCCCAGCGCAGTAATTAACACATCACTACTATATTTCTTCCAATTCAGCACATTTACAGCTGAAAACAATTGCATGGAACCCAGTTTAATTGCATTAAAAATTATGTAACTTATTTTATTAAATCGGGATTGATTGCTCCACAAAGAATTTAGATCCGACAATGACCTTCTGTGCCACTGTAAAAGGTGTTCAGAAACCAATGAACATACAATGCAGGCTCTAAACCAGAAACTAATTAGCTCACACACAAAATATTAAATCTGTTTCACAAATTATGTAAATCATAGAAAAAATGAGGTATAATACCAATGGCAAACTTTATAGTGCCAAAATGGAATAAGCTGTATGTATACCTGCCTTCAAATTAACTAAGGCAATTATACTGTAAAATCATTAGCCCAAGACATAGTTTAAAGTCGAGCTTTAATAACTTAATGCTACATGTATTTTCTAACCACAGAAAAAGCATTACATACATTTACACTTCCCACTAAATTTAGAGGAGGCTATGCTGCATTAAACCAAGCAAGAAAACATAAAGTATTCAAAAATAAGAAAGAGGAAGGCAGGAATGCCAAAAATGTTTCCTGCACAAAATACACACAAAAATCAAGCCATCGTTTCCTCGGGAGTTTGGTTTCCAAAGCATTATTGTGCTTCTTGAAAAACTATCACGTTTATTCCAACTGCCACAGTGAAAATAAAAACGTTTAAATAAGCGACTTTCATGAACGATGAGAAATTATAACATAATTTTATGTGATCTTGGCAATCCTTTAAAATGCCGATTACCTGGGTTATGTGTGTGTGTGCGCTATGGCCAAAAACTCCTATGGCTTTGCATCCAGGGAAGGAGGCTGAAGGAACAGTAGAGGGGCGCGAGCATCCTTGTGCTGCCCGGGGGCAGCCCTGCCCATACAGCCATAAGGGGGAGGCTAAAAGGGTTTTTTGCCAGGCTGGCTGTAGGGGACCTCTGTGCAGCATTGCGCAGACATGGTTTTCCAAATGCTTTGGGATTCCCGCAGCATAAAGACGAGAAAGCGTGTGCGTGATTTCTGGCTGAATATAAACACGGAGAGAAAACCCAGAGAACAGCTTCCCTGGCCTGAATCGGAGATGACTGCGTATTTTTTGTGGTAGTGCTAAAGGCCAAAGCAAAACTGTGATGTTTAGGTGTGTGCATGTATTTATAAATAAAAATTCTAATTCAGGTTTAAAAATAAGAAAAGGGAAAACAACAGACCTTTTAAAATTTCTTCTAGTTGCATATAGCTGAAGTGTTAATGTCAATCTTCCAATGGACAGAAACACTTCAAGCTTTCTGGATTGCTGTAATTTTATTTAAAAGGAAACAGCTTTTTTTGTACCTCAACACTGAAGTCTGATATATGATGAACTACACAAATGAAAATTTGGTGCCCTGTACCCCTTT
Source organism: Anser cygnoides (assembly GCF_040182565.1). Taxonomy (NCBI): domain Eukaryota; kingdom Metazoa; phylum Chordata; class Aves; order Anseriformes; family Anatidae; genus Anser; species Anser cygnoides. Next base: position 4,741,974 of record NC_089873.1, on the reverse strand, counting down.
GAACAATTTTAATTGTACAGTTGTAATGCTACACAGCTCACGGAATCATCTAGGTTGGAAGAGACCTCCAAGATCACCGAGTCCAACCTCTGACCTAACACTAACAAGTCCTTCACTAAACCATATCACTAAGCTCTACATCTCTAGGGCTTTTAAAGACCTCCAGGGATGGTGACTCAACCACTTCCCTGGGCAGCCCATTCCAACGCCTAACAACCCTTTCAGTACAGAAGTTCTTCCTAAAAGAATGGATGTGGAGGATGTATATGCAAAAGGAACTGCACAGATCTTTCAAAAATTGAGTAAAAAAGGGGAGAAAATTTCCTCTGAATCCAGAATACCGATTAACTAAAAAAAACAGTTGTTGTATTTGGCACAGAGCTTTTAATACTGATCAGCAGCGAGGTGAACTGGCCAAAGAGATACAACTACTTTCATGTGTGCGTGTACATATATACATATATATATATATATATAGTGTTTGTGTATTTCTACATTTACAATCTGCAATCACAGATCCCATGTAATCAATACAGGCAGGCTCCATATTTATCAGGACTGCTATGATTGTGTTAATATCACCTTCCTACAAAGAAGAGTACAAAGGAGATGGTCAAGGCAAGAAGGTTTGTCTGCCTGGCACTCTAAATTTAAGGGAAAAATACTCACTGGTGTAAAAAATATCCTCCCAGTGAGCACGCCATGGTAGAAGTCGTCTCCTAAATATCAGCCGTCTCCTGACATTGCACAACCACCTCCCTCACTCTGCAAACAGACTACAAATATAAGCATCGTGGCAATCGCAGTGACTGATGATGTGTAAGTACTTAACACAGTTCAGTATTTTCTTTCTAAAATGCATTTTAGAAAGAAAAGTAAATTCATTTCTGGAGCTGACTCCAGAACTCAGCTCTGGAGAATAAGTATTGCAAAGGAGATGGTTGAGGCAAGGAGGTTTGCCTGCCTGGCACTCTAAATTTAAGGGAAAAACACTCGCTGGTGTAAACTGCATTCCTAATTTGTCAGAATAATTCAGAATTAGATCGCTGGCATTAAAACAGATGCCACGAAGCCAGCTCTCTGACAGTATTTTATCTGTGTCTTTTTGACTTATTGCTTGAATCCGCACGCGTGCCAAATGCCACAGGACTTGCGAACCACTTAATCTGCTTCCTTTGAAAGTCATCATCAAATGCTCATTTCTTTGTACTGTGTTTTCTTTTTAAAACGTAAATCCAGGGTCTTGGAAAGGCTTTTTTTTTTTTTTTTCCTTCTCTAAACTATGAAGTCTCGTTGCACGTTTTTAAACAGCAATGTTAGGTATAACGCACCAAGGGAAAAAGATGGCACTGATTTGAAAATCCCTTAGAGAGTCATATTTCCCTTTCTAACATATTAAATATTTTCTGAAAGACAAACGATAACCTTTGCATCTGCTGTTTAAGAAGCCCTAAAACCCTTTAACTTTACCTCTGAAAAATTTATATTTTTAAGGGAGGGAAAATGACTGACTAGGTCACGAAATATCCTAAAAACAAACAGCAAGAAAAACACCACTTCAACTCCATTACAGCTCCAATTACTACTTACACCACACTTTCCTGGGCTGAATTTGATCATCTTGATCAATGATATCCCAGCTGGTTTTAGTTGAAAAAGTTTCCATTTCTGTCTCTGCCAATGGTGCCACTGATAAAGGGGGAGAAAGGCACTGCAACTGCAGAACTGAAACAGCATCGAGGAATATGTATTTGTTTACACGTGCATGAACTGGAACTGTCAAGGAACACATGTACTTACGAAACCTCCTAACATCTACAAAAGCAGAAATCCAAACAGGAAAGCAGAGTGCAAAAGAAACAAGGCAATATTAAAAATATACCACGAAAAGGACTGCAAATCCTACATCTCTAACTCCAAATAAGATTGGGGGGAAACTGGCCGTTTCAGCAGTATTACAAGAAAAAGACCAAGTGTTGCCTTATTATCCAGTAGCACAACATTTAATTTCACTTTTAAGTTTTCTATAAGCATGCTATCTGCAGATAGGCATGCAAGTTAGACAAAAACACAAGTAAGACGTGCAAGGTAAAGCAAGGTAAAGGAACTGTGTGCTGTAGCTCCGCTGAGCCTTGCACCATCCCCTTCCCTTGTTTTATTGCTTTTCTGATTCACAAAGAAGTGTAAAAATGCCTCTGGAGAGGTGGCACGAGGATATTTTCGCTCCCTGAATCTGCACAGCTTTGTCGCGTGACGGCGGCATGACGAAAACCATCCCCACTTGTTCCGAGGTTTGTGTGCTTTATTTTTTCTTCTTCTTTTGGGGAAGCTCCTGGGTACAAACCCCGTGAAAATACCTTATGGCAGGCACCGAGGCACTGCAAACTTTTTTCTTAAAGGTTGCTACCGCGTGTTTAAGAGGCAAACCAGAGGAGCTTGACGCAAGGATTTGGATAATAGGAGTAAGTTGTAAAGCCCAATTACTTTGACAGCGTCCTTTTCAAATTCACATTCATCTTCCAGGCAAAGCCTTTCTGGCAAGGTGGGATCAACAAGCGATATTGTAACTGGTACTTGTGTGTTCTTAAAATAAACATTTCTCCTCTTCGCATGGAAATGTCATCTCTTTCAATTTACATCTCTGGAAACAAAAGCCGCTCGAAAAGTATACAGAAAAACCTGGAAAAACCCTATGCCAGTTTGCAAAAGCGAAGTAAGATATACAAAGGAAATGAACCTGTGATACTGTTGCTGTAACACAAACACTCGCTGTCTACTGCCACATTTAATTCACATTATGTGGTTTTCAGTCCTGGGTTCTTCGACTTCTACACGGAGAGCCACGTGAAAAACCGAAAACTTAAATAATTGCGTTTTGGTAGCTGGTCTGGTGTTTAAGGCCAAACAATCAGAAGACCAAACAGTGAAAATGACTTGGGTTTTGTCAGTGGATTCGTATAAATCTCTGCAGGAAGAACAGCGTGGGGAGGAAAAAGGTAGAGGTATTTAAATAGATTTTCTTAGACATCTGATTTAGACAGCCAGTGTTTTGAACCATCTTCTGGAGGTGTCTCTCTGCACAACGGCTTCATAGGGGAGTTGGGTTCCTGCCCGGGATCGCGTGTCAAACTTAACTCAGATACCTGTGGTAGCCTGTATTAGCCTCTGAAAACTCCTGCACGTGTTTAACGCAGATCCTGAACCAAATCCCTGGATGGGAGCAAAAATTTTAAAAATAAAATAAAATTTAGACCTGAATTTCAGAGCTTCAGCCTGTCTCCATATTTAATTAAAAGAAAAGTTAATGAGATTATAGTCGAGCGATCACATAATGGCCTCGCAATACAATTTGTAGCTGAAATTAATGTGTTCCTTTTTCTGACTCTGCATTTAGACAAAACTCCTCCTCACAGGCACCACTTCCCATCTACCTACCCCAAAAGGGTTTGTGCTCCGTGCACAGCTCTTCCACTGCCCAGCTACGCAGAGCTCAGCTCACCAAAATCCACGTTCATGTTACAACCACAGCACACAATTTAATTTGCGGACGTTTTACGAGCTATGTAGCCGAATTAAAACGGCAACCAAAAAAACCCAAGCCTCATTTCCTGTCTTTTCTAGCCCCGAATTTCTACCGCATCATGTTAATAATCGATTCTTCCATCGGATTTCCTCCTGCCTAAGGAAAGGACCGACCTGGTATCAATCAGCTGTTGAGGCACAGCACAGTTTATTTGCACACGTGAGGTTTGAAGGAAGGTACCAGCTATGCCTGGACGTCCCCAGGTGTGTACAAGATCACGCACTGAAATAAAGCCAGCTCGGTTGAATTTGGGTGAGTCGAGCGCTCCAGGAATGCTCCCGTGGTGCTGGGGGTGATCTGGAGAGCTCCACCTTGCTGCATGCAAAGCTATCGTTTGGTGAGGAGGGCAGCCTGGGAACACACAACTTAGGATTAGTGGAAAAACTTCCTGGAATCCAGGAAAAGCCACTGCTGAGAGCCGGAAAGAAGAAACCAGCCCACTCTCTCAACACACTCCCTTTGCTGCGACTTTCGGGTTAAAAATAAGGAAGGACAGTCCTAATGTTTCACTCCTGCCCTTCAAGGATGGTTTTACGGCCTCCAAAAGGCACTGTAGGACGGCTTTCCTCCACCACCGTTGCATGGTCCTGCTCCTTTGGCACTGACCAGCCCACGCACGTGGATGCTGTGACAAAAAATCCTCCACTTGGAGCTACCCCAGGGAACAAACCGTGGGGAATCGATCCACGCCTTGTGCTGCTGCAGCAAAAGAACACAGACATCTACCTCTTACCGTCCCTGGCACCATGAGAGCCCAAATTTATGATATATGTGTAGAGAAGGTATTTTTATCATCTCTATTACCAGGGAGGACGCACCTCCGATCTGATTGATGTGGCGAGCCACATACCAGAAACATTCTATGGGAATCCGCGGCAGCCCTATTGCTATAGCAACTGCCAATAACCAACAGCATCAACAAAGTTGTTTATTCATCTATTAGAAGCATGATTTTGCTTGTTTGGGCTGAGGCCGACGAACAGATGGCTGTCAAAATGAAAAATATGCAAATAACGTATTTTTTCTTTAATTAAAAACACCAATTATCTCCAAATTATCGCGCTCTTAAAGGTCGAGGAAGAGACAAGGAATCAAATCTTACGTGCCAACACTAGCCCAGCCACTGATCTGCTGCAAAAATTGACCTAAGCTGCTCTAGCAGAGTCTGGGAACGATTCCTGGTAGCTCCAGCAGCCACCTACAGCAGAGACAAGCACATAATATTTACCTATAAATCCAATATACCATCAGTATATTAACGAAGTACCTGCTGACAGTGTTTTGCTTTAACACTAATAAATGCTGAGGTTTTTGGGGGCTGAAAAGACGAAAACCCAAACGTGCACTTCTACAGTCCCCATCCTTGTATCTCACGGGCACCGCAGTTTGGGGCCGCTGTTTTTTTTCCCCTCCTGCTGCTCTCCATACGTGCAGCTTTCAGGCCCGCCTGTTTTCTCTGGTTCCCCAGCACGGCTCCGTGAAAAGGCACAGTCATTCGGACGAAGAAACCCAAGTCCACCCTGGGAACCCAGTCCGGGAGGAAAAGGCACACGGCGGTGCTGCAGCATTTCCAAATGGAAACTCGTTCCTCACTTGAAAAGCTGTTGTTTTAGCAGCGTTTGGCCAAAGTATCACTTTTTCCTGCAAAAAGCCAACGTAACCTCCTCCTCTGTTTCCCCTCCTCTTGTCCCAGAGCATTTTTAAACGTTTTAGGCTGCTGCCTTCCCCGTGCTTGTTGCTGCAAATGGGAGCAGCAAGCAGAAGTTCAGACGGGGCAACTAAAGCTCTACAACTACAATTAAAGCTCTACATTTCAACCTTTTGGGCTAAAAATACCCCCATATTTATATTTTAATCTCTTTTCTTCTTTTTCTGGGGGACTGGCAAAGGATAAAAAGGCAAGGCATCTTTTCTGCTTTCAGTAAACCCCACAGAATGGTGATAGTTTAGCATCTAGTTTCCTTACGGGTGATGAGAAAATACTGTAAAGTGGTCTCTACTATCTGTATTTTTTAAAGCTGGTCTGAAAATGGTTTCCTGTGAAGAACTCTTTCCTACAAGAAAAGAAAAAAAGAAGTTTTCTGGTTTACCACAAAAAGGCAGTTTTCTACAGAAAGCAAAATCCCGTTCAAGAAAAGTATTAGTTCAATTGAGAACCTCATTTTCTGATGAAGAACAGTCTACAAATTTTTGAAACCAGCTCTAAAACAGCACAAAATTGATCATGGTTTACTGTTTAATGCAGTATCAAATCCTGTGTTCGATGCCCCAGGACCAAGCTTCTCAGGGTAACAACTGCCCCTTTGGGTGCACACAAAGCAGTCAGCAAACGCTGCTCGAGCCCTAAGTAAGATAGGGAATTAACGAAATTATGGGAATAGGAAGATAATGAACTTTTTCAAGTGGTATTGAATTATTTTTTTCTTGCCATACAGAGCATCTATTTATGTCGTAAAAGTCTAAAGGTGTAATTTGAAGCCAAAATATTATGTTTTTAACGTTTGCTCTACTACAACAAAAGCAGTCTGCTCGAATCGAAAAATGCACAGGATGGTCACATTTACACCGACGGCCTTTAAACCTTTGCTGAAAGCTCAGCCCTCTGAAGAAACCCCTCCTGAAACGCCAGTGTAAAACATTACCGTCTACATTACTGCCACGTCACGAAAAAATCCCAGCCACCCAGTGTAATCTGAGGCATTAGCACCTCGGAAGCTAAACTCGGTGTCAGATTTACGGGGCCAATTTAAAGCTGTCGGAAACTGCAGCTCCTTTATTAGCAGGCGTATTAACACGGCTTCGTTTTGCAGCAAGTTTCCAGCTCCGCGGTGGATTTGAGGTTACTTCGGACTGGCCAACAGCAAACCCTTTGGAAAGGAGACAGGAGCAGGCAGCATCGTGGTGGAGGAACGCTTTCAATCCAACGTTGATCTGGCTCCTTGGCCACAACCTCCCTGCTTCTCTCCTCGCCACCACCTGGGCAATACGAGGGATGTGCCAGCCCGGAGAGGAGATAATCCTGTTAGTGGGAGCATCAACGTCTCACCTGGATATTCGGAGGGCGGCACAGCAAGCCTTCCTCCCTCGGGGCCCCCTCATTTTCCCCGTGCCTTTGAAGGGAGCGGAGCAGACGAACCCAAGTCTCGGCTGAGGTCAGCGCTTCAAAAAGGCATCTCTAAAATAAACAGCTATCAAACGCAACTCGAATGCGTCTCAAGCTGGGAAAATAATTAGTTCATGCTACAATTGGTACAAAAATGAAGGGGGAATAAATGACCGGATAGAGCTCTGCACATGCATGGCTCCAACAAATACGGGCATGAAAAATATTCCTTACACTTCTCAGTCTAGTATTAACCAGCAGCAGCAGAGGTAAAATGTCAAGAAAATATATACACATGAGGAAACAGGCTCCATTTACAGCGTCAAGAGGTTCTTGCATGAATTTAAGTCTTTTTGTTGTTGTTGTTGTTTAGAGTAACTCTGGTCCCATTGCCAGAGCATCATTTAAATATCTGCCAAACAATCAGATGAAAACAAAAAAGTCATGAGGCAGTTTCGTCTTGGTAACCCCCGGGTGCTACACGTGGGTTAGACACGTGTGTGCGTACCTCTGGGTGGATACGGGTTGCGTTTTACCATAAAGGACGGGTTGCACTGTCAGCCCGTCCGGGGTAAAAGCAGCTCCAGGCACTCCGGGGCACTGCAAGTTCCCCGCGAGCACAGCCAGGCGCTGCTGGTCTGGAGCAGTTTTCAGAAAGGAAAGCAAAACAGTTGGAAAGAGTTCAATTGCTTCAATTCATTGCTCTACACCCACGAGGCCAGAGGTCCCTGGAGTAATGCAAAAATATTACAGCAAGACCCACAGCTGTTGGACTTGCACAGACAGCTCTGCCTCCCTTTAACGCTGCTGCTCCGGTGCCGTTTGCCGTAACCAGCTAGAAAATCATTTGCTGGGGATAGTGTTTTGGTTAATTAGCAGAATTACAGCAAGCCTTCCAGGCTCTCAGGTCCTCCGGTTTGTGTGCACACGCTGCTTCTTCCCTGCCGTGGGAGAACATTTGGGAAGGTCAAGGCCAACCTTCAGCACATGCTTCTGCATCGAGGGAAGAGCCCAGGAGGTGCTGAGAAGCCCCGTTAGCTGTGATGCTGCACCAGAGGTGATTTTGGCACCTGGGGATTGGTGACTTGGCTGGAAATGGGACAGATCCAAATCTGAGCTGAGCTGTGGATGGAGCAGTGACCAGCACCATCCCGCGGGTCTCAGCCTCACCGGCGTGCGTTACATGCATCGTCTTTTTGGAGTGCTTGCAGTGAAGCTAAAAGTGCAGCCCCAAGCCCAAAATGCAGCTGTTAAAGGACGGGGAAACAAAGAAGGTGGAAGCACAGGAGGTGCTGTATTTGGGAAACTCGTGGTCTGGAGGTGCCAATGATGAGCTCCTGCTCACTTGAGGCAGCCCTGCTCTTACCTCCATGAGGTCTCCCAAAAGGCTCAGAGCAGGGAACAAGGGAGGTGGAGGAGCCTGAAGTTAGAAGAAATGAGCAAAAGGGGAAAAAAACAAAACAAAACAGACCTACGGGGTAGGCAATGAAGTCACTGAAGTGGCTTCGGTGGAAAGCGATCACCACCTTTTCCCAGAAGCACCTTTAATCATCCTTGATGCAATTTCACTAAAGCAAATTCTATTTAATTTCATTGTGCCTGACCAAGCAGTGCAATTCCTACGAGCTGGACACTTTCTAGCCTTCATCAGGCTTTCGCAATAGCACTCATTCCCTTGAATTTATCAGTGCATTTATCGCAGCGTTTCCAAAAGCGCCGGCTCCGTGAGGCAGAACCTGGTGCTCAATACTTTATTTGTATTCAGCAGATCGACCTTTGCATTCTGTCCTGGTACTCTGATAATTTCCCCTGTTTCCAGGAGAACTCCTGCTGCCCTGCAACGTAATCACTCCCGCGTTTGACGAGCCGAGCACTTTTCTTCATATAAGCTCAGGCGCCTCGCATATTTATATAGCTCTTAACAGCCCAAGCAGCCTCAAGTTTAACCCGGAGGTATTTCATTTTGTTCTGCCGCAGGAACAACAAAACTCGGATATTTAGACAGTGGATTTAACCCCAAATTAAAAAACTTACAGCGATCCCTTTGAGGAAAGCTATAAAAATTAGACACGACAATTAAAGACCAGCATGAGATCCTTTTTCAGGATGCAGCCAGTGAGGTTTATGCTGCCAGAAGGACACAGGATGCTCAGGAAAGAAAATCCGGAGAAACTTTCCCTTCCGATTGTTTCATGAGCAGTCACTCACTGGCAATACAGCAAGAGATGAATGCTAAAGGAGATTATAAAGGGTACCAATGCATACAGATGTAGGTAAACCAAAGTCCTACAAAACATACACCGTTACTCAAGTATTTCTCATGCACTACTCAAAACACACCCAGCTTGGCCTTAGGAAGGCAACATTTCCCGAAGCTGGGACTTGACACTTGCACAATTTGCCATTTTACCAGCAGAAAATGTGATCTCTACATATTCAGCACTTGAATTACCAGGAGAAGACATAATTCATCTTTAGCTTGGATACAAACCAGGTCAAAGAGCTCCATATTTTCAGCCCATTAGCCATGGGAATTAGAAGTATTATAGAGTTGCTTTTAATTGGCAGTTCATGCTAAACCACTGCAATCTAGCCCGTAATTGCAAAACGAACTGCATTATATCCTCAGTACGACATCACCCAGCCTAGAAAAGACCTGTCCCAAAGCAAAGCGTGTCTCACAGGCATAAGTAAAATGTAACCAGCTCCACACTCCAAGATCATGGGAAAAATGTTGATGACCAGCCCCGACTGGCCGTCGGAGCACAGCTCCGGCGCGATTCCGCGTTCCAGCCCGGCTCCCTCCCAAAGGAAAGTCGTTCGCAACGCCCCGCTGGTCAAACGCGGCATTAAGGAGCAAGCACTAAAAAGTTAATTGAATGTTTGCCAGGAGACGCATGCCCCGTTTTTATACCGGCTAATTAAATTTCTTTGTTTTTATAAGAATTTTAAAGAGCGACCGACGCGCGCCCCGAGGGTAATGGTCTTCACTCAAGGGAGACTTCTGACTTTGGGTGACACGGGACTTATTTGTGCTGGGAAACGCTCCAAGATTGTTCTCCTGGAGGCCCTCGCTTTTAACGTTACACAAACTAAGTCACCAGCATCTCGTACACCTCTCCGAGAAGACAACGATGTAGGCTCAGGGATCTAAAAAATGAATTTCTTCTTGATGGTGTTTTACAAGCACGGTGACAGTGGCATGGATGAAGCATCGTGGGCCAGGGGCACACTGGAAGACAATGGAGGGCCATGGAGAAGGAGCTCACTCTTCTAGCAACAGACTTTAAAATTACAAGACTTGTCCTTTCTCATCATGCCCCTACGTAGTAATAGAGCTTTCCTGTTGACAGTGCCAGCAACTCATTAAAACAACCTAAAAACCAAAAAGTTCTGCAGTTTACTATCAACCCTATTGGGATTAACCACTTTATGTATAAATCTTTTTATATATATTTACCCTGTCAAATCTAACGGTCCCATATTTAGAGTCGGAAAGGAAACATAGACTATTAGCACCTCGCAACACGTGCATAGCATACCCAAAGACTTTGGTCTGCTACCATTCTGGAATAAAAATCCAGAGCGATTTTTACTGTGATGATGCCTTTGTGGCTAGCAGAGCACACTCCTATAATTTAAAAGCTTAAATTTAGAAGCAGTCGTTCACAGACCACCACAATCTGTGAGCAACTTTTATTGCTTCGGCAAAAGAGTACTCGATCAATTCCCCATACAAAAGACGTATCGACAAGTAAACAAGCAGCACTGGGCCTCTCTCTTCAAACCCTCCCTGCGATGATCTTAAACTCCTGCTGATTTTAACTGTCACGAAGATATAGAGGCTATGCACGTGGCGTTTAACTTCCTGAGGCTCTGCCACTAACCATGACCAGCTACCAGAATTACTGCAGAAACAAGGAACTCCTCAACAAGTGAGCTCTACAATTTCTTTAAGCTTTTGTCTGTCTTATTTTAAAGTTTGCACAATCTTTAGACTCTTATTTTTGATTGCCATCCAAACTGTTGGCTCATCTAAAGTTATCCCAGTTAAAATAACGAGGTTATTTTTACAATCAATACAAACAGAAGTAGGACCCAAAACAGAGAGCAGTAAGAGGGCAATGGGTTTAACTGCGAAGCTCCTGCAGGTCTGAACACATCTCCGCTCCTAAATAATCAAGAGGCATTCGCCCTGCACGGGTAGCTCCGATCTGCTTACCGCTATCACGATAGGAGATCTTTAAAGAAGTTTTTTCTTCGCTGCCTGGATGCCTGTACGAGAGCAAATTTTACCTAACCACATCATAAAGGGCAAACTGGTGCAAAGGCGTTCGCCGATTAGGCACCCACCTTCCACTGGCAGGACCTTCTGCCAGCTCTCAGCTGGAATCCGTGCTGGCAGCTGGAGAGCTGTGAGCAAAACAAATGCTGCCAGCCACCTCTCCCCCGTCTGCTTGCTGTTTAGGGCAGCTGCCCCCTGGTTTGGGGTGTGACAGCTGGGGTACAGCACTTTCTCTGTCCCTACACCTTCCAGGTTTATCGCTCTTGCACCATCTCTCATCTCTCCTGCTGTCCCCTGCCGTGGCTTTACAGGAGATGCCCTGTGTTTCTGGGAGAAAGCCATGGTTTGCCAGCCTGAATTACATTACCATAGCTCCAAGTGAGCCAAAAGAGCAGAAAACTGAAGAAGCACAACTGTGTTTCCATGGGCGAGACTCAGGTGATGGGCACAAAGGTGAGCTTGGATGTTCCCGTAACCACGTCTGACCTGTTTTGTCCCCGCTTGCATCTGGAAACGTAGCCCCCAGTTATTTGTGAGACAGTTTCGGGCTCTCTCCCACTGGGTGAAGCCAAGGGGAGGAGAACTTGCCTGTCCTGCGGGAGGAACGGCGGGGAGGCACTGGGGCAGCAGTGGGACGTGGATTGCTGCCGGCAGCTCTCAGACACGTCCGCATGCTCCAGCTTGAGCGCAACGTACCACCTGGGTTCCAGCTCCCAGCGGAGTAAAGGCACCTACGGATCCCATCCGCAGGCTTGCTGCATGCAGGTTGGGAGCAGATTTCACTTTGAACACGGAAAACGTACTCTCTTCTCACTACGAAAATGATGGAGAAGGTGAAAACCTGGTAACGAGCTTCTTTAGAAAGCAAGCAGCCAGGCCTAGCGAGAAGAACCCGTGCTCTGCTCCTTCCCAGAGCTTTGTTGAAACGATGACAAATAATGGGAACAGAGAAAATCCACCGTTCCTTGTGGAAACGGAAACATTTACTATGTATGCACACAGATCTGTAGGAGCAGCCGGAGCTGCGGTGTTCGCGAGGTGCTCGTGGGATCCCACCAGGCACCCACAGCCACAACACGATTTATTGAAACGTCACCTGGAAGGGATGGAGAGGCTGCGGGGCTGGTGGCAGGGCGCGTCCCGAGGCCGCAGGCAGCTCAGGCTCCTCTGCTATTCTGCTGCTCTGAAATAAACCGCGCACACTTATTGATCAAATACGAAGTAGCTGCGGATGCTCCCGTGGCCGGAGCCTTTCCAGGCGCCGCACAACCCCGCTGCGACACTGCCAGAGCCAAGTTAAAGCCGATATCGCGCTCACGCTGGCAATTTTCCACCGACAACAAAACCGAGTCTAGTAGATGCAACATTTCAAAACGCATGTAAACTATTTAGATGAATTCTTTTTATTGACAATCCCAGGGGAACGGAGAGAAAATGATTTGTTTTCCCCTCCGAGCTCAAAGCTCTCTTGGGAGGTAATTCAATTGAAATTTCACATTCAGGCTAGCCAGGCAGTGATAAACAGATGCTTAAATTAGCTGCATTACACCATAATCAAATATCTTAAGAGGGGGGAAAAGTTTCCAATAAACAACGGGGGTGGAGGGAGCTTCCCAGTATTTTTAGAAGGAATGTTTTTCATACCTCCTTAAACCTCCTGCAGCAGCTAGCACTCCTTCAGACACAGAAACATCTAACAATGCCGGGACTATATACACAAACACGAAACCAAACACAACTGGCATTTCACCGAGATCTCGAGCAGATTAGCTCGACTGCACCCCCAGCACTTCCTTTATCTGCTACGCTTTAAGGCCATTTCTACGTCCTGCTCCCTACCTTTTCTCTTCTCTCTTTCTCTTCGTTTAAACACTTGCCTGAAACCCTCACGTACATGGGAGGCAGCGGAACCAACCGGACCGATGCTGCCGTGCAGAGGCAGCTGCTCAGCTACAAACACCTCCCCACGGCCCCCACGGCTTCGTGCGTCCTGCGAGGCTTCTCCATCGCCCGCTGCCACCACGGGCTTTGCTGGCTGCCCTCCTTCTTGGTCCTTCCCCGTCCCACCAGACCCTGCCAAGGAACAGGGCAGCGAGAGCAGGACAGCCTGGGTCTTGCTCCTGCTCCGGCTGTCAGGAACGAGGAACTTCCCCCAAACCACCTTTGCTTTGTCCAATGCGGGGGTCCCCTTCTCACTCCCGGATGGGCATGAAAGGATCCTGGGGAGGATTAAAAACACAAACCTGATACAGTTCGCCCAACTGAATTTGCAACCCTAATTAAGGGAAATGACAGAAGGAAGGGAGAACGTTATAAGCTTGCTAAATTCCACCACTTTTTTTTTTTTAAAGGTATTTTGTGTTTTGCTCAGGACCACGTGAAGGTCGATGGGGCTGCCTGAGCGACCCCAGCTCCCACAGGAATCAGTTTCTAGTTCTCACGGTTATGAACGCAATGTGCTTTTCTTTAAGTTTCAAGAACCAGCAGTAAAAAATAAAATAAAATAAAAAATCAGGCTATAATCAAGCTGTTCCAATAACCAGGATTTAATCAATCCTGGGTTTGGTGCTGTGCTGCTGCAGAGGGCTCGCAGACGCTCGGCCACCCCCCTGCATCAGACAGAGGGAATGCCCTGAAACAGAGGGTCAGGCTAGCACACGTCACACCTGCACACAGAGTGTGTTTTAGGGCCTTTTTGTTTTGTTTCTTTTGAAGCTCGCTGTCACTTTTCCTTATCAGTAAGCGTGCCTTAGGCTGGCCTGCCAGCGAAAGCGTTTGCCTCTTGTAGGAGCTGTGCACAGGCACTATCAGAGGAGAAAATAAGGTTTAAAATTCAAAACGACCTGGATTTCATATAAAGCAAGCAGACCAGAAGTTTACTGCCTCTTACTGAAGGTGGAAGTAAATGCTATAGTGATTCCTCTGGCTTAAAATAAAGAAATCTAGGAATACATTAAAATGATTGGAGCCTGATTGAATCGTCTTGTGCAACTGTAAAATCGTCTTCACAACTGTAAAAGCAGAAGCCACTGTTTCACACAACTTACTTTTCATGGCTCTTCGTGTCTAATTTAGAGAGTACAAACATTTAAGTAAACCTAAACAGCAATATTGCTGCTTCTGGGTGTAATTCTGGGTGCAATTTGCCTGTCCTCCACGTCAAATATTACCTAAGTTTTTAAAATATCATTTGAATCCAGCATGTTTGGTATAGAGACGCTTCCAGCAGAGCCATTACACCATACTTTAAAGCATACAGAGTACCAATCCGAAAAATGAGTCTAGGAGCTAGTTGTTACTTACGGAAAGCTGGATTTCACCGTTACTGATCTGAACATTAAGCGAGCATCAAAGTGTGCACGCTGGATCAAATAAAACACAGAAAACTGTATCTGTATTTTTAGTCAACTCTAGCCCATCTGTGTTAAAAACATGCTACCCATCGGACACTCAGCAATTCCTCTCCTAAGACAAATAGGGCATGCCCAAACATTTTTCTTTAAACCGTATTGCTTCCCATCACAAGGCGAAGTTCCCAGCAGCCGAGCAAATCGGGGAGGTAAAATAAAAGCTCCTGGTGAGCAGAGGACGCGGGGACCCGCAGATGGCAGGAATTTTCTGCAGGAGCCGCTCGGAAAAGTTCGTGGCGGCAGCTTGCGAGCCCCGGGCAGCAGCGCAGAGCGAGAGGGTTCACAGGAAAAGCCCGAGAGCCGTCCTGACAGCCCTAACGCTGCAGTTCAAGTTCGTCTGACCCTTGGGTTACCACCACACTGCGGGCTACGGCTGGGGCGTCTTTTTCTGAAACCCAATGCATCCGCGTTTTTTTGGCTTTTGTTTTCAAAAAGGATAGCCGAGTCTCCAACTTCATTCACCTACAGGGTTAAGAACATACAGTGATTGCAGCAGACTAAGAAGCATCAAGGAAGGGGTCTCAAATCAGTTTTTCCTTCGTCTCCCTGTTTCTTACATCTTTTATCTGAAGTAGAGAGACTTGAAGTTTCTCATCACCTAAAACATGCAAAAAGCACAGCTTGTAGGCACTCCGTACTTTTAAGCGTTAATATTTCCAAATGAAACTCGGGGCTTTAAAAGGTTCCACGAATTAAAACAATGCCACCAATTCAGTCATTTCAATACAGGAATATTTTAATTGATTCCGACATTCAGAGACATTTCTCAGCGTTGCCACCTCTTCCTGACCCTTCACTCAAATGTGTTTTGCTCCTGTGACGGGGAGCAGCTAGTTATTGCTGGCTTTGAAGTTGTAAATGCACAGTAGCAATACCTGCCCCCAAAGAAATAAGGGGAACGTTTCCCACTAATCTTATTGAGACCAAGGTTTGGTCAAGAGAAGCCTAATAAGACTTGCTTGAGAATGCTGGAATAACATACCTAAACACACCCAGGCAAAGGTTCACAAAATCAGAGGCCCCCTTCAGTTATTGTGGTTTCCCTTTACAGGAGAGTCAGGGAAAAATAACAATAGGTGGCTGTTAGATGCCAAACATAACATCACAACGTAACAGAGCAGCTGATCAGTCCTGCCAGGGCAAAACTGGCCAAAACTGTGTTCCAGGTAGCTGGCCAACTTACCTGCTGGCTTAAAAAAAAAAAAAGTACAGAGAAGAGGTATGGGGAAAGTAAAGATGAATTATGCCTCTACTACCCAAAGACAACAATATAAAATGCAGCTTGTTTTCCTCCTCCCCAACAGCATTGCACCAAACACAGGAAACGTATTGCCACAAAGCTGAAAAGTTCCCAAGAAACTTGGAAAATAATGGATGTAAGTTACAGGACTAGCCATGGCTCCACTCAAAAAGCAAGTCTGCAGGTCCCTGTGTCTCAGTACGCATTTGCAAGGAGAGGTAAAGGAAGATCTTTTTTCTTCTTTCAGGTAGGAGTTTTCACAGTTGTCCTCCAACGAGCATCCCATATTTCTCTGTGGTATATCTGGAATTTACCTATCATATACAGCACAACAAACTAAGCCCCCTGTCAGGATACAGACCCAACATTACAACACCTCGATGTCTGCATTCTCAAAAGAACTTGAAGATCTTTGTCATTCCAGCTCGTGCTGACTCCTATTTTCTCTTCTGCTAATTACCAAATTCTGAAGAACTCTGTCAGCTTCTGACTCATCCTATACCTTACACTCATTCTCCTCCTCCTGCCTCCCCGGGACATTCCTTCCTTAGTGCAGTCTCACGATTTATCATTTTTCTCATCAGCTCTCTGTAAAACACAGGTACATGTATACTCACACACAGCAGCATGGACATTTTATTTAAGACCTTAGTATTCAGATAAACAATACACACCAGCCAGGTGCTTCCATGCTTTCCCAGAGTGAATATATAATATAAAAATATTTCTTGAGTATCTAACATTACCAGAAAATCAGGCAACAGAGGCAAGAAGTGAAGAAACACGCACAGGAGCACAAAGTCTCCCAATGTCTATGTGACAAAAGCACAAATGCAAACGCGTGTGTGAAATGTAAGAAGCTTCATGTAAGGTTTTCCAAGCCTTCCAGTTCTCCTTTAAAAATAAAGTTATTCTGAAAACATCTGTAATATCTGTTGTTTGTCAAGTTGTTTATTTAAGCAACAAGGTATAAACCTAAAATCATTTATTTGCAGCCCTAAGAGTCTTTTTGTAAACTTATTATTATTTACAGTTTTGCTGGGTTTTCCTAAATGTCATTTTCCGAAGGCATGCAACGTACCTTTGGAATCAAGCCCACTTAGTCTAATGTCAATTAAACATAAGCAGACCTGAAATTAAGAGCTGAATGCCCAAAGCCCTTCACTCCTACTCCCGCTGCAACTCAAGCAATAGCAAGGGCTGTGAAACCGAACAGGCGTTTTAACAATCCTGCTTTATATTTCTTTTACCTGCAGAGGAAACCAGCACGTTTTTGAATCGGGAGATTAAAATCAACCATAAAAGGGAAAAATACAATGCAATTTATTTGTATCTACTGCCCAGATGACAATGAACCTCCTTTGTCTAATTGACTCCCGGGTTGAGGGAAGAAGGTCAGGAGGTGAGGTCTGGGGAGAGGATGGAGCTCAGTGGGATGGAGGAGAGCAGAAAGCTCCCCAGACCGGGGCAACACAAGTGAGATACTGTGGAACCACAGGAAGGGGAAAAGGAGAGACTAGAGGTCAGATCCTGGTGGTTTTGCACATGAAACCCAGGTGAGGGCTGGCAGTTTGTGCTTCCAGCTCTGGGATGAGGCTGCAGATCCCGGACACTGGTGTCAAGGCCAGGTCTGGAGCTCAACAAACCCTGAAGGTTTGGGCACGGGCATCATTCTGCACGGTGAGAAAGCAAACAGGGATGGGAAGGGGGGAAAAAGGAACCAGAACAGCCTGCCTCTTGCTTTCCGGCCTCGTAAATCCTTGCCACCAGAGGAGAAGCCGGATGGAACAAAGCGTAAATAAAGTGTGAGGTGAGTTTTAACCATTTTTCAGGGCAAGGAGAATGAAAGCTAAACAGGCTGCACCTCTCCGCCCTCATTGAGATGCGAACCACACAAAGGCGAAAAACTCATCTTGATGCACTGGTAGTTACGCATGTAAATTCCAGTGCAGGGAGCAAGATAAGCCCGAAGAATGCAGTTTCTCTCAGCAGAAAGATTCAGCTTTGTGTATAATGCTGTAGTTTAACTACTGGAACCATCGGGACGACTCTGTTTAATATCAATAAAGTGAGCAATGTGTTTGCCTCCTGCTAAACAAGCATAAAACCCAGAGCAACAACTTCCCACAACCTAGGAACACCCATACATGAAACAGCATCCAACTTTGCTTAAATGTTAAAAAAAAAAAAAAAAAGGCATCAAAACAACAACTTTTTTTCCACTTCAGGCTCCTCTTTCTTACCAGGAGCAGCAGAGAGGAGTCTGAAACGAGAGCCCACCTGTGCAGTGCAACACGAACCTCAAGTCTCCTTTCCTAGTGGAAAATAAACTTTATTTTAATAAGACGGGCCCGTGACGGGCCCTTTTCGGAGCCCCGCGTTGTAACTCTGACAGTGCCACTTCGCAACCTCTTTCTTTTCCTCTGCCTAATCTCCGGGCCAAGTATTTTTCCAGTCATTTTGGCAGCTGCAGAACAGACAAATCTGTAACGCGGCAGAGCGCTAGCGTGGTTATCTAGATGCAAAATTTTTTATTTTAACCATTAAGAGCAATTACGAAGCGTTTCTTTTGAAAGGCCTTAATTAGGGATGACAGACAAACAGTGGATGTGGCAGCAGAAGATAGTAGCAGTTCTTTGATGGTACAAAGCTAACCACCAAGGCAGCGTGATGGTACTAGTTTCATTCCTTTTGGAGTTCATCGGTTGCGAGCGATTGAGTTCTGCCTCGTGACTGATAAACGCATATTTTGATTTGTTTCCCCTTGAACGCCAAGTACTCTTTTATTGGCGGGCTGATTAAAGCGGAATTAAAACGTTCTCCGAGGAAAGAGGTGAAAACTTGTCACCTTTTCTGCAGTGCTCTTTTTCCCCCCTGCAGCAGATAAGGGTTTTTCTGAGTCACAGACACCGGATACTTGGGGGGAAATTAACCAAAGTAGGCATGATTTAAAAGGACAATCGCTCTATTTTTAAAGCTCGTCATTTTCTGAATATTCGATTAGGGCTGCCTTACAAAAGATAACTTTTGCAAACAGCCCGCTCTCTCTCCCCCCCCCCTCTCCGCCCCTTATTAATTTTCCATTAGGTTTCGACTCTGTTCCAGAAAGCCCCGCGGTGACTCCCTGCTCCGCGGAGGCTTCCTTGCTCCAGCCATCTCGGCGGGGTTTGAGCGCGGCAGAGTTCAGCTACATCAGCAAACAGGCAGCCAGCAACCTCAGGCCCCGAGCCGACGCGCAGCTAAGCTTGAAAGAAATACAAATATTTAAAGACAGCTCAGAGAACCAATAAAAAGCCGATTTTTTTTTTTTTTTCCCAAGAAGCATTTACATGACATAAAGCTGCTGGAATAAAATAGATGTGGCCCTCGTGAATTTGCTACAGCAGAAGTTTACGCTTCCCTCAATTTCAAATTTTTAAATAAAGAGACTAAGTACAAAGCCCCGGAGAGAAAAATAGTAGAAAGTAATATAATTATGAGAGCAACATCAGCCATTGCGAGTGATATTGTTATTCTCCATCAAGGAAGCAATAACTTTGATGAATAATCCCCTTAATGAACACCAAGATGGGGTTCTGCCTCCCTAATTAAATTAAATTAAACGTGTCAGGTATCAAACCTCTGTGGTAAAGACGAAGGGAAGCTACGCAGTTCCCGAACGCGGTATTATCCATCCCGATTTTGAATTTCCGAGTAAAACAACCTTTGGGTGCTGTCAGAGACAGGAGGGGGAGAAAACACACCCACAAAAGAAAGCAACGGGTAGGAATAAAAGGCCCCGAAGAAGGCGACAGTGGCAGAGGTGGAAACTTTCTCCCTAAGTTAGTCCCCACGCCGGGCTACCGGGGCTACATCGCGTGGCTTCGAAAGATCGACTGCAGAAAACACAGAAAGCAAAACGAGTTGAAGCGAGCCATGCAGCCTTATCACCAAATTATCTTCACCGGATATAAGTCAGATCTTCAGTATTACTTTAGTAGGATTTTTTTGTGGGTTAATTTTCTTACTCTCTATCTGATGCAACAGAAAAATACAAAGCCCGAAGGAAAATAATCCCTATAATTTGCATTTTTAAATGCCCCTACATAAAATACATATTTAAGTAGCTGCATCATAATGGATGGAATTATTAAGTTACATAAGTATTTAGAGAGATTATGAAATACTTATTGATTTAACTGCATAAATATGCACCCAGGGAAATTTATATCACAAATGAAACTGGCCTAAGCTACTCCGTCAAAGCCAAAACAAAGACAATTACCTTGTCAATAAAAAATGGAAGGCAAAATTCTGAAAAACTATTAGCGGGCTAAAAATAAGGCAGCCTTACAATCCTAACAGGTAACCTGGGGATAAGCCGCACAAAAAAACCCTATACAGACACCCAAGCTAACAGAAAGCAAACAGCTATTCCGATTGAATCCCGTGATCTATTAGGATTTGGGGAAGGGAAAGCAAGAAGTTAAAAACATGAGGGTCTACGGTTTTTACTTTTAAAGAGTTCCCACGTCTGTAATTGCCCAGGCCCCGTTAGAAACGATCATTTAGGGCATCCACACTGCACTGACGCCTTCTTACAAGCTTTAAAAATTCATTAGGATCTCGGCAATAAATATTACCAATGTATTTTACTGTAACCGTATCGATCCCAATGCACTTGACTTATCTAGAGAGATAAAACTTATCTTGACCTTGTCGAATACAAACAGTCTGGACTAAAAACCTGCGATAGCCTCTCATGGGGAAAACATACAGAAGATAACAGCTACAGGGATGATACAGGAGCAGCGCGTCAGTATTAATGCTTCGGATGAAACAAGAATTTGCTTGAATATTAGCCTACCGAAGAGACGCAAGGAGACGTTACTAAATAGGAAATGATGTGGAGGAAAGGTTTAAAGAGCAGAACCCTACACTGAACTGGAGTTTTCTTAGGCATAGTATTCCTCGTAGAAAATATCCACGGTCAGCTCATTACAACCTGCTGCACTGCAACGTTACTGAGTATGTTTTCTGGGGGGGATTGTCTGTGCCCGTACAAACCAGTGGTGTTACACTGCAACACACAGCACCGCAGCCAACTTTGCCCTTTGTTATTTAAAGTTGCTTCCAGCCGCAATCCTAGCGGCGACTTTGGACACGGCATTGGCCTTGAGACACGGCTCCTGCGGACAGACCCTGCCAAGCGCGGGGGCCTCGCTTCCCGGAGACCCTACAGACCACAAAGGCACCGGGTCCGTGGCAGGATCCGGTCCCGACGGTGGGATCTGCTCCCAGAGCAGCCCTGGCAGCGAGGAGCCGCACCATCCCGGCCGCTTTCCTCCGAACTCTTTGGTGCTCCCTTCCCGCGCCGTCTTCAGCTGACGATAACTCAATTAACATTTTTCAGCTACAGGAGAGAGGGAAAAAAAAAACCCACGAAAAACATTCCCCGCTATTTCTAAGGCAACAGAGATTTGGGGGAAGATGTCTTTTGTGGTTGCTTTTTAAATGACTCTAAGAGCACCCCGCCAGTCCGCAGCACAACATATCCCTCGATCTCTAACGCAAACTTCTCCGGGTCGGTCACGTAACCCAACCGGTCACGGACAAAGAGGCACTTTCTGAAAGAGAACTCCAACATGTATAATTAATTCTGTATGTATTTGCCAATTTCAAAGCCAAATGTAAGAGAATATTAATAGACTTCCCTCTTCCAAATATCGTTTCTTTACAAGCATCCTAAGGTAATGCAAGCGTTAAGATTTAAGATCTCCGGTGCCTCAGAAAATTATTTCTCTCCGACACAACGTTTTGCAGCCGGTCTTCATAAATTAGAAAAAAATTAGGATGTTTACAGGTATTTGGACAAGCAAACTGTTTCTAGGTCATAGTAATTACTTTGCATTTGCAATTAATGAAAAATAACTATGCCTGATCACTCTGTAATTAATATTTCTCTGTGCTCAACAGCACCAGTACAGTACAACTTCTTGCAAAGACACAGAGGAAAACAATTTAAAGGAAAAAAAAAATCTGCCAAATAAAATCCATAGCTTTCCCACATAATTAAATATTATGGGTTTGCATATATATTTGTAACAACCTGCAAGCACGATGATCCGACAACATCATAACACACATTTGGGTACAAAGGTAAAATTATTATGGCGCATTAACTCTGCTATTTCCCAAGCCATGAGCAGGAATTTTAAAGGTTTCCTATTTACTCCGAGTAACTAAATGAAACTAACTACCCAGCGTTATATTTCCACCTTTAAATATTGCTTAGCTTTGAGAGATAGCTATAAAACTTCTACATTTCGATAGGCAACGGTATTTTGCATTGACTGAAGGCAAACAGAGACAAAAATAATACTATCCACAGCAGTGGCACAAAGAATAAGGTTCCATTGCTAATTATACAGGGAACTGAATTTAATTACATGGAGAACATTAAACACTTTCCAAAATAAAAAAAAATATATGTATTAAGAAAAGCTGGAGATGAGACTTTCAAGTGTTTTTAACGCAACAACAGTGCCCTCTACTGATATATCGAAGTAATGCTCGATTGCTGCACCGGCACCAAGCAGGACCCGCCACCGGGCATCTCCCTATTTTGGGATAGTTTCTGCCTAAAATTAGGCACCATCTCAAAACTGAATTATGCCAACTTTCCGCAGGAAGAACAGGCTAACGTGGCATTGTGGTATCGATGCGTTTTTCAAAGAGATTGCAGCTAATCTTTTAACAGACGTTTGTAGTTCAAAGAAATTTTGCAGTCGATGTCTCAAGGTCCGAATTGTTTGGTTCTCACTTGCAGGATCCATCTAGCGAGAATATTCCCAAAGACTGATCCGTGTAGGATCCCATACTGCTTTTTAAGGTCAAACTTAGCTTGTCTGTGCATCATTACAGATGGAACGAGATGAGATGATAGCAGAAAAACCTCCGAAATAAATAAATTTAAAACAAAACTATGAAATAATCTATACAAATAAAAAAAATATGATTCACTATATCTCAGCAAGAAAAGTGTTGTTTGTTTGTTTTTCCCCAGATGGTAAATATCCCGAAACACGGCAGTCGGGCTCCTGACAAGAAAGCAGCTAACAAAACTGCCGTCGTACCACCGGGAGGAGGCTGGCTGCTGGTTTTCTGAGTTCTCATTTTAGGTGGCCGAGTGGGAAAGGGGAAACTGAAACGAGCAGCAAAGGATCCGAGCACAACCCAGAAACGTAGCACAGAAATTTCTGACAGCTTCCTTACCATTCCTTTTTCCCTAAAAATGAAGGAAAACCCCCAAAACACAAATACACCCCTCATCACCACCACCAGGGTTAAAATGGGGATTTTAAAAGGGCCAAGTAAAAGGAAAGTCTTTCTCGGAGATCGGACTGTCACAATCTGGTTTCACTGCTGCTGTTCCAAGTATGTGTGTTTGGGGGAAACGATTTCATTAGCACAATTTCATAGCTAAAAACTGAGGTTTGCAGGCCTGACCTCGGGCAGACACAAGGCTGCAAACCCTGCCTTACGTCCCTTGGCTCTCCTACGTTCCCTGGGAGAATAACAGGAATGACCATGCAATTGGCTTCTACTTTAATGTTTTTTCTTTGTTAAAAGTTTTAAGAATTTCAACCGATATAAATTAACCACAGTTCTGACAGTCTGAGCGCTGCCTTTCCCCCAGTTCAGTAGCTCTAGCAGTTAGCTCACAGGTAGCTTTTGTCACCTGCAAAAAAACTACAGCCACAAGCACCCAGGTGTGTTGGATTAGATTGCAGCCATAAAACTATCTAAATAAGGAGATTAAATAGGCTTTAAAAAAACTATTCTTGAGAATTCTGATTTCTTTTTTTTGGTTTAAAATGAGAGAACAGTCAGTGTAACATGCAAACGCAGGCTGGCAGTCCCAAAGCAAGGTTTTTTTGCATGTACTGTAAAATCCTGTAACCTTCCCAACACCTCGCCAGGCTCCTGAAAGGCAGCAGTCCCTCAGGTGCTGATCTAGATGGCGGTGCTGGAGTGTGGGATGCTCGCTGAGCCTTTGATATGGACACCGACTTCTCCGATCTTTATCAAGTGCCATGGTTTGAAATCAAGCAGGTACAAACCTTCAAGGCTGGGAGTACCCACAGGTGCTGCTAATTGCAAAGAAAGAGGAGTTTTTAACAACCCCTACAGCCTTTTTAATTACTACATACTGTTAGGAGCCCTGGGCTTTCTGCATCCTGATTTACCTCTTTTGCCCCCGTTTCACATCAGCAAAATGGGGCATTTTTTGGTTAACTGTGTCCTGAAAAATCAGCTGCTCACACGGCATAGTACAGAAAAGGCTGAGTTCAAAATGGTGTGATTTTGAAGAGTCAGGAACCTTTCTTCACCCACGACCTCCTTACATTTCAAATCTGTGAAAATTACATTTATAACACAAGTTTACATTTTTACTAAGCTTTTTTCACCCAGTAAAACATGCTGCACTGAAAGCAGCAGGTGAGCCTCCGCTGGACGTCTATCTAAACACACACACACAAAAGGTTAAAAGTCAGGGTGTGCAACTGACTTGAAGCCACATGAGTGCAATAACAAAAAAAATTGCGTATTAACAATGCAATATCAAGGATGTGTAACATTACCATACATTCAAACGAGACGAAACCACTTAACGTGCTGACTCGAAATGGTATGCAAACGAGGGAAGATTTACTGTTAGTGCTGAATCCTGAAGGTCTGTTTGCTGCCTGGTTAAATCTGTAGCCTTAACGTAAGAAATGCCTGCTCGTAGGTGGCTTGCTTTATGGCTTTGTGAAGGGAGCGTTAGTTTTGTGTTACAGGGTTGTGCAACCTAAAATCTCCCATCCATTGCTCTCCGGTGGTTTCAGGCGGGCAGTGCCAGGGGTGATCAGCTGCATTAAGCTGCTGCGTTTCGTTCCTGAAAGGAATAATCGTAAACTCAGTGTGTATTCGTAAGAAAATCCAGCGGGCTGTGACCCACAGGAGTTCTCGGGTATAAGCTAATCTCCTTGTCAACAAAACAGAAAACATGATTGCGTAGTCCCCTGAATAATCACAACGATGGAGAACCGTGAAAAGTTTGACAGTTCAGCGTACAAATTGCTACGGGGATCCAGCGAGCAATAAAGGTGAAAAACATTTTATCCCCATTAAATTGAGGCTTTTTAAAGACAGGAGGAGGCTCAAATATGGGAAAAACAGGCCAGCAAGTGTGATAGAAATACCAAATTAATAATCAGGGAGAATGTGTGTCCCTAATTTACTGCAGACCTATCTGGTTACTCATACGAAAATCCAGACTTCGAGGAATTCTCCGTTCAGGTGGCATGCAAGGACACAGCGGCCACCCAAATTAGCTCCCCACCTGGGGTTTAAGCGCCGATAACTTTCTGGCAGGGTTGGGAGAGCTTCCCCTCGGTCTGAGACCCAGCTCAGGCAGGCTGCCAGCTCCCTACCTCCTCTGCTACCCGCTGGCAGTCGCTGCAGCGCCGAGACGAGGAGCGGCGCTGGCAGAGGAGAGCCGAAGCAGAGCAGCAGCAGGAATGCCTCCACTTCCACCACCAGGACCACCTGCACCGGCTGGAAACCCTCTGTGCAAATACAAGTTGTCTGCAGAATAAGGGAGCTCGCTTCAGGGGCAAAGCTTTTTTTTTTTGTCTTTCCCTGAAAACAAACTTTTTAGGAAAAAAAAAAAGGGAAAAACAAACTATAATTCACTCATAAGCAATCTATCCATGATTCATGTGGAATGGGAGAGAGGATTTGCACATGTCAAACAAAGCTAGAAATGCAGAATAAACCCACCCTCTTCTGCATGCCCAGCACACACTATTACATCCACAACGCAGATTTCACAGCACACAACAGCAACTCTTTAAAGCAGCCTTCCCCAAATCACAAAAACCTTGGTTTCTGCCCTACAAGTGTTTCCCTAGCACTTGTTCAGGATGCGTTTTGCTTTCTGCTCAGTGAAAATGAGAAAGAACGCCTTCATTTCTATGTGCTAAAATATCACGATGCGTGGTGAGCTGCCAATAGCTAGGACCTACGCAGCAGCTTTCATGATTCCTATTTATTACAGTTGTGAACTCCGTCTAAAATATGCAAAGCAGGTTTTTTTTCCAAGAGAAAATTTACGGTTTTACTCTATATTCATGCCTCTAATTAATTTTTTACAGTTACATTTTTTACAACGTGAAAATTAGTGATAGCACATGAGATCAGATTTTACAGGCACACCTTTTCACGTGCAGCAAGCAAATACAAGAAGCATTTTCCAAACCAGCATGTCACTATCAAAGCATTACACGGAGAACTTTTTCCCCTTGGATCACTCTTTTAAAAGTTAATGGAGTCAGTGCTTTTAAACTTTGTACAGAGAGGGAATCAATGCATAGATATGTATGGATATGAATCAATGTATGGATATAATATTTACTAAAAAAAAAATTAAATTTGACCCCCCTTCCCCCAAAAAACAAAACAAAACAACACAAAACAATGGGAAACCTAATGAAATGGAGGAAGAGCAGCACATTATTCCCAAGTTAAACTGTTATCCATGTTCAGGAAAAAATATAACCCCAGAAAACTCCCATTTCAGAGTATAACTGGCATATGTAAGTAGCAGATTCTTGCAAAACAGCAGGGGCTGTAAAACAGATCAAAACTAGCCCGTTCTCTTCTGGAAGATTTTAGAAGAATCAGAAACAATTTCGGGAAGTTGAGAGAAAAAAAGAATAGCCACAAATACCCAAAGTAATTTGAAGAAGGGAAACAAAACGTGACTGCAAGAACCTTACAAAGGGACACCTATAGGGAAAATCTTAACTTTTTGGTACCTTTAGGCTATTCTATTTGTTCCCTTACCAATATGCTGTTAATGACACAGCCTGCTTATTAGGGGACGTGCAGAACGGCTGCTCTGCAAAAGCAGTGAGAAACAAGATCACAAACACTACCAGTGAAAGCCGCCTCTGGTGGCCACGTCCAGCTTTCTGCACTCCTGCCCGTGGTATTAACTAAGCTGCAGAAAGTTTTTCATTTAGGATCTCATCAAGGTGATTAAGCAAAGTGTTCTGCTGACAAAATTATCAACTTTAGCTTCCCTTTTAGAAGGTATGTTTTTTTAGTTATCAACCGAGTTATTTTTATGATTTTTTTTGCTTCTTTAGCATATTGAAATACTTTCAGCAAAAATGTATTTAAAGAACTTAAAGTCATTCTTCCTTGTTATTTCTGTTCATATCTGTTCCTTCATATCTGTTCAATATCAATATCTCACACCCGGCTTTACCTACAAGGAAACGTATGGGAATATTACCAAAAATTAGGATAAGGGGTACGTAAACCATGATAAGCACATTTAATAGGGAAAAATAATTGCATATAATTGTGCATCTTCCATTTGATAAAAAACGCAGTTAGCACTGATGTAACACCGTCAAGATACACATCAAAACTTCTTGCAGTGTTACGGACACACAAACGCTCAAACCTCCGAGTTCTGCTAGATCTGGACCGCAGCAGCCACCAGGTTTGGACCTAACACCACTTCTTGGAGCTCCAGAGAAAACTATTTGCCTGTAGGGACGGTGATGGGTTACAGCCACCTCCCTGTATCAAGCTGCCACATCCCAAATATGAACCCAGGCAGCCTTAGGCTGTCCCCCGCAACTGCTGAGCTCTCAAGTTTTTGGGTCTTTATTCGTCACCTTGTTCAGTAAATGAGTGGAAACAGCTTATCCAAGGTGAATAAGTGCCGTGCATGTTTCAAGAGGTTAGAGATGGAAATATAAACGGCAAGCATGCTAAGCCTGTCCCTCTTTATCTGCACTTTACGCTGACTTTTTCAAACATTGGGGGGTGGTTTCCATTTTCAGCTGCTTCTGCTTGCTTACTTATATCTTCGCGTCCCTATAAAAATAAACTTTTACAGAAGACAATGATTTTTAGTGATGTAAAACCAGCACATTGTATTTTTTTTTTCCATTCTGAACAGTCTCAGACTGCAACCATCACTATCAAGTTCCAGGATTATAAGCGGTGTGTGTCCTGAAGGCTCTAGCCAAGAAGTCTGCACGCAGCAGACAACATTGTTTTGAGACTGAAACGAAGAGCATCTGAATCACTTTGTCTTGCTGCTCGAGAAAATTCACGTCTCAAACTATTGTGCCGTCTCTATCAGGGGTTCACTAATTACTAAAGCTGCTTGTTATTACATGTATCTAATTAATATTATCAGTCGGTCCAGAATATACACACACTTCAAAAGAATGACCCTAACAACTACCACTTCAACCTATAAGAGAATCAGGACATATTAAGAAAAGAAAAAAACACTACAAAATTACACAGGGAGAGAAAAAAAAAAAGATAACTTGATCAATTTTCAGAATCTTCTGAAAGAACTACAAAAAATAATAGATAACTGGAAACTGTAATACAAGCTTTAAAGTTTGCTATCTGACAATGTCACAAAATCTTACTTGAAAAGTCTGGGACGAAAAATTAAACATGCTGAAAGAATCCAGACAAGTGGCATTAACAAATGCAGGGAGTTATCTAGCAAGGAACCAGACAAGTATAACTCAGGCACGCTCTGATTGTGGCATGCTGTAAAAATAGGGATGATCCTGTTAAATGAAACTTGTCCGAAGGTGTAACACTGAGAGCGTGGAGCAAACATTAGTGGGAAATGACAGCTACTAGAAATATAGACATGAACTATTAATGCTTAGGAGGATGCAAGATGATCTCGGCATGCAGGAAACAATATTATTTTCAAGACACCTGTTAATTAGAAATAGGAGCATGGACTCCTTAGGAGGGTTAATTACTAGAAAGTAGCATACAAAGGCAGAGAGAAAAATCGCTGCAAACTTGACCACAGCATGCAGGTCAGTCTTTGTAGTATATGAAGACCCACAGCACTGCATGGGAGCAGTACAGACCCGTGTGCCAAAACCGACGTCCAGTTCTGGCAGGACACGCTGGCTTGGAAAGCTGCTCACAAATTAGGAGGGGCTTCGGAAAAATGAAAATTGCAGAACGCTGGAAAGACCAGGCTTTGAGAAAAAATAACAATTACTAAATATCCTGGTCAAGCAAAGTAATGCATATATAAAAGTTAAGGTGGGGAAAACAAGTATATGAGGTTTTTCAAAAACACAAGCTAATTGATAAAACCAGAACTCACAGCTCTCAGGCTCTTTAGTCCCTTTGAAAAACATCCCTAGGCACATATCTACCTGCTCTATTTTTGGTTAAAAGTGAAGTGCATTTAAATAAAAAGACTGACATACTGCCTGATAGCTCTACCGAATTTATTTTCTCTCTCCAAATGGTTTAACTATAGCAAGCTGACAGTGACACTATGGTGAAGGTTACAATGCCATTTCCATTTTAAATCATGCATCAGACACTAATAATTCTTAGGAAACAAAAAACTGTCAGAAATTCAGCTTCTTGTGCATAGGTTTTACACAGCAGTTCAAATTCTTTGCAAAAGTTGCTGTACGACTATCTGAGTTCACAATATCTCTGCTTCCACATTCCTTTTCTATTAGTAAAATGCAGCTAAAATATC
Organism: Anser cygnoides; assembly: GCF_040182565.1. Lineage (NCBI taxonomy): Eukaryota > Metazoa > Chordata > Aves > Anseriformes > Anatidae > Anser > Anser cygnoides. The sequence goes on along the minus strand of NC_089873.1, from coordinate 4,712,762 downwards.
AAAAATGTTTTAAATCAAAGTTTATTGAATACATTATTGCATAGATTAACTCAAGCCCTCGTTGAATGCGAGAAGTGTTTAAAAATAGCAGAACTTGCAGCTGTCTGAGAGCTGCACGTTCAATAGCCTTAAGTCATAACTTCTCTCCACTTGAGGCTTGGAACGATGCTACAAAATTTTTGCACGTGTGGTATCTGAAGGGAGAAGAGTGATATAGACCTTTCGGGCTTTTACACCTCAGGATTTTCTAGCTCATGTAAAGAAAGCTTACTGCCCTTTCATGTTGGAAATTCCTCTGAAAATAAGAGTGCGACCTACGCGTTTTCTGCCGTGATTTGTAAAATATCGCCGGTAAAGATACGCCAATGCAGTAAGTGTAGCCTGAACCGATATGATTATTGAATTTGCATTAGGCAGCAAATGAGATATGAATGCCACGGTGAAAAACCACAGCTGGGTTATTTGAAAACACTAGATCTCATCTAACTGAATTTTAAGAGGGAAGAGAAAAATATCTCATTTTCCAAGATGTTTAGAAGATTGAGGAAGAGGAAAAAAGAGTGCAAAGCGTATTTTCTGTGCGATTAGTTCATAACAGCCTCCAAACATTGACTGAGAGCGTGCAGACAAAGCCCCGCTGTTTCACAGGGAGAAAGGACATCTCAGAATCTGTCTGCACAAGACAGCACCGTAAGCATCTCCCAAAATCTTGCTCATTTAGCAGAGCAAGGGTAACTCCTTAACGCAGCACTCTACCTGCACCGATGGGTTCTGCTTCTCAGCAGGGACTCCATCATCAGATGGATCCAGCACGGAATTCGGACAAAAAGATGTAGGTGTAGCCTCAGAATAAAAAAGTCCCTCCAGCACAGGTTGCCCCAGGTGCACTTTGTACAGGGCTATTGAGCAAGTCCTGGTCCAAAGAACTATCTGATGTTTGGGGTCCAAAGCAAGTCCCCAGACCTGCCCAGACAGACACACAACTTAGCCAAGCAAAGTTGGTCTTGGGTTCTTCTCAGCAGTATAAACTGACCTTACAAAAGTGTGATGTTAACAGGGCTCTGCCGTTTCTAATACCTAGTTTATTTAGTACCCTCACCTTTACCTCTCACTGTAACAAACCTTAGACCCACACTTTGGTCCTGGAGAACATCTCTTTTGCATCATGCTCCAAAACCTACCCTCAGAGTCATACACTGAACCACACACCACATCACGTTTGCGGGATGGTTTGGCTTCCTCCAAACCATCATATTCCTTCCCGCAACATCCCCATGTCCTCAGCACCTCAAACCAGTGCAGGAGGAACTGAAAACAGGTCATGGTCCTGTGTTTTCCCCAGAGCTGCAACTGGGATGACAGTGACGCTGCCTGCAGCTTGGTGTGCCCTGAAGCTTGGGTTCAACGCAACCACAGAATGTGTTCAGCAGCCTGGTGGATGTTTTACTTGTTTTCCCTTTTTTTTCTCCCCCCTTCTTTCTCCTCTTTTTGTCTCCAAAGGACAGAGATTGTCAGGAGCAAACTGCTGGACCTAACGCTCAGAATTGTGCCAGGTGTATCATACACTAAGCTCTTATTCTTTAACAGACAGCGAGCACTAATACAGCCTCCAAGAAGACACACTATGACTGCTGTTATCTGATCTCCGCTGCTCAGATCAGCTTTAAACATTTCATTTTCTTCGCATGTGCTTGTTTTGCTCTTCTTGGCTTCCCTCCCGAAGCGTCCATTCTGAAAGCTAGCGTGCAGTGTACAGAAACCACTCTCTCTGGATATATGCTCCTTTATTTTGTCTTCAAGCAAGAAAGGAGGCAGTGGTGGAAAGATCTAGTAAGCAATTACAAGTAAACTTAGAAATAAACACAATTTTAGTTAAAATGCAGTAAATATTATTGCTAGTCTTTTAGTAATGCTAAATTTTTTTTAAATATAAGTTTTAACACAAAGCTTAAAATATTCTACTTACGAAACGGATTTTACAGCCTCAAAACACAGAGCACAATAAAATACTATATAGACTTGGATTAGAGACAGCCTAGACCTTCGGTATTATTTCATTTGCCATACATAACCAGATCGTGCTGTTGCTACTTTAAGGACACGTTTTTGCTATGAATGCTATAAATGAGATGAGCACATAAAAAGCAAAATTAAAGCCGAGAGAAACAAGTGGAGTTTTGCAGAATAAAGGTTTCAGCCTTGATGTCGCATCAGCAGAGTGAAAGTGTGTGTTACACAACTCAGCCCAGCCGGGTAGCATTTAAGAAACATAAATCCTTGACAAGTACGGTACTAACATGCTTTCAAACAGAAGAAAAAAAAAAAAAAAAAAACCACCTTGAAAATCTCCACTTCTTTCTACTTTTCCATATATGAAGTCAGAAGGCACGATGACAGAACGGTTAAGGTGCCTCGCTCTGAAACAAGAGGCGACGAGGCTGAGCACTGCTCTGGATTTCTGCCAAACGTCATTCTCAGCGAACTCTGCTGCAATTAGGAATGTGGTTCTCTGGATGAGGAAGCAGGACTTTTCTTTGCATGCTGTTTCTTACAGAAATTGAACCGCCTTAAATACCTTTAATAATGGCATGTACCTATGGCCAGGAGAGGTTCCTGGTCGAACAAAGCTTTGGCTCATTAAAATGAAGAGGTCACAGCTGTTGTCTTAATATTAGAGAAACAAACGGACCCCGGTTCAGAGCAAAGAATGGAACTAAGGCAGCTTGGGCTGTTCAAAAAGTAACCCCGAGCTTTGTTAGACGCCAGGACACTAAATGCAGGCCAGGAAACAAAGTCACCTAATTCTGGAGAGTCGTGTTGAGCGCGTTATCTGATAGCTGGAGTGTTCTCTCCGTGTTAATGCGATCCTCGGTGGGCACGACTTCAGGAGGGGATCTCGCCCTGCAGCTCACGTATTGCCTCATCCCACTGCCCTTTCATAAAAGATTATCTGGGAAAGCAAAACTTACACCAATTAAGGCAAAGAAACTGCAAAAGCGGACACTGAGAGGCTGCAGTGACTCCGAGTGGTTTGAATGGCTGTCACCTTGGAGTCATCTTTGTGATAACCAACAGAATGCGGGTTTTTAAGCCACATCTAAGCTTTTCCTCTTAGAAAGGAAATCTGAAGTCCTTCCCTTAAGATACAACCAATATATTTAATCTCTTCTCTGCAACATTAGAGGTAACAGCAGCTTAATGCCGAGATGCACTGCAGCGAGAAACAGATCTAAAACAATTAGAGCGCAGCAGAAACCTCCTCCGCTGCCAAACAATCCGAAATTAAAACATTTTCATTTATTTTCACTTAAAAAGCAAGTCAGAGTCCTGCGACTCTATTGATAGGCACAACGTGCACGTACTTCTGGGCACGCTGCCTTGAACTAAGGAAAAAGGAGCTGGTTCTTTCAGATGGAGTGGCAGCGAACAGAAGTCCTCCGGCTCTGACTCCCTTTGCTCTCGATGAAAGCTTGGAGCGACGAACTCCCAGGCGCACACGCCACCAACTCCACAAACTTTCGGCAGCATACATGTGCCTTTGAGTCTCGTACATGTGTCGCGCATAATGTGCTCCTTTTGATATTAAAAAGTCGCCAAGTTGTTCTCCAGCTGGGAAGGGTTTTCTGTTTAGATAAGGCCAGCAGCTACTGCACAGAGCCAGCACGTGCGCAGCGGCGTGGGCTGGAAGCACGAGTGTTTGCCGTTCTCCTAGGGGCTGATAAGAATTACCCATTTGACAAAGAAAAAAAAAAACAACACGCTGTTATAAGTTATTTAACCCCAACATGCGTTCTGGTGGTGCGTACACCGCTGCCAGCATCACCTCCCCACATCACACACCCTCTCGTCCCAGCGGATTATAACCATTTGTCCCTCTGACTCGTTTGTTTGCATCTAATTGCTCCAAAAGCCCACACACCTTTTCTCTACGATCAGAAACACCGCCTGGAAGTTATCTGTATTACGCACAAAAGCGGTCCTACGAGGCACGTGAAAGGAAGAAAACTATTTAGGGAAAAGGCATCAACATTGTTTATTGGCCTCGACAGCAGCCACTGCAGATCACACATGGGTGGTTGTCTGCAAACACCGCTGTGACACCGGGATGGGATCCCCTCCTTGTCCTGCCCCGAGCTCCAGAAAGAGCCCAACAGGCTCAAATTTATTTATCATTATCACACGTAAGCTCCAGAAAGAGCCTAACAGCCTCGCATTTATTTATCATCATCATCACACGTTCAGGTCTAACGCTACCCTAGAAAATGCACGTGCACAGCTGGATTTGCCATTAAAAAAAGGGAAAAAATGCTTGCTGCATGCCCTCAGTCGATAGGAGCTGGCCTCAGCTTCGAATTGCTCCGATTAAGGCTGAAATATGGCGAGCTCAGGGAGGTTGCGGTGGCCGCTCAGCAGCGGAGAAGAGTGCCGAGCGGTTTTTGCCCTATGAATTTGAAACTACTCAGGGCAGCCGGGTTGGCAGCAGGCTGTAACCCGACTGGAGCGGCGCCAGGAGGGTTAACGTGCCACTCCTGAAAAGCGAGCCGCCGAGGCTTTAATCACCGCGAGTGGCCGGGACTTAATTTTTCATCTCATTTGAAATATGCCGGCCTCAACGGCAGAGCGAGCTGCTTATAAAAGGCCGTCTGCTAATTGACACCGTTTCCTGCTTCTGTGAGTTTCCTTGGGTGATTCCTGTACGGACCGCAGCAACCCTGCTTGGCTTAGCCTAGGAAAGCTGTAGGAAAATCATAGGAAAATCATAACCCGTTATGGCACGGCACAGGACATGTCCTGCGTACCATGCACACAAACCAGATGTGCAAAATCCAATTCCACCCATAAAAATGCTGCAAAATTCAAGCTCGGGGGTCAGCTCACGTTGAATTTCTACCAACATTCTTCACTTTGCACATTTCTGGAAGGATCTGGGCTTTGACCAGGCAACACTGGGTTTTTAAGATGGCTTTACGTTGGCACTCTGGCCGTGTGCAATTACACCAGAGAGGTCTGGAAGAGGTACTGAGAGCTCGCTCACCCAGCTCCCTGCCTCCAGACAGCAGGGATGGGAAGAAGCGCGTGCAAGGAGCGCCGCTTGGTGAGCTGACGTGAGAGGGGACGTCTGTGCGAAGGGAAATCCCCTTAAAGCCGGACCGGTTATAAAACCGAGGTTTTGAAGAAATTCAGTGTTTCAGCCTGAATCACCTTGAGTTTAAAAGAGAGACTCTGCATAAACCGTGCTCCGTGAAAATCAGCTCATCTAAGAGAAGGCAACATAAGCATTAAGATACTTATCACTTTGTAAATTACATAAATTTTACTTTCTGTAAGCGTCCTAAAAATTATTTAATTGTCTCAATAGCCACAATCAGCATGAGTTGCGATACGCCCTTTGCATGCTGCAGTTTGCAAGCGTAACCGAGCAGGTTAAGATCTACCTGGCAACACCACAGCAATAAAATTCCACCTTAATTTTTTAGCTCATCAAGATCAATGCAGTTTTATGTCATGGTTTTAAGGACTTTTTTTTTTTTCCATAACTGGAAAAGTCAAGGTCTGATGCTGAGGTGTGATAAATGAACGGCTAAATCTCACCAAAACTTCAATGGATTTTCATTCGTAATTCTGAAGCTTCTTAAAAAAAATCTCAAATTAAACTCACCTATCCTTGTCCAGAGAACTTAACTGCAGCTTTAATCTTTAAAAGACACAAATATATATGCATGTTGCAATCATATTGCAAACATTTCTTTACAGAGTATTTTACACACACACACTGAAAAAAGGTAGCTTAATTCCAACATGCCTTGCAATTTATTCTTGCTGATCTGAACATGTAAAACTTGTGTTACGCAAAATTTAAACTGTTGCACATAGGAACGGGAAAAAAATCCATCAATTCTCTTTAAAACAGCAAAAGGAACCAGATATCCCTGACAGATTACAGATGAGCTATCACCTTCAGCAATATTGTGATTTAAAATATTCAGAACAGAAAGAAAGCCTCCCTAATGCATGTGTTAAAGTTTCCCATGCAAAACCAAACGTATCCTTGTTTCATATTTAATTTGCAATAGGATACCCAGCAGCTGAGCTATGAGAGCTTTTCTGGCTGGTGCCTTGCTGCCTGCTGAGATGGGCTCCACGCATAGGTAACACACGATTGAAGACCAAATCCTCTGAGCTACATCTCAGTTCCCTTGAAAGTTAATCTGAGCACAGTGGACTGGAAAGGAAATGAAAAGTGAGTTGCTCTCCCTTCCTATGGCACCGGGACTTCCTGTGTTTTAGCGATTGGTCAAGAACTATTATTTCCTCCATGCTATTCCCAATTGTGACTGTCAGACATCATTAACGTTGTCCGCACATAAGCGCGAGCCATTTGTTTAAATACGCCAAGGAACAAAAGTTCCACATGCGCAGAAACTTGGAGAAACGTGGAGAAACTCGGAGAATATTAAGATTCAAGTATGCTCTACCTGAACCAACATGCTGCTCAGAACATTTAGAAATGCAAAGTTCATTTGCTGAGATGAGTATCCACAAAAATCTATGCAAGATAAGGGGTATTAAAATTATTCACTCTCCAATTCAGAATGGATTATTTGGCCAATCTGTTAAGCCGTACCTCTCAGACACACAGAATCAGAACCATCCTCCTCCCCTCAGGGAAGAGAGCTCATAACGTTTGAAGAAAAGTATGCTTCATCCCAACCGTAAGAATACACATGAAACGCTCAGCCTTCCTTTAACACAACCCTTTGGAATGGGAAAGCTGCAGACATCAACAGCACGAACGCAGAGGGCAAACAAGTTCACCAAAGAAAATAAATTAAGCTGAATGCTGCAGAGGGTGAAGTGGCCAGAATAAAGGCCATTTAAGTTGTTATTGGACTGTTTTTAAACACGCTCACACACAGAGTTGAGCTTCAGTTTCTCTCTCCATATAAAACACCACCTCTGGCAACACGGTGTCATCACTTATAAACATGATTGAAACGTTCATCTCCAACCAAGGCTGAGAAATTTGTGACTTACTGTGTTACCACCTGAAGACCCTTTGTCTTCCAGCCTTGGGCTAAATGCAAGCCAGATCCAGCCCCGCTCAAGTTTGACATTGCTCCTCAAAAACACAGGTATGCTATGGTAGTTGTTACTTAGCTGGTCTGAACAATATACGTTTATACACAACATGCAAACAGAATCACACTTTACCTAGTCACACAATACACAGCTGTTCAAAGGACCAAAATCCAAACTAAAAAAATCTATACTGACTTGTCAAGTCATAAGTAAGTCGTTAAAGTATCTAACGAGTGCAATTACAAAACGAAAGATTCCAAAAAACCACCATGCTACAGATGAGTTTTAATTATCCAAGCGTCTCGCTACATGAACCAGGGTCACGTCTCCAACTATTTTGAAGTCTCGCTGTTAGCCATCCAACTTCAAACTCTTGCAGAATGAAGTGGAACTGCCTACACACCAAAATGAGTTATCCCTTCCTAACGACTTACCCACTCCCTAATATTCCCTTTAGCCGAGAGTTGGAGCAAACACGAACACGCACTCAAAGGTGAAGACTTGAAGGCACTGAAGAGCAGTATGGTAAAGTTAGAGCGCTTATCTGTGTGTGGCAAAAGACAAATAATTCAAATGAGCTTTCTTAATCGTAATTTTAAAAATTAGAAGGCAGGGTTCCTTGGTCTTAACCTGGACTCTGCCACCTACTTGTCTGCAGAAGCTCGTAATGAGTCATTCGCCTGATTAATGCGGGAGAGATACGGGGCCCGTAATCCAGGAGTGATCTTTGTCTAGACACCGGCTTGTTCTGATGCTAAGATCAAGGTTAGGCTCAGCTAGACTTGAAAACGTGCATCTAAACAATGTGTACTGTCTATTCCTGAATAGCTCCGAGCATGGGTATTTTCACAAGAGAAAAGAGACGTTTCAGACACTTCAGAAGTGTTTTAAACTAACTGAAACAAGTAACTCCGCAAGCAACTGGTCTGGAGAATAGAGTTATTCCAACAACCACTGGAAGGATGACTTCTGAACCCAACGCGTGGATCCTTCCCCACGTCCACGCAGAAGTTAATCAGCAGCACAAGGACACTGGCATTGCTTCGGGCCTCATTTTTTCAAAATCAGAGAGATGTGCAAGATCTCACCGTATAAAAACCACCATCTTCTATGTCCTAACCCACACAATTCTCTAATAAGAGTACAAAATTAAGGCTTGCTTGGGTTATGAGCAGCTTCTCTGAAAGCCGGGCACAAATACCTAGGCAAGGGGGTAACAAGCAAATTTACGGGCTTGATCCCAGTAGCTAAAATAATTTTTATTTGTTTTTTAAAGGGCATGTGTTGGTAATTACCGGCTAACATTTTCATTAAGATAACATATGCTCAGTGACAAAAGTCGAAGAGAAATAAATAACATCGATGAGAAGAGAAATAGGAAAGGTTCCTGCATGAAGAAAAAGCACCAAAAATATTAAAGTTACAAGGTCAGCCCTTCAAACCAGCCTGTTGCTCCCCTATCCTGCTCTAAACAGCCGCTGGACTTTCCATTTCCCACCCCCTCCCCTAGAGCCACCGAAAATACTCAGTGCAGTAAGGGAGAGTCTGAAAGGCTCGAGAACAGTAACGCAGCTACCAGGCGATAACCTAATTTGAAACTCATGCTTTCAAAGGCACAAAGGTGTCCGATGATCCAGATGAAACAAAATCCTCAAGTATAGTGGCAGTAGGCAGTGCAGGAAGCCACGCAGGCTCCAAACACAGTCACACACTGTCAGAAAAGGGAAAAAAGTGATCTGACGTGACAAGTCAAGTGACAAAAGTTTTGCTGCAAAAAAGATCGCCGGGAAATGAAAATCGTGACAGCGTTTCTGTTCAAAATACATGAGACAACAGAATCCTTTTATCATAAAGTTCTGCTTTCTCCTTCAGTTTTCTTATAGCCCAAACTGCAATTTGCACATCACAATCCACTGAAAGAACCCGTGACTTTTATTCCAATTCAATGTAAATCATTTACTGCGAAGGGCTGGCTTTTAAGAAGCAACATCTGCATTGTGCAGCTTTTATTTTGAATCCCTAAGCATCGCTAACAACTTGTAAGTTATCTAAACAGGTCTGAAAAAAACAGAAAAATCTTTGTGAGACGACTTTAAAGGGATGATGTCCCCTTGAAGAAAAGCAGTTAACATGACTTTTCATCTGCCATACGCAGCAAGTAAAACTCTGATAGCTAAAGAAACTAAACAAAATGAATTTTCCCAATGCTGCACCTTTATTGTTAGCACTGCTAACTTCTTGTTACTCCTTTTAAAAAATTGGAGTCAGCATCTTTATAAATTATTTCTTCTGATTTTGCTACCCAGGTATAGCCAGGTTCCAGACTGGTTTATTTGTTTTCAAGGACAAAACGTATATGTATATATAAAAAAAAAGTAAAACCATGAAAAATCGTCACAAGCTAAGATGAAGATTTCCCCCCTCTCTAAAAAACAATGCAAACACTTTTAATTCATTTCCTCCCTTCCCCGCTTCCAGCAGCCAATTTCCTTCCTGCAAAAAAGAGATTTTTTTTCCCAAGACATGAATGATTAAGGAAAGTTAGGTACTAACCCCCCACAGAATATAAAATAGTGTCTGCCTCTGTCTACATCTTCTACAGATCCCAGCTACATGACTGGTTTTCTGCCATGGATAAAGTTTTACTATGGTGCTTATTACATTGATTTTTTTCCCCCAAATGCTGCAAATTAACTGAAGCTCTTCAGTGAAAGCCTATTTAGCTTGACACTGTAAGCTTTTTTTTCTTTAAATTTTCCTCATTAAATCCTTTCTTGCAGCATTTCAGTGGAAATTATGCTTTAGATTATGATACTAGTGCTTAAGAAAAGGTAAAGATACAGCTGTCTTCCCAATTACAGCTTTATCACCATGCGCTCTCTAAGAGTTATTTTTCTGTCTAACGGCAAGATTTAAACCGGGCACATTTTCTGTATACTTTTTGTTTCTGTCTCATATTTTCCTTTTTCTTTGAAACCTGCCTCTCCTATTGGCTCTTTCCCAACGCCTTTCTTCCGTCTGCATCTCAAGCTTGGCTGCCTTTCTCATTTTGCCTGTTTCTCCTGTTGCTTCTTCCTTGCTAGGCTGATGCACGGAGGAAGACTCACTTGCACAAAAGCAATCAGCGCCTTACACTTCGCACGTTGCACGGACGGCTAAAGGGAGCCTGCAAACGCTCAGCAACCAGGCACGGTTAGCAGCCAGGAGCAAAGCGTTCACAAGCTAGCAGGGGGTTTTAAGTCTTCAAACCGGTTGGCTACACAGTACCTGTTTGCTGATGGGTGGTGGTTTCCTAGCCAAGTGTACTGGGAAAGCTCTGCTGAAAAGATCATTGCTGATTTTAAACCATCAGCGCAGCTGTTAGAACAGAGAAGAGTTAGTCCGTGGGATTCAACTCGATCTTGGGATAGGCAGAAAGGCTTAAAAACAGTGACGGCAAGACCCGAGTTATCGAAACGGCAAAGTCGATATCCCAGTATTCTTTTTTAAGCCCACTGCACGATAATTTAGAAAGAGGCATTGGCTTTGTTTAACCCTTGAGGAAACCAGAGATTGAAGTTAGGCTGGTCTGAGCTCCTTGCTACATTCAGTTCTGGACCACGGCCAAAAAAGACACTGCTAGACTGAGGGGCCAGTGACAGTTTTAAAATCTGATATATCCAGCCACCGGAGCTAGACACTAATGCTTTATGCCACTGCGATGCTTAATGCTCTACACAATCACAAATCCAGCACCGCTAGGTCCTAGATATCAGACACAAAAATATTGTTTTGATCACCGACCTTGCATCATCCCACTCATTGTCACCGATTCAAGCGTGATTTTTAGCAGCCAACACCGTATGAAAAGCTAGAGATGTTCTAAGAAGATCTGCAATTTGACAGCTGGGTTTCCAGGCTTCCAGGTGGCTGCAAGCATCAGGCTTTGGCGGGTGACGGGTTCCAACATCGCATCAACAGCAAAGGGGGGGCAAAGCAGGACTGTAAGGAGATCAACAATTGTATGCTTTGATCTGCCAGGGAAATAAAATGCTCTGACAGAAAAGGCTATAAATAAATCCAAATTTGTACAGCATGCCAAGAACCGGTCCTGACTCAACGATCAGAAATACAATGCCAAGTGCCTGAACACACATTATCAAGAATAAGAGACCACAAAACTTAATACCCAGTGCAAATTACATTTGTTTCCAGATGATCTCTAAGGGAAAGAAGCCGAACTTCTACAAGGTGGGAGTGATTGTTTGACTCCCTAAAAACTGCCTGTCTCCCTGTAAAATAGATCTCACATATTGAGAAGAGACTCTCATAACTTTTCCCTCATATCCTTCTGATGTACCCCAACATGATTAAGTGCAAGAGAAGAATTAGGGTCTAATGCAAATATAACAGACTATGATTAGTATTACACGCACAGAAACAACATGTTTTCTTCAGTCTCCCAACGAGAGATGCAGGGAAGGACTACCAGCCACTTCACAAAGCCAAAAAATGAAAGCAGAGGACAAATTGGTTTTGTTTTTTTTTTAAACAATGTATTATTATTATTAATAATGTGGTAATGCAGCAAGCACAGATAGAAATTGATTCCACAAAGCTAAAAATCAATGTTACCACAGCACATGTAGGATTCACACTTTCCTTTTCAACTATGGAGAACTACACATGTTGTTAAAGCACTGGGATCCAGGGCTCTAAACACTATCACAGAATAAATGTAATACTGATTATTATTAGCTGTGGTAAAGTATCTGGGCTTTCTCAGCTGGCCTAGTTTTAACTCCGTACTGTTTTGCTTCAAATGAAATCAACAAATTCTATGAAGTTGATGCATTATTGCAAAACTTATGTTCTTTCACATTAAAGCACGAGAAATAAAGCATGACCATCATGTTTTGCAACTAATTTATTTTTTTCTCCTTCTATAATCTCTCTTACAAGTTTACCATGACATTTTAGTGACAACAGCGCTAAAATAACTCTGAAAAAACAAAAAGGAGACTAATTAAAAATCAGCAGACAGCGAACATCATGATACATTGGCATAAAATTATCCCTTCAGTGTCCTTTGTAAGAAATACTACTAAAAAACAACATTTGCCATGGCAATACGGATCAGATTGTTTTCTAAAATACATCATTTCATATGCAGATCCTTGCAGTGCAAGCATTTGGATCGTGTACCAGTTCATCTAGTTAGTGCAAGTTACTGAAATGAGGCGCTTCTAGTTTGAAGCAAGAAAACGTTTTCTGCTTTCTTGGAACAAAACTTCTGCCACTGAACTAAACTTCCAAGAGATACAAATTAGAGATGGTGAAAACCTATTTGCCGTCATCACCTTCCCCCACAACTTCAGAAATCAGTCAGAGAGCTGTTTCAGCATTTCTTACTATTGAGCAGACACAAAGGAAACGGCTTTGCTCAGGCTGGACAGGACTTTTTGCTCTTATCAAGTCTTTGGCAATGATAACTAAGACATCACACAAACTGCTGGGTAGACTGCATGCGCTGAACACAAAACCGCCACTTCTAGAGTAGGTGGAAATAAGAAGTTAGTTACACACGCAGAACAGGAGGACTTTTGAGAAGGGGATTAGCAGCACCTACTGGTCATGGTGCATACTGAACACTGGTTTTTATTTAAACCAGTTTGTTTATTTAAGCAAACAATTAAAAAACTCTTCATATTACTAAAGCATCTAGCTAGAATTACCTATGAAGTCACTTTGTCACTGAGATAATACTTTTAATTGGATCAACTGATAAAACTAAATATTACCTCTTCCAATAAACCTCTTTTTTGGTCCTACCCTTAGGCCATCGTGGCTATTATTACTAAAATATATCAGCACTAGCGATACTTGAATCATATCAGTAAATAAATATTCATAACATGAGCTGAGCTCTAGGCTTCCATATCAAATGGGACATTTTCCTGATAGCTCCTTTAACTGACTGAAAGATTTACGTTACACATCATAATGTGATCGAAGCCTTCGTTACGGGCTCGTTATCTTTACTGCATACTCAAAGCAACGTAAATATTATGAACTGCATAACCTTAGTAATAACAGGGTTTTGTTACTTCTATAAAGATCTGTAAACTATTCAACCAGTTTCTGCAGTTCTTCAGTGTTCGTGCAATGCATTCCCCTAACCTGTAAAAGTATGTTTTTCTTCCAAATTTTACTCAGAGTAAAATACAACAAAGTGTATAAAACAATTTCTTGATACACCTCACCCCTTCCAAAAAAAAATACATCAAGCACAAAATTACAAATAGCACCTTCAAAAAACACCTAATTCAAAATTAAAGTGTTCTCAACTGTAAGTATTTTACATCAACTGTAACAAACCTGCATTCAGCAGTCATATTTAATGCTTGCTTTAAATTTCTATTTAAAAAAAAAAGTATTCTTTTCCCTGAAGTTGTGTCTATAGGTCCTCTGATACACTAGCCTTAGGCATTAGAAGTTTTCCTGGTTCTCATCCAACTTTGGAAATGATATCTTCTTGCTTCGGGTGTTAAAAGGATTCATACATTATTTATAAGGAGTGCTAAAATCTAACTCCTGGATCTAACTTGCAAGAGAGAGAGTATAAAAAGTTACATACAAAAAAAAAAAGCACAACTGTCCCCATTTCAATTTTTACTCTTGCTTTTTATGTCATGTATAGCCAGACTGAATCTGTAATGCTCCCTCTCATCTCTTTCTCCCTGTGTCCAGATATTTGTCTACAACTGCTTTGAGCCTTTTTGGATTTGATCTTCCTCGCGTACTTTTAGAAGTATGATTTTCCAAATGAAAAACCCAAAATGCAAAACTGCTGGGTAACTTGTTACACTTCAAAGAAGCTGGATTGCTGTGACAGAACGGTGTTCGTTTACCTCCTGAAAAATCAGACTAAATGCGTATCAAGAAGGTAGCCAGAATGGTACAGCTAAAATCCTTGGTCACTTTTCAAAGTCGTCTTCTATACTTTTCCCTTATTAATGCTGTCTACGTATATGATATTTACATTGTGCCTGTCTCTTCCTGGTTTAAGAGAGCTCGTTGTTAGGTTTTAAAAGCAATCCTTTTAATCAACTCCACAAAGGCGAGATTTTAGTATCTCCTTACCAATTCAAGAAAGTATTTCTGCTTTGAACAGCATTTTTACTTCCTGCGTTGTATGAAGGCAAGAGCCATTAAAATGCTATCTATAAAATAATTGCATAGAATACATAGTTAGAGAAAACAGAAAAGTCAGGCATAGAGCTTCAGAAACACTCATCAGCGTAATTAAGTCCTCCAATTGTTACTGGAAATGGAGTATTTTTTCCGAACAACTGCACGCACTGAAACCATCCTATCTGACATTCGTTTACACTTCTGATAGCTGTTTCCCAACAATAATTTCACTTCGACTAACTGAAGCACCTAGTAATGCTATCTGGACATGACGCATGCAAGATTGAAGATACTGCTTAGTAATCATGGAAAAACTGCCCCACGCAACATTTGTAGTGGCATGGCACACATTTCATCTCACCAACAAGGCGATGTCATTTATGTTCATCTTTACACTGGGCAGAAATTTGCACATATTTCAGCGTTCAAAATTTGAGATCTAAGCTCTTCAAAAAGAACAACAGGCATAATAGAGCACGATATCCATTCTGTCCCCACAGAAATTTTAAATGAAACAAATATTTTGAGAATTGTGTCGGTTTGTTATATACTCTTTCAGGAAAGAACGTTCTTCTGCCTGGCATTTTTGTACCCAAGCCACAAACTTACATACGTTTCCTCAGAAAGCACACGTGCAGGATGTTCACTATTCAAAGAGAAAGTTGGACTAGGTCAAAGTTCTTAAACATTTATCTTATTAGTTAGCAATCAAGTTTCATACAGTTAAAAAAATAGGAAAAAAGATTTTGCCTTTTCCACTGCTGCTGATAAAATTCTTAGGTTAACTGCAGCTTGTCGCATTTCTATAGTTGGTTTCACTGTTACAGTGATCCTTAGCCCCTGTGCAGGACTTTTAATACAGAAAAGGAAAAGAGAACACTTGGAATAGTGATGATAAAATACCAGTCAACATCGGCAAAGAGAATCAGAAGCAAGCACTGTGCCTCTAAACGACTCTTACTTCTTATTTTAAATCTGACTTCATTTTAACTGGAAGGTTGGACTTCTGTTGTTGTTGTTAAATTTGTTCAACAGAAGAAAAAACAGCTGTCAGGAGCTGGGAATCCTGTGCAGGTCTTGCCAACCTTCCCTTTTCTGCCTTTACCAAATTACGCAAGCTCATGCACTATGTGTAAGACACGAGTCTAACATATATGAGTAAGTGTAAAGCATTAATTTCTATGGTCATCAGAGAACTTAAATGCATTATAGGAACGTGTATTATAGGAACGTGTATATGGCGTACTTTGACACCAGTTAATCTCCGTGGCACGTAAAATAATAGTGGAAAACAAGCTTTTGCCACAGCACTATTACCTCTTTTTAACCATGTTTTAACGTCATCTATGCCTATGTAATTCCTAGTGACTACTGCAGGCAGCACAGCTTGAACAGCTCAACGATGCAAACAAATATGCAAACACATGGGAACTAAAACTTAAAAGCAAATGATTAATTCCGCACCTTCTTGAGAGGAGACGATAGGTGGCATATAGTCAGGGATGTAGTCTTTTCTTTCTTCCGCATCTTTAC
The DNA here is from genome assembly GCF_040182565.1 of Anser cygnoides. NCBI lineage: Eukaryota > Metazoa > Chordata > Aves > Anseriformes > Anatidae > Anser > Anser cygnoides. The sequence goes on along the minus strand of NC_089873.1, from coordinate 4,696,976 downwards.
TCCCAGGCTGGGGAAACTGTAGGACATTGTTCTTGCTGACGGGAAACGAAGGGATTTGGTGCGCGAAAGTCACCGGTTCGATATTGTGTATGTAATCTTCTAGCTCATGCAGGTTAACCCCCATAAGCTTGAAGGCATCCCCTACATCATCCAAAATTGGATCTGTGCGGCCATCTGTAATGAAAAAACATACAAGAGAATGATGTTGTTGCAAAAATCCAGCTAAAAAAAATTAACGGGAAGATCTGTGCTCAGAGATTACAACTTGCCACTGCTCACCACCAGTAACAGAGGTTACCAACCCTCAGTTTTGCCAGGTTTACTGTTCATTGGGCTATAGAAGAGTTTCGGGTTAAGAATGCACTCCTGTTTAAAAGTGTTTTTGTTTCAACCCGTACCATTTTAAAGAACTGTACGCCAACAAACACTGCAAGTAAACCGAGGAAGCAGCAAGAGGCAGTTTTACCTGGCAACAGTCAAGTAACACCGTGCAACACCACTCAAAATAGTTTTCTATTTCATAATGTGCATTGAAACAAACAAAATAAGCCCTCAATATTCAGAAAGTGCCCCTTTACCAGCATGTAACAGAACAAAGATTATTTTTTTTTCAATCTGGAAAATTAACAATTCCATTTTGCCGCACTAATGTAGTTCATAGGTAGCAAAGTAGAAGGTATCTCATTTATCTCTCGATAACAAAAATACTTTACATAGCATCTTTCCATCAGATGAAATCTACCGGCTTCATAAACTATGAGTCACTTTACCTACCAGTTAGATATACCTCCCAGATGAAACACAGCAACACCACGTAGTGGTCTGATGAGAAGAGAACATCCTATTCTAACTTTCAGGGACTGATTTCCTGCAGTGCGATTTAAATTAGACTCTAGAGCAAAAATCTTTTCCTTATGAAAAACACGATGAATTCTTACACTATTCTTTTACACGATCTCCGAAACAATCCAATACAGGAAGCAGTCTGTTCCACACATGTAATTAAGATCAAAGATTTAAGTTATACAGCCCAGAAGCCCTCCAAGTGCCTCAGTTTCTCTGAGCAGACAGAGGGCAATTCCTCCAAAGGCCTCCAGAGGGAGAACTGGGCACCTGGCCTCGGTACCTAAGGCACCACTTTGAGCCTCATCCTAACTTCTTATAATCATAATAATGAAGATGCCTTAGACCTCAAACATGTTTTTTTAAATTCTATAAAACTATTATGAATTACTAAAGTTATATACAGTTGGCTTGCAAAGATATTGTATTCCTGCAGGATAATAAGCTGGGATTTAGTTTTTCAAGTCACTATGGAAAAGCAGCCCGTGCTTACTGCAGGAACACAATGACCATTGTGAATGCAGGATCAGAAGCCCCAGCCTTGGAGAACTGGGTCGGGGGGATGCTCTTTTGTTCTTCCTCGAACCTAATCTCCTGTTGATTTATCTGGAAGCCAAAGCAGGGCTGGTTCTCACTTCACTGGATGAATTCAAGCCCCCAGCCAATTTATGCCTGCAGGTACATTCAGAAAATAAGAATTTTGTTCTAGAATTTCTCTTCTTAGTCTCGCGGTGAAGATAAGGGTAATACTCAGATTATGGCTTTGATTCTCGGCTCTACAACACAGGCCTCTTGTGTGACTCTGGGCAAGTTGCTGGTGTTTCAATTCTCTCCACAGCTAAAATGGAGATCAGACTAAGTTATCACCTCTTTTGTCTGTATTCAGAACGGGAACTCCGCACAACAAGAATCATCTTGTATTTTGTGTTTGTATGATATCCAGTACGAGTGCAATACTAATTTCCCCTGCAGACTCTAGGGACAGAAATCTGGAATCTCACACAAATGTAATTAAGGCTATTGACACTTTCGGGCAGTTTTGAGATCCCTGTAGCCATTGGGCATTTGACAGAAGAGTGTTTTATTTATTAAAAAAATAAACCCAGTTGACATGGATAAGAAAATTTGTGTTGTCATTTTTAGTGATCTTCAGACAACGCAGATACCTTTGAACTTCCCGAACCACTTGCTAAAGTGTCGAGACCTAACGGGTACAAGTTGGACAGCCAGCTAAAACGAAATCTCCAGGGAAAACTTTCCAACAAGCTCGGAATTAGAGCGCGTTTATTCCCTGGATGCTCCTGAAGTGCCTGGCTGGGTGATTAGCAGGACAGGGATGGTCCATAGCAAGCCTCAGCACTCTCACCCAGGTAGGCATCGCCTAGACCCGGAGAGCACACCAACAGACGTGGGTGCACCCCGTGCTTGTGTCCACCCTGTCTTGGGAGAAAAACCAAGCCCACAGGCAAGGAAAATGTTGCAAAAGTTCCCCAGCCAGATGTCTGGGCCACATTTGGTGCAAAATGCACCAAGGACTGCAAGACACAACACCTGCCTCATGGCAGGGCTTCACAACAGCATTTCGAGAGCTCTGTTCAGTGAGGGCCTCTTGCCACCAGCACTGCCACGTGCTTGGGGTGAAGGTTTAGTCCAGTTTATGGCTGTGATACAAGAAGGTCCTTTTCTAGTTCTGCGTGTGATCTTTTCAACCTCCAAAAAACAAACTGACATGAGTAGCAAGTGATAAATGCTAAAAACAATTTCTTCCTACAAGTGGTTACTAAGAACACGGGGCAGAGAAACAACTAGCATGAGTGTTTAAGGCATGAAAATATTTAAGTAACTGTCTCATTAAAAAGCAGGTTCAAAAGATGAGAGTAACAGATAAAAAATGCCTTTTTTTAATGAAATAAAGCAAACTAGAGAAGTCTAATTTTTCTGTATCTCCGACCCAAAGAGGTCATGACAAGTTGTAAAACTGTTTAAAAGCTCAAAACTTTCTGAAACCTGTCACGGGGACGAAAGCGCTGATCATTTCACCTCTTCTTTTCAAGAGACAACCCTCGGTGAGAAAGGCGTACAGAAACAAGTTTCGGTTTCAAAACACTTATCAGCTGGAAGTACACACGGCACAAAAAAATGTATTAAATGTAACTACAAGGTGATTCACCAAATATGAAAAAAAAATCAAGCTTGTGCCTTTATACTTATATCTGAATCGTGTAACATTTCTCTTCCCTGTCTGGTTCAATAAAAAAAGTGACTGAAATAGCAGAAGCCAGACACATGAAAGAGAATGCTGACAAACATGCAACTCTCCTGGCCTTTTACTGAGTCTTAGGGTTTTTTCCGTGAGCTAATGATGCCAAAAAATTAATTTTGAACATACTGAACTTGTCTCAATATTCTTCAGATATTTGTGCTACCTTCAGTTTAAAAATTCAGATGCTGAAGCCTTCCAGTGAAATAAGTAATCCAATAAGTGCCAGCCTCACGCTGCTCCCTGTTACAACACTTCAAATAATACCCGTTCTCCAGGACTGGGAAGAGAACGAAGCAGGTGGGAATGCTTCAGGCAGCAAGACAACTCTCCTCCTTACCCAAAGAAGAGGGAACCAGGGGAGCATCGTTCTCACAAGCTTTTAGGCTGTACTGTCCTCCTAAGCGGCAACTGCACTCTGAAACTGATCCAGCTGTGACAACCAGCAGAGCTGAATAAAGTGCATTCAGCCCAAAACCAGCTCGTCAGGAAGCTGCAGGAAGGGCCACGCAGTCACCTTACCCTCGGCCTCATTATGCACAAGTGAACAACGGGCGAGGAGGGATCTGCACGCAGAAGCGGATCCCAAACCAGCACGGGAGCTGCGGGGAAGCAGCAGAACCAGGGCAGGCGGGCAGTTTTCCAGTCCTCAGCCCCGCTGCTCCGTGTCACCTGCAGTTAATTCGGCCCCACGGCCAACCAGCCGACAGATTATCCACGGTGTCCAAAGAAACTACAGGGGCTGGCACGGGGAAATACTCCTGTGCTTTCCATCAGTTCAGCCTCAAGAAGGGCCGATGGCTGGCTTACTTCTGTCCTGCCTCCACCTGCCCATCCGAGGCCCAAAGATCATGCCAGTCAGTGAAAAATTAACGAGTGAGTAAGGACAGGACAGAGAGCTTTTGGTTTCATGCCTATTTTTTTTTTTCTTTTTAAGCAGGGAGAAACTGCAGCTCTGTAATAAATGCATTGAGAAGAACTCATGAGTCACTACCCGTGCAACACGTGCAGCCTATTATAAATAGCTCAGCGTTCACCCTCATGGCTGGTATCAAAGAGAGATTATTTCGTTTTTAAGCAGGGGATTATTTAGGTACAGCTCCTCAGCTCCCTCACAGACTCCTTGTGCTGCAGCAAGTCGCAAGGCCCTGCCATGCATTAAACTGTGCTGTACCTGCGCTGACAGTTGGGTAACTCGGGCAGACAACTCACCACTTCAATCCAGTATCCACAGGAACAGCCAGAAGCACACAGCAGATTATTTAGTAGATATAAACGCCTCGTTTGAGTGCACTTAACTGGGGAAAAAGAGCCTTATTAATGTAGTTTTACCAAGCAGGCAAAAGAAATTTCTTGCTACGGCTGCTCAGAGTCTGCTCCTTTTCCTGGTAATAAATGTCAAGCAAAAAAAAATCAAGTTGGCCTTCATTGGTAGCCAGCAAGTTAATTAGTTTAAAAACATCAGAATTTAAGGTTATCAGGATGTGAAGAGGTACGCTTATAACAAGTGTTACAGGCCCTGAACAGATACTGGTTACAACATTCAACATCTGAGCAGGGAATCAGCTCACTGAAACTGAGCACCAAGACCTAATGCTTTGGTTGAGGTTACTATTATTTGATTGAGGTTATTAAAATTATTTCACTCTTCTAAGTATGTAAAAAATGAAAAAATCTACACGGTAAATTTGGCTGATGCCAGGTCAATCCTCTCCGCTGCGTTAATTCCAGTGAAAAGATCAGCCTGCTGTTGGCACTCTCCAAAGCAGAGATTTGCCGTAACGAAGTTCAGTTTTCCTTTACAGGAGACAGCGCAAGGAAAACTAGAGCAGTTTTTGAGCCAGCTCTATCTTGGCAAAACATTTTGCAAGATCTGTCATTTCGCCTTCTAAGACAACGTTGTGCTCATCAGATCACACTCTGCCTTCATAAATACATGTTTTATTAATATAAAAATTTAATGTGTTAAAATAGATGGGTATTATATTCATAAATTCTTTCATGGTCATATAAAAATAGTCTTTAAAAAATATATTCACGTGATACGAAACCAAACTTTTAATCTTTGCTTCCTGCAAATTTCAGCAGAAAGAAGCCAGAGCATATCCAAGGATTTGTTCAGCATGGGAAATCCAGGGAAAGACTGGTGAAAAACTCGCTTCTACATCCAGAACACCTCCAAGGTAGTTCATTATCTGCTGCTAAAACTAGGAGTGCAATTTAAATTTGTCCTGTTTATAAAACCAGGGGTAAATGTGTTCCGTTACCTCACACAGCTTTACACCTCTGCTGCAACATGCCCCAGTGTCCTCAGTGACTGAAGCTAAGCAATCTGGTTGCTCTTTAAAGCAACGTAATAGAAAAAAAAAATCAGGCTTTTGGGGGCAGAGATCACGACTCCTGTCCTCGTCTGTCCGATCAATAACATTGCTCACACAAACACGGTGGCAACCGGACTCTTGGACTGGCTGTGCGAGGCTGGGAGGCAGAACAAGCCGCGTTCTACACGTCCACGACCAACTGCTCTGCTGCCAAGCTGTTAGCTAAACTCACAGCAAACACGGCTGCCTTCACGGGATGGTTACCCCTGCACAACTAGGAAATCACAGCGGTTAAGTCAAAGCCCCACCTGCGCTGCCACTTCTTGCGAGCCCCCGTGGACCCTGGGTGCAAAAAGCAGCAGCACGCGGCAGGGATCCTCTCCCTAAAACATAACGAGGGTAAAAACGGGCATCCTGGCTCTCAGAAACCACACAAGGTCAGCTTGTTTGGTAGCTCCGATGCCTTAATTACATATCCCAGCACCGTGTTCCAAACATTTTAGTGTATAGCCATGTATGGGAGGCACACAGAATAGTGAATAATTTCCTCTCATAAGCTTTCAACAAAAATAAACAGCACAAGACGAAGGCAACCCTTACTTTCCCCCCTGTAAGTTCCCCCTCTCCTCCGCCCCCAGCACAGATATTCCGAGGCATTTCGCAGCATCAAACCCCTCGAGGCCGCTTTGCAAATCCTTTTGCCTTCTATTCACGGCCACGGAAGCTCCCGTCAACCGCAGCTACCGCAAATGCAAAGAAACAACAGCAGAAAAGCACTGAAAATCCTGGACGCAGCTCTCCTAATGGGATGTAACAGCTGGAACAAAGATCTAACACAGCTGGGAAAGCCGTCGCTTCCTTTCGGAGCTGAGAAACCGCGTGAGCAGCGATGACATGCTTCTCAGAGCAATACCACACGGTCTCAGCTACGTCGGGGTAAATCCATCCCCGTTTGAATACAAAGATTACGTCCCCCCAGCTGACAACCCTGCTAACTCGAACCCAACCAGTCTGACTCCGAGATAACGCGCCGACAATGGGGCTGCTACAATTGGGATTTAATTAATGCCACTTCTGCAAAACCATGGCAAAATTCTGCTCATTCATCCCGAGCTGGGTTTGTACGGTAACTTATTTTAGGAGCGAAAGGAGAGGATTCTGAAGAAGCCGTGAGACATCAGCTGAGCGTTAAGAGGTCTTGTCACAAACCTTTTAAAGAAAGAAACGCAGGAATCATTTTGAGAGAGAATGTAAGAAATCCTGTATTGCTGACATGAAAACATATTCCCCTCCTCACTAAATTACACATATACACGTATGTGTGTAATGTGTCTTCCTTCTTCATGCACAGAGGGGAAAAAAGATTTCCTTCCCCCCTTTTTGGGGCACCCAGAGCAAGAGGGGACATTTTATTTCCACTGACTCCCACCGAGTATTTCCAATTCCTCAAGCAACTAAAGGTCAAAGATGGATTTCCACCGCCTCTGCACCTTTTCCTCCCGGGGTTACAAGAGCTGCAGTACCTGTGGCAGAGTCAGCCGCGCCTGGGAGGCAATGCTGCTCCCCAGCTCACCTCCTACACCAGCACCGATCCACCAACACAGCATCAGCCCAGAATTTACACCAACCCCAGGGGAAGGGGCAGCTCTGGCCGAGCCCAGGCTAGCTCCTTTCTCACCCGTAGCCCCGCTGTTCCGAGCTCTCTGTGCTGTCTCCTGTGATGTCCTCACAGAGAGCTCCTATTTGGCTCAGGCACTGCACACCGCTTCGCATCCAACTTTTAAAAACGCTGCCTGCTTCTCCCCCAGATTAGTGGAAAGCTCGGAAGAGGAAAGCCACTGGACCTGGACCTCGAGTGCCAAGTGTGCAGCAGCCTCGCCAGGGCCAGGGCCTCGCCAGGGCCCTCCAAAGCCCAGCTCCCCTGGCAGTGCTCGGCCCGAGGGCAAGAAGCGAGGCAGGGCAGGTATGGGGGCATTGGGATCAGCGCTGCGGCAGCGACTTCTGCCCTGAGAGAGGCAGGACCACAGGCAGCAGCAGCTCCAGACCCAGGCTGCTCCTCTCCTGTGGGTCTCTGCTCCGAATTCACTCTGCAGAAGCAGCCAGCAACGCCTCTGCCCTTCACAGCTCCTCTGACGGTGATACCGCATCCACCGCGCCGCCGATACTCCTCCCGTCCCTGTCAATATTCCTCCCACCTCTGCAGCCCCGATGCCCTCATTTTATGTCCCCCTTTCCCCCCGGCTCAGACAGAAGCACGGACAAAACGCGCAGCTGACACCGCTCAGAGCTGCCAGCCCTCGTCCCTCCCACACGCCGCCCCTTGCAAAGCACTGCAGCAACCCCAACCTGCTCTTAGGGCTCCCCAAAACGTCGCCCCGACGGCACCGATCCTGCAGCCCCAAGGCTCCCCACCACGTTTAAGATCCTGGGAGGCAGGAGCAGCCCTGTTTTAAAAGCAGGCTGTCATACAGTCTCGCCCCCCAGCCTTTCCCCGTGCGCACACCCCGCTTTATTTATCTCCGCTCCAACCCCCACAGATCCAACAGCAGCACTGGCAGCCCCCTCACGATACACCCCACAAAATAGGGCAACAAGGTTTCCCTTGGCCCTCCTGGACCCAGCAGGATCCTGGCACCCCCTTCCTCACATTCCCGTACCCCGGGCATCCCCTCACCTTCCTCTGCCACACACGTTACAGACCCCCCAGCACCCCGACACGCTGTAGGGCCACCTGCCCCCCTCAAATCCTGCCCTGTGGGGACCCGGTCAACCCTTAGGGACTCGCAATGTCACCCCCCGTCCCACTGCCAGACCCAGCAGCACTGTTTGTTGCCCTATTTCCCATCCCTCCCCGCTGCCACGCACTCACACGGACCCCACTTGTTTCTCTTGTCCCTCTTGGTGTGAACTCCCCCTTCCAGGCCCCAGAAACAGAGCTGGCGGCCCCGTTCCCCCCCTGCACAGCCTCACCCCAAATCCAGTAAGGCCCTGGGCACCCGGTCCCCCATCCTCACTCCAGCTCCTTCCGCTGATAGCAACTCAGCAGCGGTGTCGGTGCCAGTCCCCTTGGTCAAACCCCTTCCACCGCATCCACGTGGGGTGATTCTCACCCCATACCATGGGCACCAACGTTACACCCAGCCCACACCTCCCTCTAGCCATACACGTACCCCCATCCCTTACACGTGCAGCCCCATCACTCCCCCTGCACGCACACCCCACATCTTCTCTCCTACAGCTCCATCAATCCCCCCATAAAACACTTAGGTCCATCCCTGCCCTCACACACAGCGGCCCCATAGCCCCTGACGTGTTCCTGGCCCCTCAGCACCATTGCTTACCTCGTACACCCACCCACAGCCTCACATATAGGACCCCAGGCTGCCCTGATACACGTTAACCCCTCACCCCAGGCACCACAGCCCAATGACACCCTACAGAGGTACACCCATGACCCCACAAGCACAGCTCCCCATATTGCTCTTAGCCCCATAACCACCAACACTCCCCACAGCCTCCCACCCCACAGCCATCCCCCCTACAACTTGCCAGCACCGCTCCCAGCCCCACAGCCTACAACGCCGCCCTACAGCTTTCCTCCCCATGGCCTCCAGCACTGCCCCACAGCCTCCAACCCCACAGTCGCCCTTCCTGTGACCCCAAAGGATTGCTCCTACCTCCACTGCCCCCAGGGCTGCCCTACTGTGGGATCTGGGGGTGTTTGGTCTGGAAAAGAGGAGGCTCAGGGCAGACCTTATTGCTCTCTGCAACTGCCTGAAAGGAAGGCGTGGGGAGCTGGGGGTCGGCCTCTTCTCACAGGTAACTAGCGATAGGACCAGAGGGACTGGCCTCAAGTTGTGCCAGGGGAGGTTCAGGTTGGAAATGAGGAGACATTTCTTCTCAGAAAGAGCAGTCGGGCACTGGGACGGGTTGCCCAGGGAGGTGGTGGAGTCACCGTCCCTGGGGGTGTTCAAAGAAAGGTTGGACGTGGTGCTGAGGAACATGGTTTGGTGGTGACATTGGTGGTACGGCAGCGGCTGGACCAGATGATCTTGGAGGGCTTTTCCAACCCTAGTGTCTCTATGACTCTCCTGCCTTCCCCCCCACAGCCCCCAACACCAGCACAACACCTCCCTTCAGGGGACCACAGAGCAGCTGAGGTGGGCAAGGACCTCTGGGGCTCACCTTGCCCGACCCTGCCCACCCCCTGCAGTGCCCTGGAGCTCCCCTTGCCCACCCCCTGCTCCCCCAGACCACATCCAAGCGGCGCTGACCTCCTCCCTTCCCGCAGCCCCTCTCCCCACAGCGTTCCCCAGCCTCCTGCCCCCAGCACTACCCCCAAACCCCCGTCACCACTCCAAGACCCCCAAACCCCTCCATCGCTCCCCAAGCTCCTGTCACCACCCCATCACCCCGCAAGCCCCACAAACCTGCCCATAACCACCTCAAGACACCCACCTCTACCTCAAGCTCCCCAATTACTACCCCAAGCCTCCCAAACCCCTCCATCACCATCTCAAGACCTCACAGCACCACCCCAAGTCTCCCATCGCTCCCATAAACCCCCCAACCCCCCCATTACCACCCCCAAAATCCCCTCATCAATTCCCTAAACCCACCACTCACCACTCCAAGCCCCTCATCTCTACCCAAAGCCTCCCCACCACCCCCTCAGATCCCCCTGTCACCACCCCTAGCTCTCCAACCCCGCCAAACACCACCCCAAACCCCCTCATCTCCCCCTCAAGCCCTTCATCACCCCCAAATTCCCCTCATCTCCCCCTCAAGCCCCTCACCTCCACCCCAAGACCCTCACAACCCCCTCAAATTCCCCACATCTCCACCCCAAGCCCCTCATCACCCCCAAATTCCCCTCATCACCCCGCAAACCCACCCCATCACCCCCCCAAACCCCCTCATCACCCCCCAAATTCCCCACATCTCCACCCCAAGCCCCCCATCTCCCCCCATATCCCCTCATCTCCCCCTCAACCGCCCCATCACCACCCCTAAGCGCCCCAAACCCCACCCCCACTTCCCCAAGCCCCCCACCACCCCCCATCACCCCCAAACCCACCCCATCACCCCCTAACCCCCCCCAAAACCCTCCGACAACCCGGCCCCCGGCCGCCCCCTCACTCACACAGCTCGCAGTAGCGGTGGCAGCCCCGGCCCAGCCCCTGCAGGTACCGCTGCAGCACGTCGGTGAGGAGGTCGCAGGCCGAGACCTGCACCGAATCCCACCCCAAGGCCTGGCAGATCTGCGCCACCGACACCCGGAGCAGCCACCGCGAGTAGGTCTCGCACATGCCGGCCGGCCGCCCGCCCGCCTGCCCCCGGCTCCCCGGGCCGGGAGGGCCGCGGACGCCTCACGCCGGGCCCGCCGCCGCCGCCGCCGCCATCTTGGCGCTGCGCCTCTCCCCGCCGCCCGCCCCGCGCCAGGCGCCGCCGCTCCAGCGCCGAGCGCATCGAGCGGGGAAGGGAGGGAGAGGCTCGATGCGCTCGGCGGGGGGGGGAGGGGGTGGAATTTAGGGGGTAAAAAGGTGGCGATGGGGGGAAAAGGGGGTGAAGGGAGGTCTGTGGGGAGGGGGTATTGACTAGGGGAGAGGGGGATGTGAGGTTCTGGGTGAACAGGAGAGGCTGAATTGAGTGGGAGAGGGTGAATGTGGGAGGCGGGAGGGGGTGTGGGAGGCTGAGTGTGAGGTTCCAGGTGGGTGTGAGAGGCTGGACGTGAGGGCGAGGCTGAATACGAGAGGCTAAATATGAGGTTCTGGCTGAATACGAGAGGCTAAATACGAGGTCCCATCCGAATACGCGGTCCCGTCTGAATACGAGAGGCTGAAATGAGAGGCTAAATATGAGAGACTGAATATGAGGTCCTGGCTGAATATGAGGTTGAGGCTGAATTCAATATGAGAGGCTGAATATAAGAGGCTGAATATGAGGTGGAGGCTGAATACAACAGGCTAAATATGAGGGTCCTGGCTGAATATGAGAGGCTGAATATGAATATGAGAGGCTGAATATGAGGTCCCGGCTGCGTATGAGAGGCTGAATTGAATATGAGAGGCTGAATGTGAGAGGAGGCGTTGGGTATGAGAGGCTGAAGATGAGGTCCCAGGTGGATGTGAGAGGCTGAAGATGAGGTGGAGGCTGAATACAAGAGGCTGAATATGAGGTCAAGGCTGAATATGAGGGGCTAAATATGAGATTCTGCCTGAATATGAGAGGCTACGTATAAGAGGCTGAATATGAGGTCCCAGCTGAATATGGGAGGCTCAATTGAATAGGAGAGGGTGAATATGAGGCGGAGGCTAAATATGAGAGGCTGAGTATGAGAGGTCGAGTCTGAATATGAGAGGCTGAATTGAATATGGGGGGCTGAATATGAGGTGGAGGCTGAATATGAGGGGCTAAATATGAGGGTCCTGTCTGAATATGAGAGGCTGAAGATGAAAGGCTGAAGATGAAGTGGAGGCTGAATATGAGAGGCTAAATATCAGTTTCTGGATGAATAAAAGAGGCTGAATACGAGAGGCTAAATATGAGTTCCTGGCTGAGTATGGGAGGCTGCATATGAATATGAGGTTCCATCTGAATATGAGAGGGCATTTCTTTGCTGTGAGGGTGACAGAGCATTGGAACAGGTTGCCCAGAGAGGTTGTGGATGCCCCATCCCTTGAGATATTCAAAACCCGCCTGGATGTCATCCTGTGCAATGTTCTCTAGGTGATCCTGCTTGGCAGGGGGGTTGGACTAGATGATCTTCAGAGGCCCCTTCCAGACTCAGCCATTCTGTGACTCTGTGACTGAGCCAAGTCTCAGTCTGGAGCCACCACCCCCCCCAAGATATATGTAACTGAACTGTGTTCAGCTTTAGTCCCCACAGAACCAGAAGGACACTAAGACCCTGAAGCGTGTCCAGAGAAGGGCTACGAAGCTGGTGAAGAGCCTGGAACACAAGTCCCGTGAGGAGCGGCTGAGGGAACTGGGGTTATTTAGTCTGGAGAAGAGGAGGCTCAGGGCAGACCTTATTGCTCTCTGCAACAACCTGAAAGGAAGGTGTGGGGAGCTGGGGGTCGGCCTCTTCTCACAGGTAACTAGTGATAGGACCAGAGGGAATGGCCTCAAGTGGCACCAGGGAAGGTTCAGGCTGGAAATAAGGAGACTTTTCTTCTCAGAAAGAGCAGTCAGGCATTGGGACGGGTTGCCCAGGGAGGTGGTGGAGTCACCGTCCCTGGGGGTGTTCAAGGAAAGGTTGGACGTGGTGCTTAGGGACATGGTTTAGTGGTGACATTGGTGGTAGGGGGATGGTTGGACCAGATGATCTTGGAGGGCTTTTCCAACCTTAATGATTCTATGATATCCCCCTCCTTCCCTAAAAAGAAAAGAAAACAAAATGAACGTGGGGTTTGCTGCAGCACTGGGAGGGCACGTGGGTTTCTGGTGGTGTTTTGGGGACCCAGTTGCGCCCGAGGCTGATGATGCCCTGGGTTGGGTTCCATATCGGTATCCCCTCTCTGTCCTCTGTCCTCCACAGGCCTCATCCCTGGCTGAAAGCAGCCAGGCCAAGGGCGGGCAGTGGTGGGTCCTGTGCCCACACGAGGCTGGAGCTGAAACAAAGCTCGTCTTTTAAAAAAAAAAAAAAAAGAGGAAAATCTTGGTCAAAACAGTCTAGATGAAGGCCTTTCTGATTGCTTTGTTGTTGTTCCAGCTGGGCAGAGAACGGCATTCACAGCTGATGTCAGTCCTTTCTGCAGCCTTCTCCATCACCAGGTTTCCCCTCAGGGAAACCTCACACGTCCACAGGTGCTTTGTACCCACACACCTCAGTTGTTTTCTGTCCAAACCTTGCCATTAAGTCTTTACTTATGTGCGAAACCCTTTAATTAGGCTTCATGCTAACTTGTCAGCTTGTCACTGGGTTTGGAGGTTGTGGTTTGGGGCTACTACGTCCCACCTCGTCACCTTTGCACAGCTTCACCACATATCATTACTACACAAATCACACATGTTGCCAACCCAGCATCAGGTTGATTTTGGAGCAACCTCCTCTGCTCCCATAGAAGTTGCAGGATTGCTGCACTGCAAGAAACGAGAAATGAGAGGGGAAATTTTAATATAATAGAGAGAATCCTTTGACAGTGATGGGACTTCTCAAGGACACGGGAAGGAGCCTGATTTAAGACACTTCAAAACAAAATTGATTTTTAAGCCAGGAGACTGGTAAGGGTTATTTCTCCCTTGCAAGGAAGAAAAAAAAAAAAGGCTGACTTGTTACACTCCTCCCCTTTCTAATTTCAGTAATTGAAAATGGTTTTGTGAATCTCTTCTGGAACTGCAGGTTGTTGCACAGGGTGGAACCACAAAAACAAGCAAACAAACATCTGTAAAAGCATGCTTGTGTATGCTTGTCTGCAGGTAAGAGGTCCCACTCCAGTGCCATCCCTGATAACAAGACAGGGCATAGCCAGGGAACTAGGACACTATCAAAAGTAAATAAAAATAAATAAATTAATTACTTAATTAAAGCCAATGACTTTTAATCAAACAGCAGAGAGCAGGATGAGCACAGTGAGTGTGAAAAAGCATGCAACCTTGCTGCGGTATGTGGATTCTTGAATGTAAGATAAGAAAGTGCTTGAATTTCATGAGGGAAACAGGTCTGAAGTAGAAAGTGTGTAAAACAAACACTATGTACCCAACATAAGCCAAATATTTGATTTTGGGGGATCTTTTGGGGAATAGAACAATAACGGATTTGGGCAACAGTTGTAGCGAAACTGGGAACAATGAGGAAAGTTTTTACGGGTGAGTTGTTTGTTTGGGAAAAAAAGAGGGCAGGGAAAGGATGAAACGGTGGTGGTGGGAAGGAGGATCCAGAAACAAAAATAATAGTTATTTAGTGGTGCGAGGGGTGGAGTGAGGAGCAATGGGAGTGTTATATGATACTGCTTGGATAGACAGTAACACAAACACTGAACTGTAACTCATTGTGTGTAAGTAATCCGAGTGTGAAGCACGGAATTGTAAATAACAGTGTTGTATTACCAGAAGTTAATTAGTTTGTGAATTACTCCTTGATTTATTAGATAATTAGTAGTGTGCTAATTAGTCAATAAACAGTCTAGTCTCTCGGGTCAGGCACCTCTCAAGCCTGCAATCTAGGGAGAGGGGAGCGAGACTGATGACAAACTCTGTCAGTTCATCATTTATCAAGACAGGGAATGTTCTTTGCTCGCTCTCTTCAAGCAGCTTTGGGGAGTTTTGAACTGACATTTCCAATCTTCTAAATTTTTTTTTTGAGTGTTTTAAGAAGCTGCAAATGCACAGCTCACCAGTTCAAAATTTCACAAGTATTCTTAAGGGAATTAACACGGGATTCAAGGAATTGGGAAGAACTTTATTCTGTGGACATGCTACTCCTTTGGTACCTACGAGCATATAATGCACCACAGTAGGTCAGAAATTTTGATGCAGAGCTGGTGTATCCACCCCAATGATTGCAAAGTCAGAGGATGTTAGGGCCGAAGTGCCTGAATTGTAAAATCAAATGCTGTTACTCAAACAAAAGGAGATTAGAATCTTTACTTCATATACATATGCATTAACCTTTACCTATCATCTCAGAAACAGAGAACAGATAGTCCTGAAAATGCTGAACCAAAGCACAAGGCAGAACGTGCTACACAGGAGCAGGTCCAGCAGCCTTGGCAGAAACCCAGCCTGCTGGTCGAGGGTGGCACAAAAAGATGGGGACACCCCAGGGCCTGCAGCGGGAACACGGGCTTGACCCAGGCTGCGTGCTAGCCACTTTGTTGTGTCTTGGAAAGGGTAGGGAGGGAAAGCAGGCTGGTGGATATAGAAGGGATTTCCTTATCAGAGCGGAATTGAAGGACATGACGTATGAGGGACAAAGAAGGGAACAATCGGACAGGATGGAGAAGGCAGAAGGATTGTTTTACTTCTTCAGGGTGCCCTGGTACACTGCTGCTGCACCGGGGAGTTCCTCCAGCCATGGGCCCCTTCAAGCAATTCCCAATTTGCCAACGAGTTTCGAACAGACCAACATTTTCATGCACAGTGTTACACGCGCACATCATCTGGGATGTGAGAAATGGATCCCTGCTGACCCCCACGAGCCTCCTACCCACTCTGCATTCCCAGCTCCAGTCAGACTGGGCAAAGCCAGGTGGGCAGGGCCAGGCAGGGGGTGTTCTTACACTGCATCAGCAGAGCATGCAAGGTGCCGACGGCAGGCCAGGAGCCAACAATGGTCCACCAGAACAGCAGCTGTGGAAATCAGGCACCGCTGGAAAGCTTTGGCCCTATAGGTGTGCAACATTAGAAGTGGAATGTAAATCATAACAACTACCTCAAAAACTGAGGTTGTTTAAATAATAGGACAAGCTACCAACAGACTAGATTACAATCTACTGTTGTTTTAGGCTTCCAAGTTTAAAGCAGTTTCCCACACTTTAGTAGAAAAGGAAACATGACAAAGCTTGATTTAAATGTTCTAAATAAAAATAAAATTATGCGTTAAGATTTATAGGCTCGTGGTTGTGAACTAGGAATTGCACTGATCAAATAGCACTTACGGTTTTTAGACCAGCTGACTTAGGTCTAACTCAATCCAAGAGCAGCTTGAGCAAGTAGCACGTGGCTGCTTATCCCTGTCCCTGCTGTCAAACTCACAGATGGGTTTGATGCTTAACGCCACATCCATTTTCTTCAGACCTCATCTGCAGATCCTCTTCCCGTTTCTGTCCTGTATGATGCCGAGTCCTTCAGAGCTCTTGATTTGTCTGCAGAAATGGGGGGTGGGAACTTTTGACTTTTATGGTCATACCGCACCACTATTTCTTTCCTACACTTCTGCTATATCCTTTTATTTACATTTTTCCTTTCTCACATCTGTCATGCCCAGTGAAGGCTGGAAATATTATTACATTATTGTATTTTACAGCATTCAAATATATATATAAACAGTGTGCATTCTAAGTAAACACTGAAATGATTCATATCATCAGATCAGTTTCTTTTAGAATGCAAACATCTGGAAACAGTACTAGTATTGTGTTCAAATGAGATAGATGTCAGTGTTACAACTACACGATGCAGAGGGGTTATTCCTCCGTTCCCCTCCTTCAGGGCATAACACAACGCATACAAAAAAATCCAACACTTTAAAACACAAGGTGTTAATACACTGAACACAGAATCTTTTTTACTCTTCAAAAGAAGCTCCCACTTATATGCTTTCTATGCCAGAAATTAAAATAATACAGTTCACAGCCTTTAAAAACTATGTTTTAAAGAGCAATCAAGTCAAAGCCAGATGTTTAGACAACCGAAAGCATTTGCTCCACAGACAACCAAGAACACGTGTTTCATGTAGGTGGTTTATTGTAAGAATTTACATATATTTCTGGGGCTTTACCACTTCTTCACAAAATAGCAGTCTCATTAACACAGACACCGGTAAGTTAAACCATCTGCTCAGAAGAACTCTTCTTCACCTGTAAGGAAAAGTGAATCAAATTAAAATCCTTCAATTAATTCTTTTTTAAACTCATCTCCTCCAATTTAAATGCTTTATCAACTCATTAATCTCCCTTACTCCCCGGTCCCCTCTAACTCTCCATATCAAGTCTGTTTTTCCTTGAAGCTTTAAATTTTGCATGTGCTTATTTTGCTACAGAACCCCCTTCAGGTACAATGTCTTACAGACATTTTTAAGTCATAGCATAGCATGTCAGGGCATTATAGAAGAAGAAAAACTAATTTCAAATGAATCCAATAACCCAGAAAGTAAAAAGAAACATAGAAAACTGTCCAATATTGATGTATGCTATCATGGGCATAGTATGTTTAAAATACTTGGTGCTCTCTTTAATAACCTCTTACTTAGATTCAAACTCGCAATGGGCAGTTTTTCAGTTGTCTGGGAGTAGAAATTTGTCTAAACAGGATCACTGAACTCTGACTTCCTCATTTAACTTTAAGATTGTGTTTAGAAATCATCCATTGTAAACGCAATCTATTCCATAACTTTACCTCTTGGATTTGGCTGAACCTCTTTTGTCGATTAATCCCTGGTTATGATATTATGAGAAAAAAACAGAACAAGCAGGTTAGCAAGCAACTCATGCAAATTAAGGCAAAACTATGCAAGTATTCATAACTGCAAATGTATTGTGAGGGGCACAATACAGCACGTAATTGCAATACGGGAGGTATTCCAGACACTTTGTAAACATACAGGATATTATCACATGTATTTGCATCTTTGAGTACACCACAAGTTTTTCAACTGTTAGATGTAATACACATTAGCTACATGCAGTTACAAAGTGTGGGCTTAGACCACACATTTTGTAACCTGCCGTACACACAGTTGCAGAACTTCATTCTCACTGAAACAACCAATATACTCAACTTTAACATTTATGATACACAGTTAGCATTAACAGACTCCAGAAATGCCCTCTTCTTTCCAACCCCACCCCCAAACTTCTGAACACTGAAGGCTGGTTTATGCAAAAGTGTTTCAGTCACCTGTGTTCCTCCACTGTACTACAGCAATGTGCTGGGCTGCTTGAGGCAGTCAGTAGGAAAAAAAACAGGTAGAGGGGAAACCAATTCAAAGCCAAAAAAAATGAGGAAACATCCTCTGCTCAGGCAAGGATGTGTGTTGAAGCTAAAAATCTACTTTACTAGCTGTTGAAGCATATCTGGCCAGAAAAGGCTGTCAAGCTTCACACTTGTTAGTACAACTGCCACAAGCTGAAAAACCTGGGAGCCATGCCATGGGTTGTCTTCCCTTTGCTTCTGGAAGTTACACGCCTTGACCTTCCCCATCAACCTGACTGAAGCAGGATGCAAGCATGACATGACTTTGGAAAAACTCCTGTTTCATGTTTATACGGGTACTCACAGAGCAGCAGCGCCAGAGATGATCTCAATAAGCTCCTTAGTAATGACGGCTTGACGGGTACGGTTGAATGTCAAGGTCAATTTGTCAATCATCTCAGCTAGAATAAATTAAGGTGGGAGTTTAAGCATGTAGGTATTCAAATACAGGAAAAGTTGTATGAACAGAATACTAAATGGTCTTGTAAATCCATGGGGATGATCAAGAGGCTCACTGCACTTATCAGTTTCCCCTACAGGTAATACTACTCACAGGCAATCTAGAAACTAGATAATTTGGCTCGAGGCAACAGAATTAAACACCTGAAGAACAGGTGACAGACTAACAAATACCATAGTATCATTATCACTTATTTTAACATAAAACCAAATACTGTATGCTTGTTTCAAGTTAGATTTCCCTGTCAATAACTGTAACAATATTTCCTTCCAAGTTACTGCTGTTCTGGCAAATGGAGCCTGATTTTTTACATCCTTTTTTTCCTTTTTTAATGGAGATTGTACCACCACTTTCAAGATAAGGAGGTCAGCAGAGACCCATACTTACAGTTCCAGGTAGCCCTACTGCATACCATATCAGCTTCATAGAGCTACCTATATCCTTTATGCAACACTATCTTCCTGAGACTGAAGTCTTATCACCATGCCCCATTAAATGTTATTGGCTGTCTCCCACTAATACCAACTGCAACTCACTGCAGTGCGCTCAACTTGGACATTTCCCAAGGAATACTAGCATATTCTCAACTTTCTGCATGACAGGTGGTAAAACATTTAGCCAGTTTCAGTTTCCCCACCTTTAAATTGATGCATTACTAGTTACATCGGTCTCACAAATAGATATAGGTTTATAAAAACAATTTGGAAATCCTCAGACCAGCCACCAGGTTAGTTAAATATTCCATGTTCTTATTAAAAAAACCCCGTTGGTTCACTTTCAGTTACCTAGTCTTGTTTTCTAGATAATTGACAGCAATCCCTCTTTCCAGGGACAAAACGAGATTCACATGTTCAGAAAAAAAACAACAGTAGAATTAACTCCCCATAAGCCGACTCAAATTGCAATTAAGAGAGTAGCTGGCTCGCTTCTGATCATTTTGGAAGCAAAAAATTGCAAAAAGGGAGGTCAGTAGCTGAAGTCCTGAAAAACCCAGGGAGCAGACTTACATGCGTTTTTGCTTGCGTTGTCCATGGCGGTCATCCTAGCACTCTGCTCGCTGGTGGTGGACTCCTTCAGGGAGTAGTACAGAATATTTGCTAGCGTAAATTCCTGGTAGTTTCTCAGCACATCAGCATCAATGTCATCATAGATACTTAGGCTTTCTGTAAAGTATGGAAGAGTGGATTCAGAGAAATCCAAGCCGTACCACTTTTAACAAAACACCACAACATCACATGGAAGACTTGTCATGTAAAAGCTTGTTCCCATTTAAGGCAATGTGGAGGGATTTTTTCCATGTACTATGTCTACATTCACAGCAAAATTTTAAATATCAGCAAGATTACTTATTTGGTGTGTTTTAATCAAGTTTCATCACCAGGGAAGTCAGATTCTGACACGGGCCAAAGCATCAGCGGTGTATTATGTTTAATCTTCCCACACAATGCTGCACAAATATTTTGGGGTGCTTTCACTGAGTAGCGCAAAGCCACTTGATGCTGAACACACTGGAATCGAGTGTTGCATATGCATAATTGTTACTTGAGAGAAAAGTCTCAAACCAAAATTAGTACAGCCTTTATTTTTCACCTCCCTCCCCACAGCTGTTTGATTTGTCAGCCTTTGAATGCCAAGAGAAAACAAAATTTTAAACTTAATGATACAGGCACCATAATAAGATGACTTAACATCTTATTTCCATACACAGAATGCTTCCTGTGTGAAAATACTTTCTACCACTTGACATACCTGGTGGTTTCTAGTTTGCTACTTACCAGAACCAGCAACTGTTTCAAACGAGAAGATTGGTTTTTCATCAGTTTTGTAGGAGATGACAGACCTATAAAAAAGAGCATAACAGAGTTTGGCTGAAGAGCCTAAACTGGGCGTTTAATACCAACTTCAAACGATCAACTTCTGTCCTAATTCCTCAAAGTTTTGTGATACTTCTGATGAAGAGATACCAAATACACGAAAGATATAACGATGCACTGACTGGAAATATAACAGCACGCGCTATACAAGTAAGAAGAGAACTCCAACCGTAGCTATTAAAAAAAAAGCGACAACCAAACTACAACAGCTCTTCACACACAATACAAAACACACTGACTCTTCAAGAAAAACTAATCCTGCCAATTCAGTTAGTTTTCACATTTCATTTCACTGGACCAAAATGCTATTCGGAAGTCTTCCACCCAAGATCTTTCCAGTGCAGCTTCAGTTTAACCTTACCTGAACCGATTGTAGATGACAGAGCCTTCATCAAATTCGTACCCGGAGTTTAGCAACTCTGAAGCGATGATTGAAGCATCTCCAAAGCTAGGAGGTCTCCGGCCCACTTCTTTGAATGTCATCAGGAAGTAATTGCTGTGCGTCCTGCAGTAACAAAAACCTGCATCAGAACCAAGCTGGTGCTCTAGCGAACAACTGTCTAGGACCAAGAGGCAAGGAATGACACTAACTTACTAATGTTAAGAGCCAAGCATCCTACTGAATTCGGGTCTGGGAGAAATTTTGCTTCCCTCCCCCAGTTAAATTATGATTATAGCTTCGTGATAAGCACACAGCTGCAACAGGGTTCATGTTGCTACCTTGCATTTTTGGAATAAGTCTAAAATGTCATGTAGCAGTTTCACAAGACAGCAATCAAATCCAAGCGATCAAAACCCATTTTAGCACATCGGCAGTCTTCTTTTTTCCAAAGGAACTTGGATTTAGCACAGTTCCGTAAAATGCAATTAGCTGTGAATGCCACACAGCTTTGAGCAGTTTTGCAATTTTTAAATTTCTACAATGGGAAAAAAACAACAACAACACAAAACAACCCCTCTCCTTTTTTACCTCTGAAGTAGGCCCCTAATTTTGTCGCCTACACCAACCACCATAACTTCTTTCCCCGCATTTGAGAGGTTGGTAATCTGATTCTTCAAGCTTTTAGCAATAGACGTATGGATAGCACCACACAGACCTCGGTCAGAGGACACACCAATAAGCAGGTGCTTCTTCTTGTCCTCGGGTGCCTTAATTTCTGCTTTCTCATACAGAGCTGAAAACAAAAAAGGAAATAGGTAAGTTATTCAAAGGTGCCAGGAGGCAAATAGGTCTCATCAAAACATCTTTGACTAATTTCAGTTCAAATCACTCGTAAGGGGATTCCACATCACAGCCAGGTGAATTTTACCTCCCTCACAATCACTCAAGTTTGCACGTGATCTGACCAGAGGTGACAAAGAAGCAATTCAAAGCCACCTGCATCTCTGCATCAGTGAACTTCAACTAGATAATGACACTGATTGCAAGTCCAGTGTCCAAGAAGCACGAGTTCAAGAGTTTCCAGTAAGGTTTGGCAGTACCTTTAAGTATTAGACCTGATGGTACAGGGATACAACACTATTTCATTAACAGAAAGAAGGAGACCAAAAAATCTGAGTAATTTTGCTTTTATGACTAATAAAAACAATTATGCAATCACACAAAGTTAAAAAAAAATCAGATATAACTAATTTCATATTATAACGCTTAAAAATATCTTTTTATGAATTACATATAAAGGAATACTCAAGGTAACAGTGGCGTAGGGATACAAATTCTTTTGAAAAAAAAAAACATTTTCAAAAAGTCTAGGCATCTAATCAACACCATGAAAGCTTCCCCCCTTCTATTCCCACATCAAAGTGCAAGAGCCTTCTCTCACCCAGTGCTCCTGTTCCATATATTCTAGCAGGCTTCAGCTCCCTCTCAGCTCTTGCATATTTTGCTGCAGAAACCATCTTCATGGACTTTGTAATCTTCTGAATGTTCTTGATGGACTTCAAACGCCGGGTAACTACAAGGTTAATAGATGAAAGTCAAAACTGGTTAACACCGGGCACAGTGACATTGAAAACAAGCAATAAAATGCTAGCAAGAGCTATCCAGAAATCATTCTCCGAGTTCCTCAAAGAAGAAATAAATAAACAACGCCCAAATAAACCTCACAAAAGATATACCCTTAGTATTTTTTGTACCAAGACTGCATACACAGTAGACCAACTAACACGAACGCATCTTTACAACAGACATTTCTGCACCCTAGACGTAAATTTATTATTTACCCCAACATAAAATTTATTTACTACTCTCTTTCCTTCCATTTCTACTTGTTTGTTTCTCAAACACATAATTTGAGGTACATTGCCAGCTTTTCTGGGATGACAGGGAAAAAACCCAGACCCAATACTATAAAGAGGCAGAATAGCTTCCCTCCTCTATTTAGATTGTGGCAATGAGATTTATAAAAACACTGATGCAGAAAGCAAACAAAACAGGTGTCCTAAGAACAAGTCCAAGACCAAACCCCTGTATAAAAACCTGCCATGGCTTAAAGAAGCATTATCAAAGCAGAAACATTCAGACAACCTTTTATTCCCCTATGTGGGACAATAAGCATAACAAAATAAACTCTGTTCACTTAAAGGTGAACAAAAGCCTGTTTTAGTAGATTTGACAAAGTTACTTTTAAGATGTGTTTGAATAAGACTATGCTGGTTTGCTTATATAGCACCTGAGTTAGTTTTAAGCAGTGACTTTCCTGAAGGACACACAGTTCATGTAAGTTCATGGAGGCTCACGTATCACTGTTGTGGTCTACCACAATGACTTTATGCAACAGACACCAACAGAAATTATCTTCTAACAGAGGGTCTTCCTGCAACATTTCCCCCTCTTAAAAGCAGCCGAAAGCAGCACTTACTGTCTTTCAGAGTTGCCATATTCCTGACTTGGCCCCTGAAAACGAACGTGGGAGAAATTAGGACAGGTCATTACAACACCTGTCAAAGACAGGTCTGTTTATGAGAGATGGAAATTTAAGAACAGTTATTTTTCAAAAAACACCCCCCTGCAGGGACACTTCTCTCCAAACCTTCCATGTTTCTCTTTCTCTCTATATCACTTCATAGGTTATCCACTACCTTGGCTAACAGCGTAAGCCAACCAAGGCCCACCGAGCAGAGCACCAGAAGGACACAACCTCCCAAACACCTCACGTTTTTCTTCTTAAATACTTAAACCCAGGAAGCAGAGAGAGCCAGACCCTGACGAGCACCCTCCTGACCCTGTCCACCCCCTCACCCTGTACCACCAGCCGCTTGCCCATGAAAAGCAGAGCCCTGAGACCCCTTCCCCGCCCGGCCCCATTGCTCCCCTCACAGCTCCTCCTGCTCCCTAATCCCCTCACGGCTCCCCTCGTCCCCTCACGGCTCCCCTCGTCCCCTCACGGCTCCCCTCAGCCGCATCGCCCCCTCGCATCGCCCCCTCACAACTCCCCCCCAGCCCCATCTCCCCCTCACAGCTCCCCCCCAGCCACAGCTCCCCCCCAGCCCCATCTCCCCCTCACAGCTCCCCCCCAGCCCCATCTCCCCCTCACAGCTCCCCCCCAGCCCCATCTCCCCCTCACAGCTCCCCCCCAGCCCTTCCCCGTTACCATGCCGGCTGGTAAAGCCCGACGGCGGCGCCCCGGCACAACATGGCGGCGGCGGCGGCGGCAGCGCCCGGGGCCAAGATGGCGGCGGCTCCCCCCCGAGCCCCGCTGAAGGTCAGCGCCGCCGCACCGCGCATGCGCGCAGGACTCGGAGGAGGGCGACTTCCGTCAGCGCGTCGGTAACTTCCGGTAGGTCCGCGGCGACTTCCGGCGGTGACTTCCGGCAGGGCGCAGGGGAAGGAGCGGGCCCGAGGGCGCCATGGGGAAGTCGGATTTCCTCAGCCCTAAGGCCATCGCCAACCGCATTAAGTCCAAGGGGCTGCAGAAGCTCCGCTGGTATTGCCAGATGTGCCAGAAGCAGTGCCGCGACGAGGTAAGCCCGCCCTGGGTGCCCAAATCCTGCCTGGGGGGGGGGGGGGAGGCCTCTGAGGGGCCTCGACCCTTCAGGGGCTGTGGGGGGGGGCTTCTGAAGGGCTCCGACCCCCCTGGGGGCCGTGTGAGGGCGTCTAAAGGGCCTCGATCCCCTCAGGGGCTGTGTATTGGGCTCCCGACCTTCTCGTAGGGGTCCCCAGCAGGGGTTGCAGGGCTGGTAGCCGTCCATCGGTCGCCTTTTGTGGGTTCTCGTCTTGCCCGTGGGGTGTGAGCCTGTCAGGGAGAGGCTGGATCTCGTTCATTCGGAGCCAGGGATCCCTGTTTGCTTTTGGGGAGGATTCTCGGGCTCTGGGATTTGCAGCCACTGCTGTGTGGACCAAAATCCCCTTGGGAGAAGCTGGGTGGGACCTCAAGGGCTGCTGATCAATGGGGATAGGGATTTATCCCACTGGGATCACCAGTCCCCGTCTGGGAGAAGTTTTGAACCACAATGGACAAAGCATGATGGTCCCAGGCCTTTTTTGGGCACAGTCAATCCCCAGCACGGTGATTGATCAGCCCTGGGTGAGAGGGAGCATAGGATGGTCCCAAACCACCCCGCTGGGGTGATTCACCCCCACAACCTTGACAGGGCAGTGGGGATAAGAGCGAGGTGGCTCTCACCAGCCCTAGAGAGGAGTTTAGGTTGGTCGTGGCTTCCCTTGGGCTCGGGGTGAGCTCAGTGATGCTCATGTCTGAGCATCAAGATGCTGCATGTCTGAAGTGCAGCAATTCTCATGCTGTCTCAGTACCTTCCCTGCTTCTCCTGTTAGAAAGAGATGGGTTTTTTCTGACCCTTCCCCCCTCTTTTCACTTGTCTGTTCAATTGGGGCCAGGTGCTCATGGGATGCGAGTGTCCTCTTCCTCCTGGTTTCCACCGGGGTTGCACCCTAAAAGCACCTCCACTTGGGGTAACTGTGCTTTTAGTTTTCTGTCCTTCATGAACAGACATTTTAACGTGCTTTTGGAAGAGAAGTAAAACCCCCGGTGGATGTGTAAGCATACTGTTCTTCAGCTCGTTCTGCTGTCCTCTTCCTTTCACCCAAGAAGATCAAATCCTGTTCTCTTTCCAGTGATGACAGGCAAGACTGAACTCGGTTAAGGTGTTTTACGTGAGACATCCGCTTATAAAACACTTCTAATAATTTTCAGCTGCCTGTTACTAATTGAGACAAAGCTAAAATAGTTATTTTTATCTTACAGAATGGCTTCAAATGTCACTGCATGTCCGAGTCCCACCAGAGACAACTGCTGCTGGCTTCTGAGAATCCCCAGCAATTCCTGAATTACTTCTCTGAGTAAGTTTGCTACGTCTTCCTACCCAGCTCTGCATTCCTGTGTCGGATCTGCACAGCCAGACCTCTTAAGGCGAGTTATGTCCCACTGAAGACACTTCATTCTGATACGTTTTAGTGCCAGCTAAGTTTTTTAATGGCTCTTTGAAAAGTTTCCTTTTGAAAGCATGCAGAGATTTCAGGGAGCCACGATGTTTAAAATCTGACGGTCTCATCCCATTTGAGATTTTTTACACCCCCAAATGAGGCAGTTTTTTCTCCCAGATTTTTAGCCCAAATGTGACAGTTTTATCCCACGTCTGAGTCCTGTTTTAAGTTGCTCTCCCGTACAAATTATGCCCCTGTTGTGCCCCAGCTCAGCGGCTGTCACACTCAGAGTTACAAAGAGCTGAAAACCATCGCAGGGAGATAAGAAGCCGGTGGTCTGCCCTGTGTCTCGCTGTTTCCCTCGTTCCTTTGTCCAGCTGACCTGCCTGACAGCGGGGCTGACCGCAGCTGTCTGCGGCACTGGGCTGAAGGGAGGCTTTATCCTCCTGCCATTGAATTAGCGGGGAAATGAGTGATCAATCTCCCCAACCTGCTGCTGCCCTTTGTCCTGCCTTGTGTTTTGTGTCAGCGTTAGTCAACCCGGGAAGATACCTGGTAATGAAATACCAGCAGTTAGCGGGAAGTGTTCAGGCTTCATTCTTTCTGTTTTATCCCTTTGAAAGGGTATTAGCCTTCGGAGGATTTAACTTGTACGGGCGTGTAGCATGCTGCGTTTCTTTGTGCGGACACGCTGCACTTAGTGCCACCTCACTGAAAAGAGGGAAACGAGCGGCTGAATTTCATCACGCTCAGCTCAAAGAATGCTCCTGTTTATGCTGCAGACATTTCACTGCTAATGACAATGATAAATGTCTTCGTAATTGTTTACGTTTTCCTAAAATACTTTCTTTTTATCCCCTAAGGGAATTCCGAAATGATTTCCTAGAGCTGCTCAGGAGACGATTTGGTAAATATCTTATTGTTTGTTTTTAATGTTGTCTCTTGATTCCATTTTGCTTGGTTTCTCCTAGGTCCTGTACTTAGTTTAATAATAATTCTGTTTCAGGAACAAAGAGAGTCCACAATAACATCGTGTACAACGAATACATCAGTCACCGCGAGCACATCCACATGAACGCCACGCAGTGGGAAACGCTGACTGATTTTACGAAATGGTTGGGGAGAGAAGGTAAATAGAGTTGGTCAGGGTCAGGAAGTTCTAAAATGATTGGATAATTGCGTTGCTGACAAGGAATCAGTAAGCATTTGTGTTAGTTCTCCCGTTTCCTTTTCCTTTCTTCCCCTTCCCTCCTGTATGTGTGTAACAGATGCCCAAACACACTTCTGTGCTAACCATTAGGAATTTGCTTATGGAAAGTGCCAGAGGTCTGGGAGAAATGCATCAATCACGAACCTTTCCTGTAGTTACTGGAGCTATTGTTAAATCCTAAGTCAGCTTCCAAGAGTTGCCATTTAAAAAGTAAAAACTGTGGCAGGACATCTCTTACAAATGCAGAACCCTTCAGGATTTAAGGTGACAAGAAGCAAGCAGTTGTTTTCATTCTCGGCCTAATGAAAAGATTTAAGCAATTTTGCGTTCAGTGGGGGGAACAGAGATTGTGTGGCACTCTGATATGACAAAGTTTACATTGGCTTAATTGCCTGTGTGCTACAGGGTACATTCATGAGTCATTTAGCGTTTGAAAAGCCACTCTGAGTGGCAGTAACAGTAAGGGAGCATAGTGAAGTTTCCTATAGTACATTGCTATTAGTGTGTGGTGTTTATAGAGGTTAGGTTTCTGTTTTCTTCCTCGTTAAAACAATGGGAAGGAAGCCTTTCCTTCAATAAGGAAAGTGCTGTAAAGCATTTTGTCCACTTTATTTTGTATTCTGGCCTATTTCCACATAGAACTGGCTAGCTGAAGGGAAGAAACAATCACTAAAGATGATTCAAAGTCAATTTTACTAGGCCAGTAAGGGGTAGGTTGTCTCCCTATGAAGTACACAAAAAAGTATTTGCCCTGTTACGGCAAACGCGAGCTATGAAAATGATCTTGATGTATTCTTCGTTCCTCGCTTGTTGTTTGTTAATATTAAACTTTCTTTTTCTTGTGTTTTTTTAGGTCTTTGCAAGGTGGATGAGACTCCAAAAGGCTGGTACATTCAGTATATTGATAGGGACCCAGAGACTATTCGCAGGCAACAGGAGCAAGAGAGGAAGAAGAAACAAGACCTTGACGATGAAGAAAAAACTGCTAAATTCATCGAACAGCAAGTTAGAAGAGGCTTGGAGGGGAAAGAACTGGTGAGGAAAACTACCTTATATTTCCTCTCAGTTAAGTTAATGCTGCTAGGATCCTTCCACTGGCATTTCCTTTGCAGTCAGTTAAAAGGTGAAGAGTAATCTTCATGCATGAGGTTACAAGCTGAGCACCAGTTCAAACCGGGGAGCAGTGGGCAAATGTGGCTGCATTTACATCGCTGTTCTTCTCTAAACCAAGAGGAAAATTATTTCCCCATTTTACTGTCTGATCCTAGCCATTTTAAGTTTGATTTAGGCTGTCTTCTCCCATGCTAAAATCATCACATTACTTCATTTATGTTCTGAAACTTCTGTTAAACGTTTATCTAAGGTTGTAACCTGCTCTGGAGGAAAGCTTGGAATTGCTGTGTATCTGGCTTGCTTTACTACCAAATGAGTAATAGTTCCCTTCAAGTGATTAGCAATTAAAAAATCCTGAATTTAAGGTAGGAGAATAAAGAGTGTCCAGTATGATGTCTACATTTATGATGTTTTAAAAACTTTTAGGGCTGCAAATAAGTACAGTAGGGAGGCTAAGGTAACTTGGGAGGCTGAAATAATCAAATCCACAAAGTCAAAAGTTTTTAGATAGTCCCGGCATGCAGTTTGGGAGCTGCTCCTTTGGCATCGTTCCACAACTTCCCTACACGTTGTTGCCTGGGATTGAGACCTCCCATTTGATCCTGGGTGTTGATAGGTACATTTAAATGCTGTTGTAAACAATTATCTTTTCCTTAATTTAAAACTAATTGAAATTTAAATGGTCTGAGCCTTTAGTACTAAAAATCTGGAAAGATTCCAGTATTTTTCTTCTTCAGGTTGTCAGTCTGTCCAAAAACCAGTCTAATCATGCTGGTTCAAAATGAGAAAACTTAAGGTAAGCCCGCTTTCCTTTCATGCTGGAATCAAACAAGTTTAGACAGCATCTCTGGAGAGCGTTGAGTAGTTAATTTTGCACAGGAGCCTGTGATGAGATAATGTTTTCAATTTATAATTGTATGAATCAAGCCAGGCAGATTATTACAGTTACTAGATAACCTCACAGTGGTCTGTAAAACTGAGCTAATCAATGATCACAAAAAAAAATGATACCTTGGCTCAGCTTTCTGAAATCTATTTTGTATCCTTTTGGCAGGAGGCACCAGTCTATACTGAACTGAACAGAGAAAATGAAGAAGAAAAAGGTAACCAGTTCTTGAAACGTGCAGTTTTCTAGAACTTACAGAAGCTGATCTTGGGACTAAAATGTGATGAGAACTAAGGCTTGCTCAGTGCTTCACAAAGTGCTTTGAGATAAGTTAAAAAGAGCAACGGAAATGTGGAATTACAGAGAATTTTTGTGTATATTTTTTGAACTTTTTTATTTTAAAAGCTAAAACAAAAATTAGTAAGTATTTTCAAACTTACGACCTTTCCCATTTGCGGATTGTTAAAATTGTAACACCTTTCAATGTACTTGCATTTAAAGATAGAGTAATTCTTTTTTCCTTTTTTTTTTTTTTTAAGTTGCATTTAATTTAAACAAAGGAGCAAGTACTTCAGTAGCAGCATCTTCTAAAACCAGGTGAGAAAAGAATTTAAGGGCAACCTTGACTTTTACAAATTACTTACATGTCAGTGGTGTTTGTATTGGAAGATGTATGTTGTCCTGGAGTATCTGGGGTCTGCTATCTCTTCCTGACATTTATTCAGGAGGGGATACGAGGCGACTTCATGGTTCCTTTTGTATTTTAGGTGGATGAATAGTTAGATCTTAACCGTATGCTGTGAGGAGCCTTCTTGAATTCACTAAGGTTTGTGGTAGATGCCAACAAGGTAATAGGTAGTAATAGGTTCCTCTAGGAAGAGATTGTTATGTGCGAGGGTGGATAAGGGATCTAATCAAACTGTTTAAGGTGAATCCCATCTAGTCCTAGCTGCCTTCTGTGAATGGGTGTTCATGACTTGTTCGTTTCAGTTCCTAAAAGCTTTGATTACTTTGTCTAATTGGAGGTAACGCTTTTCCTGATCATCTTTAAAGGAGCTGAATCTACCTGATGTAAATCTTTCTGAAGCTCACGAATTTAATAGTCATCATATAACCACAAGCAACACGGACAAAAGGGATCAATAACGCAAATAATACATACTTATAGCAGTCTGTGGAACCGTGGGATGAGCATTACATCTTTTCTTGTGAGGCAATATCGTAATTAAATGTATTGCATGTAAAACGAAAGCTTGCTTCTCATCATAAGCTTAGCTTCTAGATAAGGTATCTGATGGGAGATATGCCAGGCAGAAAATGAGACAAAGTAGTTCTTTGCAGTAAGAGATACAGATGCAGGCTTTGCAGAATACTTGTAAATTATCCCTAAGCGTTGAGTTGTGCTTAAGATGAGTTTGAAACTTAATGCAGATGCTCTCTTGAATGGTTTCAGTGAAGAATTCAGGTTTGCTTTTAGGGTGCTCGCTAAAATTTGGCGGAATGTGAAATCACGTATCGGGAGGTCTCATTTTTTCATAGTATATGATAGGTACTTGTATGGAAGCTTCGTAATGGTAGTGTTGAAGCAAAATTTGGATGTCTCCTTCACAGTAAGGTGACCAGCCTGCGGTTTATCTGTCACTGGGAATATAGTTTCCATGTATGACTGAAGTGAATCCTGCCTCCCTGTGTCAGCCTAAAGGTGTGTTCTGCAGCTGTGAGATGTGTTGGCTGCTACTGAGGATCATTTGAGTTCAACCTGATACCACACGCTGCAGAATCCTGCCGAGGATTAGCGCTTGCATTTCCTGAGTGGGGGCAGAAATAGGGCCAAGAGGCCGTAGGTTGTGGATGGTGGATTTTGGAGGATGTGGGGCTGCTGATTGTTGGGTACAGAGGTGTAGTTGGAGACTTACTGAGAATGGGGGTGAGAGGGGAGGTGTGCCCTCTGTTGTGTGTCCGTGTGGCTGACACGGAGCTGAGAATCACCACTGCAGGCACGGCTTCTGATGCTCACTGCCTTTGAGTAAACTGAGGGCCTGGGTTTATTTTTTCCTTTGAGAACTTAAGTCCTCAAATCCCTTCTTAACAGGGCTGCTGTAGTGGACAAGATTAGAATCACTTCTAATTAAGGAATGGGCAGGAGCTATGGCCAAGGTCACCCACTCCGATCCACAGCACTGCAGATGTACCCGCGCACAGACCTGTCCACACATTGATCAGCCTGTGCTGTACACGGTCAGGGGCTCCCCAGCCCTATAATCCCACAGGGAGTTCCTTCAGAACCTGTTTGCCCTAATGTTTAGGAACTTGTCTGCAGTTTTCTGTCTAATGCAGTCACGGCCAGTTTATACCAGTTGGTGTTGTGTTGGTGTGGGTGTTTAATGTAAATGGTTGTTTTTCTCCCCGGTGATTCTTTTTCCTCAGGCAATAAATGTATATAGAGAACAGCTTTAACCTTTCAGCCCTTCCTGTGCTGCACGAGCAGGCTTGTACTGTGATAGCCTTGTTTTCCTAATCCCTTCCTTGTCCTTGTTCCAGAGTCAGCTAAACTTTCTTGGAACAGGAGAGCTGATCCAATTTGTGTATGCTGCAAAGGAAACCTCACCGTGGCTTATGCAAGGCACTAATACTTGCCTGTCTCGATGCCTCAGGGTTGTGTTTGACTGTCGTGGTTGGTCTACGTTGGTAGTTGTCATCCACGATTATAGCTAGACCCTTTTCTGCTTCTGTTCTGTAAACTGTTCCAAAGTATGTGAGCTCGCCTAATGCGCTAGTTAATTTTGTCTCTTGTAAAACACGGTTTTCAAGGTAAACCAGTCCTTTCTTGCATCCAGTTCTTTCTTGCCGTCCATACTGATGGCACACCTGAATAGCATTGGTGGTCTCTCACTCTTTGTCCCAGGGTCCTTAAAGAATACCTTAAGTAAGGTTTGGTTTAGTCCTGGCACCTGGGAATCCCTTAGTGACCTCACAGAAACGTAATTTTCCTTCTTAAGCGTGGGCATTGCAGTTATGTTTTAATTGTATTTTGCCCTAGATGGAATTTTATTTTAAGTACCTGCTGTTGGATTTGTGATTTAATGTGCCGCTTCTTCTAGAGCTCTGTTATGGAGGTTTTCCAGTCTTCCTTTGAAACACATTTGATTTTTCTCTCAGTTTTGTTTCTATTGCCATTTCTGTGTCTCACTCCCATTATGAACCTTCCCTTTGCTAGTACCTCCAACGTCCTCACGACAGACCACCAGCAAAACCTGAGATTTGTCGTAAGGCCATAGTAAGATTATGTTACTGTCCACCTCACAGCAGCCTGCTTCATGTTTATGAATGAGAAAACACCTAGATTTTTTACTGCATCCAAATGTTTTTTACAAAAACGTGCAAATACAGGCTGCCTTTAAGCACTTCTCACTTTACCTAGGTGTTCCCTGATCCCTAAGATAAAAATATTTCTGCAGATTGCTCTTTTCTTTCATAAGTCATAGGCTGTTTGCCTGTTTTTACATATGACCTTGAAGGTGGTGTTTATTTGCTGGGTGTAGAGCCCTTTTCTACAATTTCCCCTTCTTTTTCCCTCCCTCTGCCTGATTAATTATCTCTGTCTGGAAGGATTTCCAGGCCTCTACCTGTGTTGGAGAGTCGCTCAGTCCAGGCGGCTTCTCTACAGCCCCAAGCTTGCCATTTTAATTCACGTATTTGAAAGAAATACTCCAAACAAATTTGAAACTCTTATTTGCAGACTTGTTTTTGCCCTTACCATTTAACTCAAGTCCCCAGTCACCTCTTTGCTTTTGCACTGGTGAACTGCCCACTGGATTTGTTTTCGTTCAGCTGGGCTGCTAGCAGCGAACATCAGCGGACGTGGAACTCACACCTCGAGATCAGTTCTCGCTGCAAGGCGCAGTCCTAGAGAAGGAGGCGTGCGTGGTCTGGAAGATGACTTTGCACGACTGAAGTCAGACAGATCATCAGGCCTTTTTGTCCAGCCAGTTCTTCAAATGCATCTTGGTAGAGGAGACAAGTTGAGGTCTGCTGTGAAAACGCCATCTTGCTCTTCCAGCAGTGTCCTTGGACCGAGTGCACTGAAGGCGGCGGAAGGGGCAGTTAAAAGAAAAGAATCGGCTCATGGCTCTGGTCAGTCCAAAGAGAAAAAGAAGAAATCTGCACTGGATGAGATTATGGAGGTAACAATTGTGCAAGGATCTCTGTCTTTATAACCCCAATGAGTCCACTCTGCCAGGGCCTCCCTTTGAAGTTACCTCAGACCTTCAGTTCTTGTGGAATTCAGACCTTCACATCCTATCAGGCAAAACTATCCCACTTCCCATTTAAAACTGTTTTCTGCTGCTCATCTGTGCCTATTCCCCACACAATCCGCATGTTGGAAATAAAGGAATACAGCTTTTGCAAGAGAAGAAATTATCTTGACAGAAATAAATGTAAATCTCCATCATTTTATCGTGGACTGCTGGATCTCATCAGATTCATTTTTGTGCAGCAAACAACGCTGACATACCTTTGTAGTACTTTTCCCCACTTGATGTGGGTCTGGAGAATTGGTTCAGCTTTTTGAAAGCATGGGGAAGCTGCGGTAAAAGGAGGAAATAAATGGTGATTATTTGTTGTTGTTCTGTAGCTTGAAGAAGAGAAGAAAAGAATATCTCGAACCGACTACTGGTTGCAGCCTGTAAGTGTCTTAAAAGATATTGTTAAAACAAATGTGACCAGTTTTGCATCTCTAAAGCTGCTAGTGATTTGAAGCATGTAAAGATCCAAAAGCAGATCCCAAGCTAAATTCACTCATTTTCCCAGCTGCCAAATGTGAAAAATTACAGTATCTGGGAGGAATTACTCTCCCTGGTTGACCATGATCTGCAGTCTGAAACATCATATGCCAGATCTCGGATGGGGTGGAATTCTCTAATTAAGGAGTTGGTGCCATCAGTCTCTGCAGATGGTGTTTAAATTCTGGCGTGACTTACAGCCCTCTTCTTTCTACACTAGTAGTTGACTCTCAGAGATGCAGAGTTCAGCATCAGCCTTTGAGCTGAGAGACTTCATCTAAGACTGGTTTTTAGATCAAGAGCTGCCCTTTAACCATTGAGGGCTGTCATTTTATATCCTACATTAAAATGTAACTGAATATGTAAAACAAAAAAAAGTCCTGAGAGATTATACTTGGAGGCAACAATTCAAGGATAAAGACAAGTTTCTGAATGCTGAGTCTTTACTGTTGCTGCTTCCTTCACTGTGTCTATAGTGTCACTGTGGTTGGGGTTAGAGTGACTTGCATGTGTAATTAGATTGTGTAATTGTTTGTATATATTTTGTCATTTTAATGTTTTTTTTTCCTTCCTTTCAAATCTTCCAGGAAATCGTTGTAAAAATCATCACAAAAAAGCTGGGGGAGAAGTATCACAAAAAGAAAGCAGTTGTTAAGGTAAAGTGTGCAAATGGAAGCATGTGGCATTGGTTGGGTTGCTCTGGTATCAGATGACTTCTGAAGTTTTCTGTTTCACTGTGTAAGCTGTTCAGCCTCGAGTGAACACTTGATGGGGCTGTAAAGTCACCTTAACTTCACTGGGACTTTGGGCAGAGTGAATCCCTGAATTGGTTTAGTTGCATTTACTCAGTGATCCTTTCTTAAGAACTGTTTTTGTCCTGCCCAGCTTATCCCTATGAACACATCCCTCGTGGGGAACGGTCAGTTTTTCAGTGTGAGAAGACCAAGAGCAGTGCAATTGCATTTTAATCTGAGACAAGTCAGTTTTGCACAAACATTTACACTGCGTGCTGCCTTTGAGCAAGATCTCCCTTGTGTACAAAATCTTCAGTCTGTAAGCCTTGCTCTGTTCAGAAGTGCTTTCTTTTAGCCCCTGCCAGTGAAATGATGATGTACTAGGTAGTCCAAGGCCCAGCAGTCTCTGGCAAGAGTACCAAAGAACAACACCCAAGCATGTTTTGAATGATTGACAGCAGCATAGAGAGCTCAAAAATCACAGCTTTTTTTTGGTAAGCATCTCAGCAGGTCACGTGTCCCAGTGGCTGTCCTCCACCGAGCTCTGAACATGGGAGGTTGAACGTGGTTTATGCTAGGTGTAAAGATGGTCGGTGACGTTTTTCCTCATTGAGAGGCAGCATCACTGTGTGGCTTCCAGCCAGCTTAGTCTACCATGAGAGAAAGAATTTACTCCCCATCTTCGATAGGATAGCTAAGGTAGCTGATCTGAAGGTTGACAAAACCTTCAGACAAGGCTGACAAAAAATTTTGGTCTTCATTTACAAAGGAAACCAGTCTTTGATGTTTAAGAGAAGCCCTTTTAGTGCAGCCTTAACTTCAGTGTGAGGCCAGTCGGTGGCTTGCAGAAGCTGGATGCCTTTAGGACAGCTCAGAAGTCATCGTTGCATTTGAAAATGTACAAATGCAGACTCTTGGTCCTGAAATTGTTAATTTTGAAAATGTAAATTTAAAGGATTTTTATGTCATAGTCACTGATTGGCTTCTGCCTTTCACAACAGGAAGTGATTGACAAGTACACAGCAGTTGTGAAGATGATTGATTCTGGAGACAAACTGAAGCTTGATCAAACACATCTGGAGACTGTAATACCAGCACCAGGTATGGCTGTTCGTTTTGCTTGTTTTCCAACTTAGCTGTCACAGCAAAACTTAACTTGCAGTTCTTTTAAACCACAAATCATTCACTTGAAAACTACACTTTGTGAGTGGGTAGAGCTGGGGGCTGCTTGCTGGAGCCTCAAGGAGAAGCCTTCTGTTCCTTGGCGGGTGGTGAAGTTGAACCCAACTCCATGAAAAGAAGTTGGGAGCCCTGTTTTGTAACTGTTTTCCTATTTCTCACTTCAGGCAAGAAAGTTATGGTATTAAATGGTGGTTACAGGGGAAACGAAGGCATCTTGGAATCTATCAATGAAAAGAAATTTTCGGCAACAATAATCATCGACTCTGTAAGTATAAAACGCTGTAAGATTAGTTTGTGTGGAGTGCTTTTTCATCTGTATGCTGGAGAGCTTTAGTAAAAAAAGAAGGTATCATTAATCCCATTTTACTGGTGGGGTTTGTGGTGTACAAAATGCTGTGCTCACTCCCCTGTTCCCAACTGGTAGGAAAACAGATGCATGTTCATTGCAGACTAAGGTTCTGCTATTTGCCTTTAAGAAGATGCCCAGATGCTGACTTTGGCAAGTTTTTAACTTGAAAGTGACTTGCAGAATATTTTGTATGTTTGTTTTGAATGTGGCCGTTGTTGCACTGTTTTGTGGGAAGGTAAAAAAAAAAAAAAAAAGTGAAATATGCGTGGAGGTGATTTTTCTCCTCCCTTTCTCCTCCCTTTAGCTAGACTGAATATGGGCCCTTATATGCTTTGTTGTCTGGTTTATAGTTAACAAGTACATTTGAGGTTTGGTTTTGTGTTTTTTTTTCTTTTTTTTTTTTTACATCGCACCTTTCCCTGGGCTAAAGTTAAGCCATGTGATCACCTCTGTGTGTGTGGCTATTTCTTTGCTCTCCTCTGCCAAACAGTCTTTAAACTCATCGATATGGCAGGGGGGATATTGTCTCAAAGAGAGATCTCTCAAACACACCTTGCAGGAGATACCTGTTAGTATCCTGTTCAAAGAAGGGCTGCAGAAACTCAGCCCCTGTGGGATTCTGGAGAATTTACTTGAGGACAGACTGTGCAGGTGTCCTAACCACAGCTTTGGTTGGAGACGAGGATCATGAAACATTGGTCTTGGGAAAGGAGGTTACTTTTTCTCTTGTTCTTGTATTTGTAGATGTAAAGATTACTTCCTTCTGTGTGAACTCTAAGTCTATAAATTAAAAAAGGGTGAAACTACCACTAGAAACCACTGAAGTCTGTGAGAATTTTCATAATGATTGTAGGGTTACCAGGATTTTTATATATAACAAGTCTGTATTCAAAATCAAATCTGTTTTTCCTTAGAAGCTCACAGTGAATCAACTCAAAACAGCTCCCCCCAAATCTGAGGAACTTAAACTAACACAAAGTGTCCGGAATGTGAAAAGATTTCTGGGACAGTACTGAAGCCTTTTCACATTCTGCAGTCAGATTGCAGGCAATGAAACAGAAAACGCTGTGTTGTGAACAAATCCCAAACCTGCAGTTCTTTTTTTTTAATGCGTTCCACTATGTATCGCCTGTACAACAGCCGTTGTGCATTTATGTGTGGCTTTTGGGCAGATCTCTTAAACAGAAAAGTAGCTGTTGTGCTTTTACTGTGCACGGCACCGGGTAAAAACGCTAACGCCTGGGATTTCCAGTGCTGTTCATTTCAGTTGTGCTTCTTAAAAAATGACTGAATGCAGCAAGATTTGATACGACCTCCTTAGCTATGTTACTTTAAGTTCTCTGGTGGGAAATTCAACAAACAAGTTCATGTTTTGATCTTATTTCTTATACTGTCGTATTTTCCAGGGACCTTTAAAAGGACGCCGAGTTGAAGGTATCCAGTACGAAGACATTTCCAAACTTGCCTGAGGCGTTAACTGTGGATCAGAGATGATTTTGGTTCCCAAAAACATCTTTCTGGCTTCTTCCAGGCAGATACAAGACTCTACCATGTCAGGGTTTTTGTTTTCTGTGTATATGTATTTATAATGTATATAGAAATCAACCACGAGCAAACTGGTTTTATTTAAAGATCACTATAAATTTGTTACATAAAATGTTTGTGGAAATCTTATCAGTGGAAGTACTGTCTGATTCTGTTTCAAAGTTATTTTATGATCCTTGATTCAATTTCCTTTTGTAAAACACAGCAGATAGCTGCACGCTGGAGTGTTCTATTTACTGAGGTACGTTACAAGTTCCATAGGGTGGAGAATTACCTACAATAGCTGCTTGAGGCAGGCAGTGTGTGTTGGGGCCAATGGAGTTTAAACAGCACGCTTCTCGACCTGCAGCCAAAATTGGATTCTGGCTGGAGGGAACGAGGGAAAGGATTAAGAGAACAGCAGGAAGGTAACAGTGCTGCCAGGGATTCTTTTCCTGGATTTTTTTAAAGAATGGTCTGGTTTATTAAGTGCTGTCACCAACTTATTTTTAGTTAACATATCAGCTATAGTAGAATCCACATAATCAGTCTTCTCCATCACCTTTTTTTCAGGGCTTCTAATAATATCAGTATGCAATTTATCTGCATGTAGACAGCCAAGTTGGATGTTACTTGTGGGGTTTCTGGGGTGCCAACCTGAGTGTGTGCAGATATGAGTTGGTGATTACTGTTTTGGTTTTCCAGAGCCTTTTCCTTTGTTCGTATTTCCATTGTTTCCCTGCTCTGCTGTGAATGCTAAATGAGTAACGTTATTTTTTTAAATTTTTTTTTGTCACATTTTATACAATATTTTTAAGGTTTTTCAGGAATAAACTTAAACCTTTCTTAGGTAAGTGTATTCCTTATTAGCCTTTTAAATACGTGGGACGGCGCTCTGTTGGTTCACAGCCACTGAAGAGCACAGTGAAGTGTGTCCAACTGCTGTAACTGCCTCACTTGTTGAAAAGAAAGATGCAAGTCTTTCTTTTACAGGCAAGCTACAACCCAGGCAAACTACAAACCATCACCTTATGGTTCAGTCCGCCTCTGATTACACTGTGTGGGTCTGGAACCTGACGGCAGGAAAACTGATACCCCTGTACCTTCCAGAGCAGATCTTAGCTGTGGGGAGCTGCTGTGCCTGATGCTGTGTGGCTTTTGGGGGAAGCTGAGATGTAGGAAGCTGGGGAAGGTGAGAAGAGGTTACCATCTGCTCTGCTCATCTGGGAATAGTAGAACTTTTTTGCCACGCTAACACAACAATTTTCTGTGTTTGAGCAAAAATCCTTTCATGAGACTTCTTTTTTTCTTAGAAGAGGTACTCAGCACCTTCCTTAGTGGGCTGAGGGTTGCATAGGGCAGGATGCTGTTGCGATGTCACATTCAGAGATGTGACATCAGTCACACTGCAGTCTAAAGTTCAGGGTCAGTAGCAGCAAAGTCACCATTTCTTGTCCCTTTCTTTGCCTCAAAGAACCGTGATTTGTGGTTTCCAGGGGACCCCTGCAGGAAGGCTGAAAGACTGCAGAGGCTCAGTGAAACAAGCTGCTGTCTGGAATGACCTCACGCAGGAGAACCAAATGGCTTTCCAGGGATCCCAGGCATAACTGCAAGTCAAGCAGTAATGCAGTATCTAAAAAATGGAGAATTATGCAGAAAGGATCTGAAGACAGAAGACTGGCTGTAAATTCATGCTGTTTGAGCAACCTGGATTGTGTAAACAGCTCTACCTTTTCTCAAAGGACAGGTTCTGAGTAAGAAGAGGCATGTAAGAGACTAATGAGGATAAATAAAAAAAACTGAACAGCTTTTCTGTCACTGAAAATAATTGCACCTGACATTCTAGAGCCTGAAACGTTAGAGTGAATATAATAGGAAAGTTGAGTTGTGTGGAGATGAACAGAGAATGATAATTCACTGCTTTTCACATACAGGCAAGGAAAGGGTAGAACTAATCCCCCTGGAAGAGAAGCTTTTAGTCCTGTTGGTGATTTCTGTATAGTCTGAATTCTAGGCTCTTTGTCTGACTTTATCAGTTTTATATCTGGGTATGAACTTCACTGTGACATTGAAATTTTTACCAAAACCAAACAAAGTTTGGAAGATATTTTGGGCTCACCTAATTTATTTCCCTGCAATATGGCAGCATCAGCCATTTCAAGGACAGTTCGGACCACTGGTTAACTCATCCTTAAAGACTGGAGACTCCTTGGGATACCTATTTCAGACCCCTTGTTCCTTTTCTATTAATTAGTCCAGCAGTCCTTGAACTTATATTTTCCCAGTGCTTTGACAAGGCGAAAGCTTAAGTTCTGTAGCGTGGGTAACGCCCACAGCCAGTGTAGAAGTCACAATGCTGATACATGTCTACTATGAAATGTATATTACAAAGTAGATAATATTTTTAATGGAGTTTAATATCCACCAAATCACACATGGTAAGTACGAGATACCTACTACAATCCAGCATGTCACCATATTATAGATTTATTTATTTTCAACAGAAAAGGGAGTTATATTTGAAACACTTTGAAACACTGATCATTTATAAAAGAATTGGTGAAGTCACCTTTGGTCAATCCGGCTTGGTAGGCTGACAACTACTGTTCTGGGTGTGTAGGAGCAGAGGAGAATTTTTTTGTAATAAACTGGTTTAGTGCTTGAGCATTCAGGGTTTCTTCAAAAAGCTGTACAGGTGGGGGACGAGGTAATCTTTGTAATGGCCGTCTATGAAACCTTTCCCGCTGTTGTGCACAAACCAGCACTGCACGTTAGTCCCATACACGCGGTCTGTCCTGTAGTCCTTCTGCAGTCCCCTGTGAGGAAGAGGCCACCCAAAATGAAGGTCAGGGCACGACCAGTAGACGAGAAGACATCATTAATCCTGCTTGCTCATGGCACTGTAAAGTGGTGACCTGTGTGCCTTCACTGGCAGAGAGGAAACCACAAATGCAATGAATTTTGTGGTTCTGTGACTGTGTGGGCCTTTTGTGGGCATCCCAGGCACTTTTACACAGCCTATCCGAGGTCAGATTCTGAGAGCAGCTATACGGCCAGGGCTGCTCATGCCCGGGTACAAATACAAAAGAACCCAACTTGCATTACTGCCTTGAGTGTCTTGCCAAAAGCTAAAGCCAGATTATTTGTTAGCAGAGGGAAAACAGGGATTTTTTTTTTTCCCCCTCAAGATCCTTAAAAGTTATTAAGCCTGCAGTCAGTGATGTCATTAAAAAGAAACGAAAGATTTAGAAAGAGCAATAAAGCAAGTTATGTCTACCTGGTAACAGTGAGCTTGTTTCCTTTCACTTCCATGGTGGCTTGTGGTTTCTCTGGAATTTGCCCAGGTCTTTGGTGGTGGATGTACACTTCTGGTTCAGATGCAAACTGACCTGATCAAAGAGAGATTCAAAGCTCTTTGCATGTCCTAACTTTCGTGGCTGTAACGTAAGCTGCTGCTGGGCACTTCTGAAAATCCAAGCTAGCTGCAGCAGGCAAACCACTCCTGCATGGATCATTGTGTCTCCAGCTCTATAGGATCACCCACACAGGGGGGGTAAAAAGCCCTGCTTTTGAGCCAGCAAACCTCTACTTAAGCAGACTGGAGCTGTGAAGGGAAAACCACCTCTGCTGCACTGGGTTTCCACATCTTAAAAGGAGCCCTAGGTGGGTCCAGGGCTTGGAGGGCTCTTTTTCCCTGTGGATTGAGCCCTTGGCTTTTGTTTTATGCTCTTGCCAGAAAAGGGAGAGCTGAATTACAAACTTTTGCACAGACATCTCAGAAAGAAGGTTTGAGGCATTTGATTCAGGCTTATTATCAATTCACAACAGATTAGCCAGGCTGGGAAAGCCCTGTGACAACACCACCAAGGCTAGCAGGCCTTTTATGAAAACACCCCCCACAGCCAGGATGAGGAATTATCTCCCGGCCCCTGATGTCCCACAGTGTCCTTGGACATTACAGGAATCTCTCCCATTTCCTAGTTGAATGTTTTTCACACCTTCCCCATCAGGACACAGAGATGGCTGATTCACTCAAAGGTCTAGGAAAAACCCTCCCTAGCATCCCCCTCATCCCATCACCCAGCCCTTACCTATCAGCCCATGTGCTTCAGGAGATAACTGGTTTTCAGGGGGGATGTAGATTCCCAGGAAGTCGACGTTAACTGGGTGATTCTTCCACACACGGTGCAGCAGAACCATGAAGGACATTTCCTCGCCCACGGTGATAGTGACGTTGCTTTCCTTCTTCACCGATATGAGAAGTCTAGCAGAGACAAAACAAAAATATGGCTCAGTTCAGCTGCCCACACGTAAGCTCTCAGGCCCCTTGAGATGCTTTGGGGCATCCAAAGCCTCTGCGCGGGGCTGGCAGATAGGACAGGCCCCAGGAGAAACCCATAGCCCTGGGAGAAGCCCCAGAGGTTTGGCAGGACAGTGTCTAATAGGATACTTCATGCCCATCTTCAGGCAAACGAATCCTGCCCTACAAATCTAAGCTGTCACAAAGAATGGAGATTTAAGAAGTGAACCCACTGCCTACACAGCTGTCCAATGCTGGAGGGCGTCCAGTTTTGCTGCCAGCTGTTAATCTGCAGATGAAGGTCTCCTGAATGTTGTGAGTCATCTCCCATCTATCTGTGTATATCAGGAGCCCCTTGTGTACCTCAAATAACATGAGGTGCTTACGTTCAGGCAACTGAATCTTGGTTTTCATTAATACAGTCAGCAGCAGGGAGGGAAATTAATCTATTCATATTTATTCTTAATGAATTTAATCACTCTCTTGGCCATGCTGCCTAATCTTCATTAAATTCATAACCTTCATATTGAGACCTCAGACATCTAGCTCAGGTGCACACACCCAACTGTAGGCACCTTGCAGCCCAGATCCCACCCATGGGTGGGAAAACCCAATGTTGTGTTGCAAACAGTCTTCACGGGGCAGCCAACAAATGCTCATCAACTTACTGTTTCCGAATGATGTGTCCTGTGTCAGACCAGGTCAGCGCGATGCTGTAAGATCCATCCTTCAGTGTTATTTTTTCTGTGTTGATCTCCACTTTCAGGCCTTTGTTTTTGAAATAAAACCCGATTTTGCCAAAGTAGGTGTCGAGTTTCTTATTTTCTGCCTTCTTGGCCCCGATTAGCTGCCCATTGACAACAACTCCTGTGAAGAGCAGAGCAGGAGATGTTGCCTAAGTGTTGGAGCACAACCTAGAGACTTGGGATTCTGCTCTCAGCAGGGAGTTCCATGGGATCAGCAGAAATGGGGCCCCCCTCTGACCCCTCCTCCTAACAAACAAAGAATTTATCAGATCACCTCCTGATGCTACTATTCACCCCTGGCATATTAATTTGGTGGGAATCCATGCTAGGTGTTGCTGGTATTATGAGTCAATTCATAAGCCATTCAGTCCCTTGTGTGACAGGTGAGGGGGACAGGCAGTGGAGGGATTTCCCAAACATTTTCATCCTTCTGAAAAAAAGCAACCACTGCCATGCTTCAATAGGCAAACCCTGATTGTTGGGAAGGCAAGCACACAAAGACAAGAAGATTCACTCTAAACTGTTTTAAGCCACCACCATTTGGAGAATGCAAGCAGAAAATTGGATGCCAGGAGCCAGGTTCTACCTCTGCTTGCAGTGGAAGTACCCCAGAAACTTGTGCCTCTGCTTTAATGTGGATCGGGAGTGACTTTAATGGTATGTGAGTCATTTGTGTTTAATGAGGGCAAGCAACAAGGCAAAAATCACAGAACAATTTGTGTTCTGAATGAATTTCTGGAGCGCTATAGTCCAATAATTTCTGGAGCGCTATAGTCCAATCCCCTATTCAAAGCAGGTCCAGCTAGATTGGGTTGCACAGGGTCTTGTTCAGTTTAGTGTATTATATCTTTAATGATGGAGATTTCCTCACCTATCTTGCCCCCTTTACAGTATTTGGCCATCCTTATGGTGAGTTTTTCCTAGTATCTAATCTCTAATGTGAACTTGATATGTTGCAACTGGTTTCTCTTGCTTCTTGTGCTTTTGCTATGCAACTCCGAGAACTGTCTGGCTACATCTTTACCTTCTGATTAAGTGGTTGTAAACAGCAACAAGATTCACCTTGAGACTTTGAGTACAAGCTCAAAGCTGGTATCCACCAGCCCCAGCTCTGTCAGCCCCTCCCTGTACA
Organism: Anser cygnoides; assembly: GCF_040182565.1. Lineage (NCBI taxonomy): Eukaryota > Metazoa > Chordata > Aves > Anseriformes > Anatidae > Anser > Anser cygnoides. Next base: position 4,653,239 of record NC_089873.1, on the reverse strand, counting down.
TCCTGTGTTCCAGCCCCAAAAACATCTCTGTGGCCACCACTGACTTTGGTCCAGTTTATCAACTTTTTTTTTTGTACTGGTAGACCTCAAATTGGACACTATAATCCAGATGTGGAGGGACATAACCACTTCCCTCAATCTGATGGCCATGCTCCTGTCACCATGCATCTGCCTTGTAGGTATTTTCCCTGTTCCCTTTCAATACCTTACAGACCTGAGGGATGAAAAGTGTGATGTAATGTAAACTGCACTTTTAATTCCCTTACCAGTACCACGATCAGAAACCAAGTTGAGGATATCTCCAGGCTCCGAGTTGATATTAAAGCAGATGTTCCTCTGGCTCTTGGGCAGGTATATGATGAAATGTGGGTCGTTGTCCACTGAAACACAGAGAAAAGAAAGGGGTGTGATAAGCAGGCCAATACTTGTCCTGGAGGACACAAGCACTGCTCAGCTCTTGGTGGTTTGGTGCTGGTTGGCATCTGACCATCTCCCTGTCAACATTCAGAGACATCCATGCCTCTGCTCATTGCCTACGGGGATATCCTTGCCAGCTTCCATTCGTTTACTGGTGTTCCTCATATTTTGGAATCATTTAGCTCTTCCTGTGCACTCGGCAAATCCTAGACCCTTGGCCAGGATTCTCTTCGCAGAAAGTGGTAACAAGTAACTTTCAGGGGATGAAGGAGCTTTTGAATGTATTGAATCTTTTGATTATATTGAACCTCTTGAATAGAGTCCTCAATATTTTTTCATTATTCTTACCAACTCCTTTATCTTCTTCAGCTTGATTCCAGGCTGATCAACATTTCCCAGAACACAAAGAATTTCCAGTGCAAAATACTTGTGTAAGATGGGCAGGTAACTTTGCCTCAGTCCCCTTCTTTTCCAAACAGTTTCTTGACTATCTCTAAGTCTTAAATTAACCCTTGATCTATGCTGGGGAGGGGTTTGATAGCTCTTTGTTTGATAGCTATGTAGATACACCCATTCACACACGGGTATAGTCACAGAGTTATTGTAGTAATACCGCTTCTGTAGGCAGTGGTTTTCCCAGCTGGTTTGTGTAAGAAGGCACTGAACTGTGGCAAAGGCCCAAGTGTTAACAGGATCCGTCCATCAGCAGTGCATTCAGAGATTTTTATCTACCACAGAGCATTCGTGCTGTCATTTACAATGGCAGTAACTTTACGTTGGCTTTGATGCTGCAGTGAAGCTGCTTGCATGCTCTGTGAAAGCCGCAGCCTCGGGGAAGCATGCAGCAGCAGATGGGATCACTGGAATCCTATTAGGGTCTAAACTAGTCTCCCTCTTGTAATTTAGGTCATGTTTTTACAGATTCATTTATTCCAAGTCAAAATGACTCAATATTTTAGAAAGAAAAGCTTAATCATTGGGTGCTACATGGATTTGCAAGAATTTGATGGAGGTGGCTGTGATCTGGGACACCCATGGCTGTGCCACGCACAGGCCTTCAGCAAGGGCTGTATCAAGTGCCTTTCGTGCTGATGTCCTCTGCAACAGTTGTAAAGTAGCTTCATCAGCTAGTCACAGCAGTTGATTTATTCTCTTCTGCACTAGCTCTTAAATGAAGATACAGCTTGTATACAGTACAGAAAAATCAACAAGGAAAAATAGGACAGCCGACAGACCCCTCCGTCATCAGTGGTCCTGTCTGAGGCAGGCCCCGTTGCTAAATTGCTGTGTTTCATCTTACTTCATTCCAGTTGCCCCAGCTGCAGTTTAAGAGCTGGTTTAAATCATTCATGCATCCTCAGCATCGTGTCACCGAAGCGGAAATTCCCAAAGTGCCCAACAACTATAATTTTCTTTATTTGTTTATTGGGTAAGGAGTGTTGCTGTCTGGTGCTTCTCTGCAGAGAAATGCTGTAGCTTTTACCTCTGTTTATGCTCACAGCAGACACAGGAGGACTCCTTTGCTCAGGCATGAAGCTGACTGGTACAGCTGTGACATTGGCCCAGGCTGGGATACCTTTATTATTATTAGGTGCGTTTGGAGTTAATCCCAAAGTGCCTGTTAAACGACAGTCATAATTAGATTTTTGTTAGTTGAGACGTTTTAACAGCATAATTTTTAAAGTAATGCAGTGGATCAGAGTCCGATGTTGCTATACCAATGTAAAGCAAGCACAACACTATTACTACAGGCAGATTTATTTACAATTAGGATGGGTTTGCTCCAGCATCACCACCAGAGAAACACGACCTGCTTACCAGTGCAATGAAACTACACATTAGCTATTGGTGAAAAATGCAGCCTGACATTTTAACTCTTATTGAATAGGCCGCACTTCAGCAAGGCCCTCAAAGCAATGCCTTGAGTGTTCTTCCAAATGAAAAACTGCATGTTTAAAATCTAGCATGCAGTAAAAAAGCTGTGCTGACTTCGGTCCTGAGTCTGGGGTGCCTGAAAATAGGTATGACTATTTCTGCATGCCCTAGGACAGCCCACTTGCATAAAGGACTACAAATAAGTGCAAGCATTTAAAAGGTAATCCTCTGCATGTCCCATTCTGCTAGAAGTTTCTCTCCTTTTGCCATAAAGAAGAGAAAGTAATTTGTCACCTCTCTCCCACTCAGTTCATAAAGCAATGTGATCTTGGATGACCCTTGAGACTTGGTTTTAATATGCTGGGCAAGAGCCAGAGCAGGGCACATGTTCTCATCAGTGAGCCATGCTCTGAAGGATGCAGGGGGGAAAGGAATTTGAGGGACAACAGCAGGACAATCACACCTTAAACCTGCATGGTCACATCTTCCAAACATCTCTCAGCATCCTCTCCTTTGAACCCTAATGCAGATGCTGGGTCATTTTTACTCAGCCAGAGTTATTTCTATTAGCACAGTCACACTTGAAGCCAGTGCAGATAACAATGGAATTAAAACCTGGTCAGAACCGTGGGAGTTTCCAAGCCATATTAACCCCACAGACTGTTAGGCATGAAGAAACTCTCCTACACACAGCCCAGTTTTGCAATAAGGCTGTTCTGATAAAAGAACAGTTAACCAATCATTTGAAAAGTGAGTTATTTTGGTGGAAGCCTCTGAGTCTGTCTATGCAGACAGTGCAGCTCTAATGAGAGTTGTATAGGGACAGAGAGAAAAGTCTGCTTCAGATTATACATATGCTTGTATACACAAACCTTTTGGTAGAGCCTGCATGTTTTGCACAATCATAAACACGGGTTTACTTTGACATAACTTTGATAAGTTCTGTCCTCTGCTACGGTTCAGGAGTGCAGATGTTTTGACCCTAATTGCAGTGTTGTTAAGTTTTGACTATTCTGTCACACGCTGAAAGACACAAGGACCTAATGATAAAATCACTTAAGTCCTTTGTATCTTCTAAATCAAAATAAACATGATCTGAATGTCAGCTGGTGCCATCTGTAATGAATTCCCACCATAACACATGCCAGCCCTCTGCTGATCTGTTAGATTGCCGTGAGTTGTAGCACCCAGTAACAAATTCTACAGCTTGATTCAGTGTGAGGAACTAGACTTATCTGCCCCAGTAACAAGACGTTAAATCTGTGACATAGCTGGTTTATCACAAAGTTCATCACTGCAACACCAGCACATTCAGCCCTCACTGAATCCAATGGCTCCAAAGAGCACTTGTGCAACAGGATGCTCTCAGAGCGGCTGAAGCTTTGGTCAGCGTTCCTTGAAAATATGGGCTGTCCTAAAAGTACAAATACTGTGACTGAACAATGAACACAGTTGTTTTTAAAAATACAAGGAGAACAAATCAAAAATGAGAGGTAGAGTAATGGACAGACTGAGACACTGACCTGAGCAGCAGCCCCTTCTGGGGTCTTTGGGCTGGTCTGCCAGCATTATCTCGTCTTTCTCAGAGTTCTCGATCAGCATGGCTGTGAAGGGGGTGACAATATGATGGTCAAGGGACATCTGCAGGATGGACTTCGTGATGTTCCTCTTCAAAGCTGCAGTGGGGGCTGTGTTTCTGGGTGGGAAATAAAACAGAAGGCATGGTTAGTATCTCTGCTATGCCAACTGCTGTGATTATGCCTCCACAGAGCAATCACAGAACCAAGCTGATAGGATGCAGAGGTTGCAAGAAGGCAAAGCTGAGGGCCTATATGAACACAGTCTATATAAGAAGACTATTCTTGGTTTCTTTGGCCTTTGGGCTGGACTCAGACAAGCCCAGTCCCATCTTTTGATCTCAACAGAAGATCTCATTCTGCTTTAGGTGGGATTCACCAGACTTCCTAAGGTCAATGGGCTTCATCCTGAAACTGTCTGTAGCTCTTACTCAGGCTCTGAAAGGCAAATTAATTTCATTCACTCATCCCCACAGCTGCATCTAAGCCTTATTCCTCTAATTAATTGCTCTCAAACCCTATTGCCTGATATCTGTGAGTGCTAACAATAGGAGTGTGAGGGGCTGAAGGTATCACCTACCTTTATTTTGATTTGTTTATCTTACTCATGTGAAGCCCATCTCCCTGTGGTCCCAGAGAGGACCAGATTGCTCTCCAGCTTCCCTTCCCTCCCACCACTGATCGTGTTTTTCTTCACCTCTCTGCCAGCATCTGGTTGACAGTCAGATAGGCCCACAGCTTCTTAGTGAATTCAGGATCTGCATATTTGTCTTTCTTCATGAAACCATCCAGCTCTTCAACATCTCGCAGGGTTTCCATGACAAGCTCTGCATTTGCCTATGGAATAAATGAGAAATGAAGATGATGTGGGGTGAGCCAGGTGAATGGGGTGGCTCTGAGGCCCCCTTCTTGTCACCTCTTGACATGGGTGGCATTAAAGATCTACTCTGACTCCATCTATGGTTACTTCTAGATGAGAAAGTCCCAGCAGTGTTGGCCTGATGGCCATGGGGAGGGGAGCTATGGCAAGATGGTCTTCTGTTAAAGATGATTTTAGTGACAGTGGATTAAAATAGGTAAAGCAGCCGTTAGCAGTAGCCAAAGAGGGTGCTACCACATACCAAAATAAGAAGCAGCTTTTCCTCTGCTTTTAACAGAGCTCTGCTATCCTCCCCTCAAGCTTTTTCATGCCCAATTCCTCCTTAGAAACAGAAGCCAAATTCTCCTTTCTCCCACAGGTCCTTGAGCAGCACTATGTTTTGGTTGAATGTGCTTGATTTTTGCAACAAATAACAAATGACGACTCCCTAACCCCATAAGAGTGTGGATATTTTGACTCTTCTCATGAAGAATGAGCCAGATGTAGTATTTCCTCCCAATCCCATTCTGCTCCATGAGGAAGAGCAGCCCTGAAATACGGGGAAAGTCTCGTTGCACAAGCCATAAGGCAGAGCATATAAGGCCAGCACTAGGACATCACCCTGTAGAGCCACCAGCTTGAACTGGGAGGTTCAACAGCAGGAGGTTCAGCCTTACAAAGAGCTACCTTAGGGAATCTCCCCCTGCACCTCCACAAGGCACGAAGGAGGACTCCATAGTCTTAAAGCAAAATTCTGTTTTGCAAAAGGAGACTGTATGGACGAGTGAATAAACCAGCCCAAACCCCAGGAGCAGGTATCCTAGAGAGAGCCTCACTCACTGCTGTCGCTGTGACGATGCTTTCCAAGTGCTGCAGGTTCTCCGTGTCCACCTTGCCAGCCACCACGATCTCTGAGCCACCAAAGTAGTTGTGAAAGCTGCTTTGGGTGACGTCTGACACCGACTCCTGTGGGTAGTTGAACTGAATCTTCTTCAAGAGCGGGGTGGAGACCTGGTTGTAGAATTTCTGAGGTGGGAGGAGACAGAGAAGTGAGTCCAAAGCAACCCTCCTACGTGTGCCTTTCCTACTGAAAGGAGAGCAGGTGACAAAACTGGGAGCCTTGGTGGACAAGGGGGACTTTCCCTGTCCCAGTGAATGCAGAGTCCTTTATAGTTAAGCCTTAGCACATCTGTATGTGGGTATTGGTATAGCATGGAGGTCTGGCCCACGATCTGTGGAAGTCAAAGGATGGTCATAAGCCCACGGGCTATTATTACAGAACCTGTTTTCTGCCTACAACTTGACCACAGGTCTATATGGGCCTACATCAATTAACATGTTGGTCAGCTCTTGGCTATTGTGTAAGACACATAGCTGCTTCCCACCTAATTCTTGCCCAAAATTAAGCCTCTGTCTCACTTTTGTTCACTTCTGACTGTCTACCCTTTGCTGATCCCGTTGTACTTGGCTGATGTGAACGAGGATCTGCACACAGCTGGAGTCAGCATATGGGACCACAGAGGGAAAACAGGTACCCATACAATGCCACGGGTAGCAGCCATCTCCTACCAAGGGGCTGCAACAGAGATCCCAGAGCTGAGAACTTAGTGCAGCATGTCCTGTCACACCTGTCCTGGGAAAGAAGCAGTATGGGAGGTCTGATGAAACCAGTGAATTGAAATGGAATAAGGGTATAAACAGAATAAGGAAATAAGAGTTTGTTCCTGTTCACAGACTTGTAGCTAGAGCCTCCTAGAACTGTGCACTTTCTTATATTGGTAAATTTTGGATTAGCATTTAATATTTGTGTTTGGGTATTTTCTAGCACTGAAGTGGCCTGAGGTAAAATCCAGGCCTTACTTTTAATTCAGGAGATCTATTTTTGGTTAGGACTGTTTTATAGTATATAAATCCTACACTGAGCAGTACAGTAAATATGCATTATAGATGCTATAAAAATTGTAACTAGGAGCACTGAGCTGTTAGAAAAAAAATGGGTCCTTGGTTTCAGAGGCAATGGGCAAGAAATGCACCTTCATTTGGGCAGAGGTCTCCTGATTTCCAAAAATCCTCTGGGCCATGCCACGGTTGTCAGTTGCAATTCTCTGCAGGAAATCATAATCTACATCAAACCCAATTCCGAGGCAGAAGAGAGAGAATTCATCCTTTATGCTCTGCTTCACATTCTTCTGGATCGTAGTCAGCTTGAGCTCACCTTTGAGACACACAAGGAATGACATCCATATGAGCAATGGTGGAAGCGAGAGTGTCTCTTGCAGTGTCTCTGGTTCTCTCTTAATTATAAGGAGAGTCTAGACAGCTAGCTCAGATGACAAGCCTCCATAAAATAAGGTCAGATAAACCCTGTCTACAGTGACATTTGGGCTTCTCCCAGATGGAGATTAACAAATCATTTCCACTGAAGACAATTCCTTCGAACTATCTTTTGGTATATGATGATATATTCTTTGTGTATTCAGGGCTTTTACTAACTTCCCAGGGAGTCAGCCATTGCAAAGCATCTAGGCTTCTCCCAGAACTCCTGCTTTAAGCTCTCCGCAGACTAAGACATCTTCATATAGGTTTGGTTTGTCACATTTACTATGTCTTATGCCACCATTGTCACAGTTAAAAACAAAAACAAAAACAACTCACTAAAACAAAACAAAAACATTTTTTTTTAACTTATTTTGAATGGCAGTTTGTCTAATGGGCTGGCATCTTGCACTGATGGATTACTTCTGGCCTGTGTCAAATTCAACCCAAATTAATTTGCTTTCTGCCTTATTTTCCTGATTTCAATGTTACACTTGGGACTGTATAGATCTGTGTGGCCTGAGACCACTGGAAGAGGAAATTTTCTCTAAGGTTGTTGTGCTTACCTCTCCTTTAGGACTCATGCATCTCTGTAGTTGCAAGAATAACCTGCATAACATAACCTGCATAACCTGCTCGTCTTCTGAAAATTTCTGTACAAAGCCCCATCGCATCTCTAGCACTTGGCAAAAGAGCAGTGAGCCATTGCAAGAAAGGGGAACACATTTTTTTTAAATTTACTGTCAGAGTGTCTATGTGCTGCATGCATTTGTCAGGCTAATTCCACTGGCCTTTCTTCTCACTTAAAGCAGGATCCTTACCTACTGTTGGGTCTCCGTCAGAAACCAGTACAATCATGGAGACTGAGTTAGGGTCTAACATGCCTAAGTTTTGGGCTTCATTCAGGATGAACGTGGCTCGGAGAAGAGCTTCATTAATATTTGTGCCTGTCAAAGACATAATGAAGAAAACAGGTTTGATTCTTTTTGAGTCTCTTATCAGATCCAGATCACTCCTGAGATACTAATGGAATTAATTAGCATGGACAAAGACCTGAGATCAAGGCAGCAAACCCCCTCCTCTGTTATGCTTTTGGTACATCTGCTAGCACTCTGGTTCCCTGAGGAAACAGAAGCTGAAAGGTGTTGCATGTGGGTCATTGTGTTAAACAGACCTTCTCCATTTTCCTCATTTATAGTTATACCATTTATTGAAATTAACAGAATCAGCCAGGCTTTACATCTCTAGTAGAAACAGCAACTTAATTCATCTGCTGTAATTCATCTGCTCTTGAGTTTGTTCACCAGCGTGTTACTTTTTTCGTACCAAGATATTGAAATATATGAATACTTATATGAAGGTATACACACTTGTATGTCCACACACATACACGTTTTGCACCAAGTTCTATGAAGAGACCAGATGTTGATACCCCTTTTTTTCCCCTTTTCAGTGGGGGGCTCCCCCACTGCTGGTAATTCCAGTAGGACCAGAATGAAGCCTCCAAAGGCTGAAAAGGGCAACTGTCCCTGTTTACCAGTCAAGGAAATAACACACAAATCAGATGAACGGCTTGCACAGGGTGGTACTTACTAGATCATGGTGTAGTCTACAACTTACAGCCTTTGGGGACCCTGGAGCTGGGCTATGTGAGACCTTGCTTCACAAAGCCATGAGATGGCTGTGGTCTTTCATGTATATTTGGGGTCTGTAAGGCTGCAGGTAGGCCCTACAGATTAAAGATAGCTGTACTATGGTGCCATAATAATTTAGAGGTGACATACCAGCCACAGACATACCTCATTGCTGGGGCATGGTATTGTGGCAGTGCTAACAGGGCAGAAGAAGGGTCTACAGTTCTTTTACTTCTTCCCTAAGCTCATATCTGTCACAGTTTATTCATGAGAAGGAGATGCCATCACATTCCTTAACACAATAAACTGGAAGCCTTTTTCTCCTTTAGCCCCAGGGCATGCTTATCCCATCTCAGGAATCAGACTTTTTGTTAAGAATACTCCACCAATCTGAGGGTTGTCTTAGATACCCATTCCTGTGATACTTCCGAGAGCACCTTGCAATCAAAACCTCATACCCCCATTGGGATGGATTGTCTGGATGTACTTCTTAGCGTCTTCAACCTGCGCTGGGGTGGCTGAGACTAAATTATCTCTCCAGCACCGGACATTGTGGTTGAAGTCAATAAGAGAAAACTGATCGGCAGCACGGAGCTCACTCAGTATTGCCTTCATGGCCTCGATGGTCTGAAAAGAGGAAATTCAAGAGATGATAAATTTAATGTCCTGTTGCTGAAAGCATCTTCTTAACGGGGCTACAAGCAAATAGGTGCCTCTGATGAATAAGAATGTGAGTACTGGAATCCAAAATAGCATCTGCTTCACAAATCTCTCCTTGTTTACACTTCTCTCATGAAGTAGAACTTTTCTCTAATGAAATACATGAAAAATGCAATTAGCAAGAACAAACCCATGTGTCTCAACCTATCCTTGCTTAACACCTGTTAACAAAGGGTGAGGTTAGAGACAGAAGCAGTATGTGAGACATTGTGGTCCAGGAGAAAGGAATTACTAGCTCAGGAGATTTAGCTCTGCCCGCAATGCTGTCATTTTAGGCTGGGTAACATCTGTTTGAAGATATGTGATTTCCAGAAGTAACAATTAGCCTATATCCCAGTTCTGCAGCATTAATTTCCCCAAGGAAGCAATATGCCAAGTCTTAGTATTACGCTCTGAAACAAATTCAAATATACCTAGATCATTGCAGACAAATGTTTGTCTATCCAGTTCTTAAAAACCTTCAGTGACAGACGATCTACAACCTCCCAAACTCCCCTCTCAGCACTACAAAATTGTTTTATTTTTTTTTAAATATTTAATATAAATCTTTCCTGCTGTAAATCCATCTGATTCCATCTTATTCTACCCTTGGTGGACATGAGTGTCAGTTGCTGCGTTTTTCTTTTGGAACAACAGATTGCATACTCGAATGCCGATTATGTCTCTCTACGTCTTTTCTTTTGCAGTCTAAACCATCATAATTTTTTTTTTTTTACCCATGGGTTATGTTGTCTAAACCATTCTTACTGCTGTTCAGTGGGCAGTCAACAATTTGTCCACAACTTTTTGAAAGCAGGGATGTAGTACCTCCACTGAGACTTTCTCAGGATTTAGTAATGGAAGTTTGAAAAAAGGATGTTCAGTGTTCTTGTAAAATGCTTTGTGATGTGTCAAATAAAATTTTACTTTAGAGCTAAAATCGGTATTCTGATGGCAATATCTCTTCCTTACAACATGAAAGGAGAATTACAAATAATGACTAAAACCATGAAGACCTTTATTCAACAAATATTCACCAAATTCACTGAGACTTTTGACAAAGTGTAAAGAATCAGCCTGGTAATTCTGAGTGGCAGTCTGCCACAGAGTTGGATGGTAAAGCACATGGGGAAAGTTGGCAGGAGGTTCTTTTAGTCAAACACTTACTTGTTTCATTTTCAGTCCCCACATCGAGCCACTGACGTCTATAACAAACAAAATGTTTTTGGGCAGAGGATCAAGATTTTCCGGAGCAAAAAAGTGAATAAAATAGCCATTAAAAATCTGCAAAATAAAATAAAAAGCTTCACTGTCAAGTGAGCTATGTTAAAGATGCCAGGAAACTCAATATAACAACAGAACAGAAAATGTTATTCCTCTTTATGGACCAAATCTAACTTCAAGGTCTGCACATATTTGTACCTGTAGCCTTACACCATCTATACTCCATAGTCTTTACTGTTAATCAAGGAAAGCAGAGCCCAGTTCTCGGACAACTACCACGCACTGGCACGGGGATGAATGAAAATGTTTTAAAAAAGGCTGTTCTCTCCGTAATAATTCAAACACATAACTCTGCTTCATGTTAACATAAAAATAGTGATGTTCTGTCTGTCTCCTTATAATATATTGGTGCAACTTCCAATGACCGTCCTCTAATTCAACATCTAGTAATGAAAGACATTGGCTTGTGGACAAGACAGAAATCTGTTCCTGACTATATGTAGTTCCACGCCTTAGTCATAAATTAAGTAAATCCATTCTGCTCACTTAAAAACTCTCTGTTCTTTCAGTTGGATACAGAGCTTTCTCTCATGCTTGTTCTCCCTGAACATACCAGCACAGCTTCATTTCTGCCTACTGAACTGCAGAAGGAATACAGTGATGATGTTTAGCACAGTTTGCCTAATGACAGCAATTTGCGTATTCACAGATCTCACATCCTGGTTAAACAATACTTACTTCTAATTCTCCACCCGTGTTTTCCCTGTTCACATCATACTGCACCACAAAATTTCCATCTACTGCTGTGGAAGAGCACGTGGGGCATTTTCGTTGTTGAGCCATCGTTGGCTTGAAAGAAACATGAGCCTGGAAATGAGAAGTGATCATCAGTTAATCAGATGTTGTGTGAAAGGTGGATCATTGAAATGAAAAGAGTTCAGCTATTTATGAAATATCTTATTTTACTAAAGATTTTCTTCCTTCTTTATTTACACACTTGTTTTAAGTGAAAAATTGACTTTGTCACTTCAGAACAAAAGCTATGCTAAGGTTTGCCTGGACATGCTGATTCAGTAGCAGCAACTATGACTCAAACACGGTGACACATTTCTACAGCACCAAATCTTTCTATCAGAGCCAGGCAAACCATTTCTAGTAAGTAATATGATGTCTTATTTAGCATTTTCTTAGTTGAAACTATTCATTATTTTACAAATATTTTGATTTTAATTTATTTATTTTTTTTCTGAAGAAATGAGAGCTTTTCATTTGTCTGTAAATTGAATAGTAGAAATTATTTTCAGTCCTGCAACTGGTTTTGCAGGTTTTATGTTGTTATTTCTCTGCTTTGACTAGATAACATAAAATTTCTTAAGAAGACATAATAAATGTACTCAGAAACAAACTTTCCCACATACTCAGAGTTAGTGCTTGTGCAGCATCTCCCTTATACTGTAAGGTCTTTGGAACATGTGAAACATCCTCTCTATTTCAATGTTATGAATACTCAGAACTCTTGGCAATATTTTGCTATAAAGCCCTTATATATGCTATTAAGAATATTGCCATGACAATAAAGGTGAAGAATGGCAACAAACAGTGCCTTCAGACTTGAGAAGAATGTGCCATAAAAGCAGCTGAATTAGTGTTCGTTTTTACTCTGAATTAGCATTCACTTATTTGCCTTCAAATTCATGATTAAACTCTCTCCGATGATAATCTGTTCATGTTAGCTCTGAATTAGTTTGCTAAACTAGGAATGTGTGTGAATGAGACATGAAGCTGAACCTGTATATCAAGGAACAGGCCTGAAAGGCCTGATCAAGGCCTGATATAGTGTTATAGCAATATAAACTGATTTTGGGGTCTGAGTCACACACCTTGTGTTAGATCTCTATCTAAAAGTGAGAGGAGATGTACCCTATCAGAGTCATCACTAGAAGTTTCTTGACATTTTTTTCTACTCTTGGAAGGTTTATCTATACACAACAGCTATGCTGAAGATAGCTAGGCTAAGAATGTCAAGGAAAAGAGCAGTCCTAAAATAATTCACCATGCAGATGTTCTCAGTTGAAACTGAGATTAGGGAGTTATTCCAGAGTGGTTATTCCACTTGATATTCATCACCTACCTTTTTCACATCCAGCAATTCCTGTGTACTGCTCTTTCAGAATTACAAATGAAAGCTTTGTGCAAAGATGGGCAGACTACATGCTCTTTCTGTATTGCTCTCACAGTGGTATTGGAACATCTTGTACATACAGCTAGGTAGCAATATTGAAAATACTATATTTTTGTCATATTTTTCCATACGTGTAGCAGGTTTGAGAAAATACCATAACTGCGTAGTAACGAATGTGAAAACTGAAGTTTTCATGCTATTTCCACTCCGTGACTGTTACCTTTTTCTCTCCCTTGGAGATGGTGGTGATTCCATTAAAATGATCTCCGAGGGAATTGGGAACATGTACATAGCGAAGTCCCTGAGGCTCAATAATGCGGACATCCACCTAGAGGCAGCGAGGGAGGACATTTAGTACAGTGCAGTGCCAGTGTTGTACACACTGGGTATTCCATAGACCCTCCACAGGCAAACTCCACAAGAAGGGTGGGATCCTCTTGAGAATACTCCTGTAGGGCTAATTTCATTTGGGGTGGGGATATGCAATACTGAAAACAAATCATGACAGAAAGACCAAAAAAAAGTGTCCAAAATTAGAAGAGCTTGTTGGAAATGTTCATTCTTTTTCTTCTCTCTCTCCCTGTGGCAAGCACTGGGGCAGGAGTCAAGGGTGATATGCTGAAAGCAGAAAAGCATGAAATGTCTCTGCCTAAGTGCTGCTTTGGGTACTGTGGCTAGGAGGAAAGTTAGGTGTTGAGTCTTTCTCTCTACATATGCTATTGACAGGACAAAGAGTATTTTCATTTTTGGCTGGATGGCCTGAGATAAGGACTTTTTCTGTTTGTGTTAATAAATAGTTAGGAGGTCTACTGGGAAGCAGGATATGGTGTCCTTTTCAGTAAGACTAACTCAGGCCTTTGGAAAACTTGAAACAGATCACAATCTGCACCAAGGAAATGTGAGCAGCAAACTTTCATTTACAGCTTGTGCTGAAGCCAAGGAAAGCTGAAGAATGCATTTGTGATACAGAACCATAAGAACGGCCAGATGGAAATGTCCAGCTAGCCCTGAATCCTGCCTCTTGACAGAAGATGGAGGACACTCTTGGATGAGTATAAAAAAGAGGGTAAGAATAAAACTAATTACCTTTTGGCAGCCAGCTGTGGAGGAACTGTCATTCAGAGAACATCTGCTATCGTAGGACACTATCTCATGAAGCTGGGATTATTGTAAAAAACCCTATTCTGAATAAGTAGCAAACCTTGTTTGTTTTCCTTTAGTCAAGGGAAGTTTACACAAGGGTATACATGGACCAAATCTTGTTTGCTCATGTGGTTGTGACGTTTAGTCGGTCACGAATCTGGAGATGCCCAACCATGTTACCATGAGAGGAGGAGGCAGGACACATTTGCTCTTCACTCATGTGGCTACACAGCTCTTGTCTTGAAGTGTCTGATGCTGGCCTGTGCAGTGACCTTGAGGCTATTTGCATCAAGACCACATAAAAGGAAGGAGCTGTAGAAGAAATGTCCTGCTGTAGAGCTCACAGGAACTTTGGCTGCTTTCTCAGGGAGGATTCACCCGTGGGGTGCTGCCTACACACACCAGCTCTACTTTACCTCCATGTGCTTTGCCAAGCGTCCTGGCTTCATGGAGATAACATGCTCATAGGAGCTCAGTTTCCTTCGAATCATTTCCTGATAGTGAAGTTCAAACTGGATCCTTGTTCCCGGAGGCACATTCACTTCAGTTTTGAAGTTTTCCATATCCAAGGCATTGCTCCTGAAAAGTTAGCTGTGGCATTATTTTGAGAAAATACAAGGAGAAAGAGAGCTTTTTTTGTTTTGGTTTAGAGTTATGCATTTGGTGAATCCAATTCTAACTGCGGACTACACCAGGGAACTGTTAGCACAACATGTATTATCAAGCTGAAAGCAGAAACGCAAGTTAAGTCCCTGACAGTTAATTATCAGAGTTGCTCTAAGTAAGCAAAACCTGCCTCTCTAATCTTTCTTCCTTCCTAGGGTCCTCCCTCAACTCTTTCCTCTTGGAATAGGCCAGCTCAGTCCTCATATGAGTAAGTTTAGTACAGTATCCATATGCCAAAATCCTTATACCTCACTATTCCAGCAGCTTTGCCTTTGGCTTTTGCTTGAGAGTACATTCTTCTGGCTTCAGATTTTTCTCGAATCGAGCTGGTAAATGTTATACCATTGACATCCCTAGGAGATAGAAGATAGTCAGTTTGTAAAAGAAACAATTTCACCATCAATGACTGTTTTTCTACTTTAGAAAAACATCAGTGAAATCTAATCTCTTTATAAGCTGGTGGGAAATAAATTAATAAGGCTCTTGCTTAACCCCAAATTAATGTTTTCCAGTAGGTCTGCATCTTTTTTCCCTGCCTGCTTTTTTTATTTCGTGTAGCCAGCCCAGGGCAGGTAGTTACTCATGTCCTAGCTGTTTTGAAACATGGATCAGTACATGTCTGCCAAGCAACAGCTGGCTGCTGCCTCTCTGAATGCATATGGAGCCAAGCTACCTTCTTTCTGTTCGGTGAGGGTTCTCATTTGGGTCTCTGCTTTGATCTGGTGCCAATTTGCACAAGACAGGTAGTCCATTTGAGACTTCTGTCCTCTTGTCAAATTTTGTTGACATTGGCCAATGGCCCAACAATTACCAGGGACAGAGAGATGGACAGACAGATAATACAATGACACAAGCCTTTCTGCATTGAGAAAGTGTGTTTAAATTACACCAAGGCTGGAAAATAATGAGGTATTTTGATTTTATGAATATTTTCCTCCCACTATGTTCTCCCTTATTATCGAACCTACTAGAGCACAAGGTTGTTATCTGCCCACTACTTACATAGTAAAGTTGTCAATAAAAGCTCCTTTGGGAACTTGTACATCAAACACTATGTGCTGGGACCGTTTTGCGTTATTCACCATTTTGGCTTGGATCATAGTGTTGGCCAACCGTGAGGTTATAGTGGATTGGACTTTGTAGCTGTAAAGACCTATCTTGTCATCGTCCTCCACCTGTAATTGACAAAATGACTCTATAAATTTGGGACACAGATAGAGAATATATTCTAGGGCAGTATCAACTCCTTTATAGTCTCGGTGTCTTTTTTTCAACCACTGTTCATTACAATATGGCAGCCAGATGGATCACGAACTCCATTTTAAGACATTTCCATATTTCATTGCCACGGTGACAGTGTGGAAAACTCATTTGAATATAGCTTTTTATAACATTTCATCTGAAAGGTGGAATTTATTAAGCTGGAATACTTTCCTTGCTTCTGACCATACAATCAGTCCTTGGAAAGACTGTAGGTGTAATTCAGCATAGAAGGGTTGTTACACAGTAATTTTCAACATCACATATTGAGGAAGAGGGAGCTTCTATTTTCAAGAAAGGTCCTAAATAAAAAAGACCTGAAGCATTGAATATTGACCTAGTATTGTAAATGGTTAAACCATAGCAGTGGCAGAACAGTATTAAACTGGCATATTAAAATCTGCCTTTGTCTAATCACTTTTGTTGCTTATTTCTTCATATTTACCATACTCTTCTCCCTCCAAGAGCAGTTGTATAAACAGCATTATGCAAACAGTCGGCTGTTTAAAGAAAATAGGTTAATACCCAACCAGGAGTAAAAGCAAGGAACTGAACAAACAAAAGGATTGATTTCAAAAAAAAAAAATAAAACGGTTAACTACAAAATCACTTTGTTCAATATTTTTCCACAGAGGAAGGAAAAACTCACCAGATCTTCAACGTACCCCCAGTCGGATGTGCTTCTCTGCAAAAGAAAAATACAGAGAATGTATTTCAGCAGAGCTAAGAGCACAGATTGTGGCTGTTTCAGACAGTGGTAACTATCTAAAAGCTGCTTTCAAAATGATCAGAATTAGTTTGAGTTCTCAGACATGGTGTGCAGATTCCTTTTGCCTTATTTTATGTACATGGGATCTTGGAGCATGTGATCTACCAGCTGTGACTTAGACGCTGTCAAAACAGAAAGGCAGCTCTCTTATTTGATCGTATGAAGAGAAAAAGAAAAGATTGTTTTAAGAACTTAAGTATTCCTTCAACAATAAAAAAATCCTTTGTGAAAACAAAACATGCTGGCAAAA
Organism: Anser cygnoides; assembly: GCF_040182565.1. Classification (NCBI taxonomy): domain Eukaryota; kingdom Metazoa; phylum Chordata; class Aves; order Anseriformes; family Anatidae; genus Anser; species Anser cygnoides. Next base: position 4,636,368 of record NC_089873.1, on the reverse strand, counting down.
AGTCATAGGCAGAAACCCTAGCTTTTAACAACAACAACAAAATCTCTTGTCTTTCTGGGAAAAGTGGAAAACCTCAAAACCCTGAATTTTTTAGCTCTTTTTGTTTTTATTTACATTATAGATTATTTATTTATATTATTGAATTGGATGTGATATGTATTTATATATAAATCTATTATGTAATTGATGTTATATCAATTTATACACTTTTATATATGCAATGTTAGTTCTGCATGCATTGCTTAGATGAGCCGAAACAATGCTCATTAGTGGTTGTTTTTATTTCCTGCCATATGAATATTTCCACTTGGGAATTTCTCTGAAGAGGTGGTGACATCTTGCGGACATTTGAATCATTCTGTTTAATTCCCTGAAACTTAAACTCATAGCAGTAACCCTGGAATGGGATTTGGCTCACCTAATTCTAAGGAGAGAAGCAATTGCTTAATACAGCTGTCTACTTTGGTTTTATTGTCACGATTGGGCAACCTCAGCTCTTCAGAATGAATGGGGTGATCGACTTCATCTGGAAATAGATACCTTCATTCAGTTGAGTGAATTCTGCCCTACGCCTCACTGACTGTACTGATTAGGGCAGTGGGTGCCCAGTGCTGCTGGAGGTGCCCAAGGGTACCACCTTGCTGTCAGATGGGGCTCCAGGCGGTCATGAGGCTCTTGTAGGTCTTTCTTGTTATTTGACAGCCCATAAGATGGTTTGGACCATCTGTGCTACCTCACACACTACTAGATGCATACAACACGGCAACAAAATTAAGGCCTTCAGCTTCACTGATGACGATCAGGAACCTAGTTCACATACTGATGGATAAATTATGAAAATGTACAAAAACAGATCAATTCTATCTCAGGTTTACTTAGTACATAAAGCTAAAAGGACCCCAAGCCACAGAAGATGCTTATGATAACTGCTTTAGTCACATGGTGCATTAGTAATTTTGTTTGAAGCTAATTTATATACTAGGAGAATCTAGAGCTGCATAAGAGATGATACATGTCATAGCAAGATCGTTTAAATGAGATGATTGTAAGGATTCTTTGAAGCCAAACAGGTAGACTGCAGGATTTCTACCTCACTGAGAACACATTCAGGTTTTTATTTCACAGTCGTACAGGTTCCACCTGAAACATTCAGACTGGGATTTCAGTCTCTGGAAGTTTATGGCACTGTAGATACCCTCTGCAAAACATGATTGGTTGATCCTTGCATAGTCCGTCATGAAACCTTACAAACATCATTGTACAATGAACTGGACCCTTTACATCTGATAAAGAATCAGACTGTGAAAAACAGCTATTATCCCTAGACATATCCTTAGAGTAGGAAACATCACAACTGTGGGTACCAATTAAGAGTAAACAAACCTCAAATGAAACAAATTCAATTTTGAATTTGTACAATGGGGACTTTTTTTTTAATTTTAATTGTGGTACCTTAGTACATTGGGGATTTTTTATTTTTAATTGCGGTACTTTTCTGTTTTTCAGTGGGTCTCAGGGTTTCCAACTCACCCACATAAAGCTTTCAAGATGCCCAAGTTTCCTTCCTGATTGTTTTTGTGAGGGTGGAGGAAAAGGGGGAGGGAGTGCTGGAGACATGAGCTTATCACTTGTACATGTAGTGACTCCCACAGCTGCTGTTACTGATCAGACATGGGGTGGGCCAACCAGCCCCCTTGGGATCTCAAAGGTTGCAGAGTGTAGCCACTCCAACAGGTCAAGAGGACAAAGCTGTAGATAATTACATTTCAGGTTTTAGTGCTGGTGTGGTTACTGAAAATATGGCTTTTGAAGAGACTTCTGTGGCACGCGAGATTCGTGCTATTTCTAAAATGAAGACTTGTGGATATTTTCCTTTGCACCACATCCAAATCTGCTGATGACCACACTGCATGGAAACAATACCTTGTGCAACACCTAATGTATGGTAAAATGCATATTAGGGTGGAGACAAGAAGTGCCTCAGGAACTGCTCTAAGCATCTGGTCTTTATAGATTCAGAGCCCTATCTTCAGGGAACTGAGACTCATCTTTTCCTGATATCTGTGCAGGCTATGGATATTTAGCCCTCAGTATGGTCTTTGTTCAAATCACTGTGCATGAACGTTGCAACTGCTATGCAGTCTATCACAAATCAAATATTAGGTACTTCAAACTGCCTGTTACCCATGGCTGCTGACCTTGTCTCCTTCTGTCTTGTCCGGGGAGGACGCAGCCATGGCGTCTAAGGAAGGAGTGTATTATGAGAGGTAATGCATTAAAAGAGATTGCAGGGGTTTTAGGTTATCTACGGGATGCCTCCAGCAAGTTGATTCCCAGAGAAGCTGTGGATGACCCATCCCTGGAAGTGTTTAAGGACAGGTTGGATGGGGCTTTAAGCAACTTGGTCTAGTGGTAGGTGTCCCTGCCTATGGCGGAGGGTTTGGAATTAGATGATCTTTAAGGTTCCTTCCAACCCAAACCATTCCATGATTCTGTGATTCCACCCTCTCACTCCTTCCTCATTTCCTTCCTGTGCTGGTTCTCATGGCGAAGAAACCAGGCAGGCAGAACAGTAAAGGAATTAGGTCTGATCTCACAAGTTGGAGGTTCTGTACAGCTGGGATCAGGACCAGGCCTGCTACAGAACATCCTGCCTTGCAGTCTAGACACAAGCGCCATTATCTCTAAAACAGACATAACAGTGCTGCTCCACCACACAGAGGTTCACAAGGTTACCTGCATTCCAGCCCATCAGGGTTGGAATGTTTTTGTGGTCTGTTTCTGTGGTCACAAGGACCATTCACATACCTGAGACACAGCGGTTTTGGAATTACTCAGGAACAATTTTTTTTTTTCAACAAAATACTTAATCTGGTATCTAGAAGCCAGTTCTTTCTCTTTATGGCCTATTGGTATGGGCTACAGAGGACCTCTGTTTTCTTGCCAATGGGCTAGTGAGCTCACTGCAGGAAAATGTACTGCTAAAACAATAATTTGGAAGATAGTCTTCCTCTAATGAGAGACAATAAATAACTGTGTATCCACTGTTGGCCAAAAGCTACAGTCTCGAGAGGGTTTGGTTAGTTCATTTTCATTCATTAATCTAGTTCACTTCATTTATTAATCTATTAATCTTTTAACATGAGGGTAATTCATCCTGCAGCTGAGATCTTCACACTACTGGTTTGCAAAGACTCATTTGATAGGTAAAGAATGGGAAATAATATACAGATGTAAGGAATAACTGGTATCATTAAAAAAAAACCACTAGTAGGATAGCAAATTATTGCATACATATGTCTATATCACTATGTATCCAGAAAGCTGGGGACAAAGACAACATAATATATATAGCACTAATATAGATATATTGGAAAGAAATGATGCCCCAAAGAAATGCAGCTAGAGAGGATTTCTGCTTTGATAGTCATTACAATATTTAAATACTGGTCTGGCAAATGTGAACTGGCTTAATTCATATTTATGTTAAAATCGTCTATCTTTCTGGCAGTGTAATGGGAGCTTTAGGTGTCATTAAACTACATTTAGACTCATTCAAAAAGAAAGGCCTTAGGATAAAGATGAATCACATTTGCCTGAGCTTAACTTCAAAGGTGCTGGAAAATCCAACTTCATTCAAGAAGATCTTTTGTTTTTACTATACTGAGCAAGCTCAAGAAAGGCAACATCAGAGCTATGGTGGAAGTCAAGGTCCACTACAATCGTCATTGTTTTCATTCAGTGTAAAAAAAGCCAGCATCTTTAAATAACTGATATCATTATTTTTTCTGTTAATTACTACCATGTAAAACACAAAAAAACTCCTGCAATGTTGTTTTAAATGCTTCTGTTCCAGAAGCTGACAGAGTACAATTATCTGCAACACATCAGCATGCTGGAAAGAAATTTTCTTCCCTGGTCTCAGACTCTACCAGATCATTTCCCATGTGACACTGTAATGCACTCTTTTGACCTGAGCTAAATATGAATGAATGGACTATCTGCAGCACTGGAAGGTCTGAACATACGTTGCCAATGCCAAAAGTTCTTGCCTTCCATTTTCTCATGGAAAAACCCCACAAATATCACACACAAAATCTGACAATTATGTCCACTGTTTATCATCTGTATTATGTTCCTACCTTAGCAGCTCAGATATAAAACAAGACCATGTGCTAGGTACTACAGAAAGAGTAGTAGCAGTTCTCCCAACAAGATATGTGGAGGTCTCAATGTAAATAAGGACTTGCAGGTCCCACCTGATTGCGCATTCACAACCCTTGAAATGGAACAAGCTGCCTGGGAAGAGCTCCCAGGGATTATTGCTTCCCTTTTCTTGAAGCATTTCAGGGTACTGTACCTGGTACCTGCCATTTCTTGTCTTGGAGACTGGAGGGAATCCCTCGATTTCCACGTCAATCAGGTTTTCCACTTCCTAGAGGAGAAAGAAAGGGAAAGAAAGAGGTGTTGCTGCTGTCTTACAATTTGTTTCATCACTTGAATTGTTGTTGATTAGCACTCTGAGTTCCAAAAGGAATTTACGTCCCCTTGATGCACATGCAGAGCAGAGGTTTAAACTACCTCAGACCAAAATGCTGCATATTCATCATACATTCAGTTTCCTTCTGTGGCCAACTAGCTTTATACACTCTTAAAACATCATGACTTTCACTATCATTTTATAACCTTTTCTTCTGAAACAATGAGTAATATTTAATATACTGAAATGCCCATAAAAAGCAAGAGGCAGACTACCATTGGAATGGGTCCGTCTATGTTAACTTCAACATTTCAGATACTGATCTCACTTAAAACAGCAAGTTTAGAGAATTTATGCTCACACCAGTAGAAACTGTCTCTGATTTTATACTTAGGAATTAAGTTTGACCCACTGACAGCAAAGGAACATCAGGTCTTTTCCAAGTGCAAATCCGCACTGATTCAATTAGAAGTCTGTTTTTTACACCACAGCAAAACCCTTAATTAAACTTTCTTAGCAGTTTAATTTATGGCAATAAAGAAATTTAAGTTCATGAGTTGCTCTCCAATTTAAATGATAGCATACATGCAAAGTTTTGCACAAAATTAAATTGTTTAAGCACATTGGTATTAAAGTGATACAACATCTATGGTTAGAAAGGAGCACAGAACTTTTTTTTTTTCCGTAATATTTTTCTAGAATATTTTCTAGAATATTTATGGGAATCATAAACACAGGATAAAAATCTCACTGTGTCATGAAGAGCGCTGTAAGAAGAAAGAACATGAGAATATCTCTTCTCATTTACTCTTTTTGTTAATCTTGCAAAATAAAACAAAGCTTTGTATGATCCCTGCTGACTTCATAGAAATACTGCAATACACACTTGAAAGTTGAATTTGAAACAGAGTTTTCAATTCATTTGGAAATAGGTATAGACACTCAAATATAAATTCATGGGAGTCTAGGGGTTTAAATCTGGACTCAGCTTTCAAGTCAAAACTATAACTAAACTTCTTTTTATTATTATATTATCTATCCTAAACAATTTCATGCTCTTCTATAAACTATCTTTCTGCTAAGAAATGTACAGTCAATGGGATCTTAATGCTATATTTGAATTCCTGTTAACAAAAAAATGAGTACATATGAAACTTTGCAGAAATTCATCGTGGCCCATACAGGAGACCCCATCCACAAAGATAGCTAAGTGTTGGGTTGCTGCTTATTCCAGGGACACTGGATCTAAACCACCCTGAAGGGTCTGAACATAGAAGCCCACTTGAATGTTTAAAGGTTAAAACCACCAGAAGAAGGCAAAGTTGAGTTAAAAATATGAATCCCGATGGAAAGAAAATTGGAGTTATGCTTATAACATCCCGGCTTTAATAATATTAAAAAACAACACTAGAAATGGCAAGTGAAAACCAATTATCAGAACAATTCTATTTACAGCTCAGAGTAGAAGAGAATTCATGGGGCACAAGCAGAACGATGAAGCAATGACCCAATTCCGCCCTCACTCAAGCCAGCTCCAACTGATCTGGACTTCAGCAAGCCAGGCAGACCTAGGCCCTGCCTGGAAATACTCACATCTGGGATTTCGTCGATAACGAGGTCAAAGCTTCCTACTTCAGAAATGAGGTACAAAACCATTAAGCAGACCAGGTGCTTCATTTTCTTCCTGCTCGTCTCCTGAGAACAGCCCGCATAGGTACTAGACACAAGATCTTCCCTTCTCTGAGACAAGTTCAAGGAAACGGCTTGGGGTTATGTAGTATTTTGAACAAAGTTTTGAAACGCTGACTTTGTTTAGGCCATAGGTAAATATTTGCCTTGCAACACAAGTCAGAGCTGTGGTGTCCGAGCAAGGGTTATCCAAACAGTGTCTTCGCTCGCCTCTGCCCTCGATAACAGCTCCGGCTTGGACAGGCTCACTTCTTGCTTTTGTAGGTTCCCATTGATGTTTGACTAATTTCCTGCTAGGCACAGACCTTGGGGCACCCAAAACTTTGAAGGATCAAAGCAAGAACTCACTCCCAGCCTGTTTGTTTATAGTAAATGAGGTGGAGGCTGGTTCGCAGAGCGATGGAGGCAGTGATATTGTGTTTCTTGAAGGGCCCTCCCACCCGTCCATCTCGCAGTGGTGGGCAGAGACCTTTGGGCTGGATCCTGACCCACACAAATACCCTTTTTCCTCTCCGACTGGGAAAGGATCATAGCTGGTGGTGGGATAGCTCAAGTTTTTTGAAATCAGTCATGTGAAAGCATCTGATGATGATTTTCAAAGGCATGCTGTAAGGCTCCTGGGCGATTTTGAAGCTGTTTAGGCCTCCCTGCTTCTTTGGTACTTGAAGAAATAGGATTAAAGTAAGCCAGAGAGGCAAAAGGGTGAAAGAAGGGAGGAAGCAAGTTTCTGGCAAAATGAGCTGGAGTACCACTTCCACTCTTCTGGGAAGAAAAATTTGCAGATATCTGAGTAATCCCAATGGAAAAGATTGAATTACTATGTGAATCCAGAGACAGAAGAGCAAGCTATAATATAATATAATATGGAACAGCATAGCATAGCATGGCAAGGTATATCTAACATATTCTGTCATTTTATCCTATGTTATGCTATATTTTGATGTTTTAGTAAAAGATTTCTGCATCACCGGTCTGCAGACATCACACGTTCTTCCTCCATCTTTTCAACAGATCACTTCTCAGGCTGAGACCTGAAACTACTGTCAGAGATTCACAAGGAACCCAAGCAGAATTGTGACTTTTCAACTCGCTGCCATGTACCTGCTGCCAACAGCGGTTAGGAGGGAACATAAGAACTGGTGCAAGCATATCAGGTATTTTTCAAAGACCTTCCCAGTCTCCAGCTATTTGCAGCTATGGTACATCCTGACTAGGAGAGGGTTTCCATTTATTTAGCAATCCTCAATTAATTTATTTTCCATAAACCTATTGTTTCCTCTGGAGAGATTGGATAAAACTTTTGCATCCGTAGCATCCAGCAAGAAGTTCCACAGCTCAGCTACACATCGCAGAAAGAACCATGGTGTTTTGATCATTTTCATCCTTTCACATAGTAGCTTCGTATATACTGTTTCACAGCTGTTATGCTAGAAGAGGAATTGAATTACCAATACTGTTTTACTCTCTCCCAAAATCTTCCAGGCAATCCTGGATCTCGAGCTTGGAGATCACATAGTTCATAATTTGCTAGAAAATTTAGGAGCCTCTAGACTGTACCCAGCTAGCACACCACTTTCACGGCACACAGATCTTGTTTCTGCATTGATCCATCCACCAGTGGTCCCCACAGCACTTATTTATTACTTTCATCCTAAGCTCTGGTTCAGCTTTCAGATGGTGCATGTACGCAGCCTGCAGCAGCTCTGCATTTATGTCTTTCACAGGCTTTCTGAGCAGAGGAGATCCTCAGCATTAAGATCCCATGCACGCTTCTTCAAAGAGGAGGTTGGCTTACGGCTGAGTGATTCGTGAAACATCTAGGTCGGGTTTAAATCACATAGTCAAGGGCTTAGCAATCTAACCATATCACTTGGACCCACTCTTTGGTGGTTTTTGCTCAGTGCTATGTGCCTGCAGTCCTAGCAGTTTTTAAGTTGTCTACCTTAAAGTTAGCTTGCGAACACCTCCATGACTGCAGTCAGGGCTGTGACTATGGTGGGGGTTAACTAGGACTGCAGGAACAGCAGGTGTGGGGCACCCAGCCTTTTCTGTCTTGATGGTATCTATTGTAGCTTGAATTTTCCCCATAACCTGAGTTCTGTCCACGCACATGCCCCTACTGACAGTGAGCAGTCCTTTCTCATCAGGAGTGTAAAGATTAAGGCAGGTATTCTGGAGGTACCAGGGAACCCAGACATGGAAACTAATCACTAGTGCTCTGAAGAGATGAAGGAGTCCTATAGAACAGATTTGCATTTACACATTAATTTCCTAATGCTTTATTTCGGTCTGCTCATAACCACCAAACGGATCTTAATTTATTTATATATTTTGTTTCTTTTTAGGTAAAAATAACAACATTGGGAAAACAGTGTAACCACTAGATGGCATGAACTGCTCAAATATACCGCCCAAAAGAGTCCCAAAAGCTGAAATTTCTCAAGGCAAATGTACAAAAAGTATATGGGAAGAACAAGAGGTAAGGATACTCATGAAGATCCCTGTCCCTTACCCGAGGTGAACTTCCCCAGAATTTAATGGGGAGGACAGGATCTCATGCAGATGTTTTCTGGTATGTGTCAATTGGGCTGCTTCATGACTAGCCCTCACCATGGCCAGAATTCCTCTGCACTTGGAGCTACTGCTGGGCAGTCTGTTCCTCAGAACAATTAAATTGTGATATCTTGGCTTGCAGATGGGGAGGAATGCTCACAATTTATGTCTCTTATTAGATAGCCAGGTTCCCCTCCCAAACTGAATTTCTTTGAAAATTTCCAATGGCCCAGGTAAGAATAGTGTGCCTGCATGGGGTGCCTGCTGACATTCATCCCCCTACACACCAACCATTCTGGGAAATGCTATGCAGACACATACAATGGATTTTCCTCTTGCTTCAGCTTTTGTCTCTTTGTATTGTCATCCAAAACCACCCAGCAAGCTGCCTATCTGCCGAGATGACCCTTTCCAAGTGAGTTCCACAGCAGACTCAGACTCTCCCCGTACTGAAACCCTTTCGCAGAGACTTTATGTTTGTTAGCATATTTAAAATTTTCATCCTGGATGAGAGCAATATCAGCTTCTGAAGTTCTGAATTGCTCAGCTGGGCCATGGTGCACACAGCTAATGGCAATAGAACAGCAGCCATTGGGACCACAGAAAAGTCCTGCCAGGAGCACAGGCACCTCCCAGATAGTATCAGAACTGGGGACTATCAGGTCCCAGATGGATGTTTCAGAGGAGATTGATTAGCTTAAGTCTTGAAAGAAAATATTTAACGTAATTCTCCAAATTTCACCATAATTATTTTTAACTCTGGACAGTTATCTATGTCTGTGTAATCCTCTGGGATTCTTGCCAATTGCTCGATCAAGTCGCTGGCTTTGCTTGCCAATAAATTCAGTGTTTTGTTAATACTTCATTTAGTTTTAGTTCCTAGTTCAGACACTTCTGGTTGGGTGTTTAATGCAGGTGTATCTGTGTAAGGTGGGTGTCTGGTGTCCCATTCATCTGCCTAGAAGAACAGAGAACTAGAGATCTTTACTTATGAATCCATGCAGTCATGACAGAGACCTTATGACCAAACGTGGCTCTGATCTGTTTCCTTCAGCTTCAGTTTGGAGCCTGGAAAACCTCTGCTCTTGAGCTAGAAGGTGCCAAAGTTTTCTGTAAATTCAACAACTTCCTATAGGGTTTATTTAACGGTTATGGTGAAAATGAGGAAGACTGGTCCTGCCTGTGAACCTTGCATGGGAAAATGGGGGGATGCAGAATGTGAGGACAGAGCATCACCAAGGCGTATGTGCTTGTATGTCAACACAGAGAGATTCCTTGACATAACATGATCCATCCGAGGTGAAATGTGCATTGAAGCTCACCTGCCAGGTCATGCCTTTCTCCAGTGTCTCATGCATGCGGTGTCTGGAGGCATGCCAGGCAATTTAATTTGGTGAGCTCCCACCCAAAGAACAGCTGCTCATCCTGCTAGGTTGGCAAAAGTCAGCATCAAACATGCCTAATGTGAACAGGCACACATGAGTAATTGCTTATCTCTGTCTCCGCAGCATACTCAGGACAGTGACTGTTGTGTTCCCCCCCCCAAATCAGGAGACTGTATTCCAAGGAGGAGGAAGAGGGGATAATGTGAACAATCAGGACCTCAGGCTTAATGTTCACACACCAAATCTAACCAAAAATGAAACTTGGTTAATAAAGCACGCCTTGCTCTTATTCAGCTACGTGCTATGTCCTTATGTGCCCTTGCTGAGAGCCTGAGCAGAACTAGCTGCTCCTGATCACCTTCAGAATGGCAGTGCTTTCCCAGCTCATTCTCTCATATCTGTTGTTTATCCCATGCCTGCTTTAGGACCTCGCTTTGTTCTGAATTTTATCCTTTCACCAGATGTGCCTAGGATCAGCTTTGACTATTATTACAATCTCTTTTCACTGGCATCCTTTTTAAATCTATTCTGGCACTCTGTTCCTCACCTGTGCAACAGGAGAAGCAGAGTGGCTGTAGAAATAAGCTGAATGCCGATCAAGAGGCAAAGAATGATAGCTGGTGACATATGGAGGTTTTTTTCCAAACGTCTCCTGACTGCACAGTGGTTATTTCACACTGAAGAACACCTTCCCTTCCTGCTCAGGCACCACTGGGGTTAGCAGGGTAGTTTTGACTTGCCTTTGCTTCTTCTAGGTTTTCCAAAACAGCAGGGAAATCATCCTCTATGTATTGTTTTAAATGCCTGTTTCCAGACATAAGCATATGCTGGAGGCCTGCAAGGCTTTTATTCAGCCATGGACCCTGGTCAGTGAAACACAGACAGGGGATGCTTAGGAGCATCCCTAATACCAGCAGTGAGGGCACAGGGTGTCACAACACTCCTGTGCTCAGCTCTTCCATGTCTGGTCTGGACAAGGCATGAAGAAACTGAAATAACTCCATACCAGCTGAAAATTACCAGTCCAGAGACCCTTGTACCTGCCAGTCGTGGGGTGGTCCCAGAAGGTAAGGAACTGGCCAGGCTTTTGATCCCGTCTCTCCTCCTGTCAAAGCCAGGAGGAGCCTGTCTGTGAGCACAGTGGGGCTGTGCATGTTTATACGCTGCTTTGTTACGCGCATATCAATTTGCTAAAGAATATCTCAAAAGGCTTTGACACTGCTGTCCCTTTCCCTTAGCCTGTCTCTAGCTCCCCTCATTCCTTCTGAACTGGGGACCAAGCACCTTCCTGCTCCTCAATTACACATGATGGATTTGGAGGACATAAGGCTCTCACGATGTATGTTCTCAGAGGATGTATGCTTTCAGATGGGTGCACGTGTATCCATTCGTAAGAAGCAGCTCCAGAAGGAGAAACTTTTGGGCTCCAGTGGTCCAATGGTGTGTTTACACCTTCCAAAAGGGCTGGAGAGACATTTAAGCACCAAGCTGGCAATATGAATGGTGTCAAGGCTGTGGTACTGTGCCACTCACTGGACTATCACTGCCATGGACTGGAGCTGAAACAAGACAGCCTCAGTCCCTGATGACCCAGAACTGGAAAATGAAAACACAGTGGTTCAAATCTCGACACGATTGTGCATGCCGCACCTAAAACCAGAAAAAGAAAAAAAAAAAAAAGGGAAATCACAGTTTGCTGGAGTTGAAAAGTTACCGCCGGCATAAAAAAATGTAGTAGTAAGTGTGTCTGATCTGGGGTTAGGCTGAGCTCTGCAGATGCAAGCTCCTGAATACCTGAGGATGAGACGTGCCTGGAGATGAGACGTGCCCCGTCGGTGCCAGCTGGCACAGACATGTCTGTGGGGAACAGCTTGGGCAGCCGAGCTGTGGGGATCGTGCTTGGGGCTGGCTTGGTGCTGCCAGCCCTGAGAAGCCACCTTCACCCTGAGGCTGGCGGGGTTGGAGAGGGCTCAGCTGCCAGTAAACGAAGGGGGGAGTGGGAGGCTCACCCAAACTATGCCCAGCTGAGAATCAGGACAATAAGAGAGAGGGACAAAAGCATGGGTCTGGAGCGTGGCGGTGCTGAAGTGAGGTGCTAGGCTGCTGCCATGCTGACAGGGCTCCTGGGGTGCCTGCGGCCCGGCGGGGAGGCAGCAGGCGGGGTGCCAAGGAGAGGGTGCGGAGGGAGCCCTGCCCTGCTCCGGGAACCTGGGCCCTGGGGCTGCTTTCACAAACAAACCTGGGCTCTCTGCACCAAAGAGGAGGAGGAGGAGGTGTTGCTGCTGCTACAGGCTCAGTGATGCGTGGCTCAGCCCACCTCCAGGCTGCCCTCACCGTGTGCTTCGCTCATACCTCCCTCAGCACCCCACCGTCTGTTCCCTTCAGCAGGCTGGGGGGGGTGGAGGGAGCCTAAAAATCCCTTTAGAGGGGGTGAAAACATATAATTGTACCCCTCCTGGGTAAACCTTACAGTACATGCTTGGATCATGCTCCCCAAATGGGTGGCAGGGGGGTGCTCTTTTATACAAACAGTGGCATAAGCCCAGGCTTATAAATTCAGGGCTGCTCAATGTGATGTCTGACCCCACAGGGAGACACCCCAGCAGCCCTTCCAGCTCCCACATGAGCTGGGCACCAGCACCTCAGGCAGGCACCATGTGCCAGCAGCCATCTTGGGCCCTGCCCCTGTGCCTGGACACTGCTGCTGAAGGAAATGTCTCCTCAGTCTTCATTCACCCCATGGAGGGCCGCCGCAGGGCTGGGGTGCTGCTGGCACCAAAAGGACAGGTGGCAATGCCACAGGGACCTCCAGCTCTGATTCCCTCTGCCTGTGTGCACCTATGAGGCGACATGGGGGCTGAGGCTGGCAGCGAGAGGGGCGTGGTGGCGCTTGGTACCCCGAACTGAGGGGAATTCACTGAAACCACACTGGCAGACAGGGAAACCCAGCAGCTGCCCTGAGTGGAAAAGGGGCCGGTCCCAAGCTGGGAAGGAGGAGAAGAGGGTGGGTCAGCTCGCCTCCTGTCAGCCTCCTTGCAGCCCAGTCCTGCAGCAAGGCACGCAGCAGCAGCCACAGGCTTCCCTCTCACCTGCGGGGCAGCCCCGGCCCGGTGCTGCCCCTCGCCATGATCCTTTGGTTATGGCTCTTTTGGGGCTTCTCCATTGCTGCAGGGCAGCCGGACTCAGAGCTGCTGGCGAGGTACCTGGAGGAGAAGCTGATGGCAGACTACAGCGTCGTGGAGCAAGTAGGTTTTAAGAAGGTCATTATTTGGGAGCATTCGGTGGCTTGTGCCTTGTTAATTGTCACGGGTTAATTGAAAGCAGCCAGCCTGAGAGCTTTCAGTGTGTTTGTGGAGAGCTGTCAGGTGAAGAAACTCCCTGGACAGCCCCTGTGGTGATAGCGAAATGACAGCAAGAAAAACACACTGAATTTGTCACTCGTTTGCAGTCACTTTCTTCAGGGTTCGGTATTAATGCTCACAGCAGCCTGCTAAAACCGAATTTATTACAGCCGTCTGTGCAGTGTGCCTTGCTACTGTCCCTGTGGCTGAGAGCTCGGGCAGTTTGAGGTGCTGAGCCAGGACAGCACCAGCACCACCCTGTGCTGCCAAGGGACTCGGTGTTACTGCCCCTGGAGGGGTTCAAAGCCAGCATCCCTATAGCTGTGTTAAACTACGTGGTCTGCAGGGACAAGGGAGTTAACGCTGTATCCTGGCCTTGTGCCAGTCTGAGTAATTCGGAGTATTTCAGGCTTGGAGGAAGACTTTTCTGCCCTGTCCTACAGTCGCAGTCTTACCATACTTCATATTTAACTCATGCTGGATTAAACGAACCTCCATGAATTGCAGCTTGTGAAAATACTTCTTGACCAGAGGAGAAAAAAATGTATTCTGCAAGTGAGGACTGTTATATTGTGTCATCAAGTCGCTTAGGTTTTATGGGGAAATGGGGCTGAAAAGGCAATGAACTTCTTGCAAGTTAGGAAGAAAGTTCGGGTGGTGGTTTGGGGGGGGTTAAAAGAGACTTCAGAGGCGGGCTGTGGCGTAAAAGATTGAGCTTCAGATCTGTGCTCACATCTTTCAGGTAGTGGATATCATGGGTGACATGGGGTAAGTCACTTAGGGCATTCCACAGTTCTCTAAATTTGATCAGATCCAAGAGGCTCTGTAGTACTTGAGACACCCATGTGGGGCTGCAGATATGATGCTGGATCTGTGGAAGACCTGTGCCTTGCTGGATGCCTGTGGGATACCCTAGGGTGTCTGAAACATCACTTAGATGCCTGTATTTGGCACCTTCTGGCATACAATAAGCAGGAATACTGAGACTCTTCATACATATCTACGCTTTTCTTAGAGTTAGTCATTCAGTTGCTTATCCCACCCATGCTGGCATGGGAAGAATCTCTTTCCAAAATTGCTCCTTGCTCTCCACTGCAAGGACTTCAGTAACTATTGCTGATCCTAATTACTGCAAACACACATTCCTTTTTGGGGAATTCAGACACAAACCAACAGCTGGTCTTGCACACCCAGCTGTTCAAGTGGTAGACAGTATTTCCACCACTGTTCTGCCAGTGGAGTGGTATCTGGGAGCATTTGTTCATATGCTCATGGGGAAAATCAATTGAGAAGCTCAAGAAACTGGCTCACGGTGTTGAAATAATCTGGCTGACATTGCTTGAGTTAAATGAGCATGATTTCACAGGAGCTATGTTGATGGCAAATCAGTGGCAGCAGTAACTTCCAACAGAAAAACAGTGATGTATAGATAGAGGTGATGCCCTAGTCCCCCGAGACAGCTGGATCCAGAAGAGGACATCATTCTGTCATCACTGAACACAAAAGCCACGTTAAGCAGAGGCAGGTGCTTCCCCTAGATCAACAAATTACATCCATATAGCAAATCTCCAATTCTGGAGAGTCTGTAAGGCTGTGTTTAACTGTAATAACTGGGAGGACCTTCCTGCACAAACGTCAGCACACTCAGGTTTTTGGTATTTCCAATGACAGTGGATTACGTGGCTCATTCAATGGTTGACCACTCTGCTAAGGTAGGTGACAAGGTTGCTGGTTATTAGCATTGCACTAGGGGCAGTTTTTCTGGACACCTCTTCACTGCTAATTGGCTCACTAGCTGGCTAGCTTATTCTCTGTATGCCATGCCAAGGCTATCAAATGGCAGCAGCAATGGGGTCACTACTAGAAGTTACCGGGCTTTAGAAGTGGAAGGCTTTAAAGCTAAAGGTTGATGGGAAGTTGGAAATTGTTCCGTTAGATGATGCAAGTGAAGCAGGTTGGTTTAAAATACTCTGGTGGACTGATCAGTATCATAAACCTGCAGCAGTGCTTTGGCAGTAGTCATGAAGTCCTAACAGAATGCTGTTATCTGGTGATCTGCAGCTACTGACTGATATATACCGGTTATCTTCAAGACTTTAGGAAGTATCTTTTTGAAGGAATCATGTCATACAAAGCCTTCTTACACAAATCAGCAAGCAAGCAAAATTGGTGTGTGATGGGGTAAGATAAAACCAATAGACAAATTACCAGTTTCATTGATTAGTCATTAAAAACCATTGTGACTGCTCTGTACAGGATGACAGGTGGATTTGTTCCAAAAATGTAATCCTTTAGTAAAAAAGTGCTGAGGAGCACTGATCTTATCCCTACCACAGCTCTGAGCAGGATTATCTTCATGGGCATTTGTCTGGCTTGTTCTGAAGACCCTACAGTGCTGGAGACTCTGTAGCCTCTTACAGCAGGCTCCTGAGGTGCTCTGCTTGTCTGAGATAACATAACCAGACAGAAAGTTTCTTTGGCAATTTAAACTGCAGTGGATTCCTTTCCACTCCTCTCTACTCCACACCACTCCACTGAGAATTTCCTAAGGGAGCTGCTTTTCCTAGGTTCTAATTATACAATAAGTTGGCTAAAATAATGAAGAAAAAATCATAAGGATTCTGACAGAGGAGACTGTTTAATTTATCTCCTGTGCTTTTCTGAGCTTTGCTGCATAAACAGGCATAAAGTCATGTTTCTGGCAAGGAATGCGATATTTTTTTTGAGTGCAAATCAACAAGGGCAAATCAGGTAAAAAATTATCATTGTATTCCTCTGTTCTCTGGAGCTTCATTGACATTTAAAAAAGTCACTTTGCTTCCTTCATTGTTCCTGACTGACAAGACACTTGTACTCTCTGTTTTGAGGAGGGATTGCATTTGGACGTGTTGCTAAGCTGAGACTTACACCGTGTGCAGGAAAGAAGTCAGAGTTGTTGTGAACGGTGATAAAATGAGGGTGACTGTGTTGTCACAGGTAAAAAACACTTTGTTTCATAATAAAACCCCCCAAGTTTGGACTGGGGAATGGCCTTTGGCTTTTACCTGATAGTTTAGGTGGCCTCAGAATGGCATTTGACAAGCAATCTAAACTACTGCAGGTAGTTTGATCTGTTCTGATTAATTTGACAAACCTGTTGAGATTCTAAGGTAGAAGGTCCTTCCCTTCCTAACAGAGACTAGGGGGTGTGGACTGGGAAATTTCTTCTAGTAAAACCAGCTTATTATCCCTGCAGACCATTTAGCAGACCTCATAGTGCAATAATTCCCTATGAAGCTGTAACAGAACATGCTCAAGGCTGAAGACACAACACCCACAGACAGGGCTAAGGGCTGATGTCCCTGACTTCAAGTAGAGGGTCTCTGGACAAATAGCATTTGCAAAGCACACACAACCTTCTTGCCTGTGAGAGCTGCATTCCACTGCCGAGCTTTGATGAATGAGCCTGTTAATAAAGAAGAGATTTAGGTTTTAGCTTTAACCAGAGGAACATTTGAACCTGGCCATGGGTGATCAGTCACACAAGCCCATGTCTGGATTTAAACAAATGACAAGTCTTCCTGTAAGCTGACTAGGCTCCATTAACTCCCTTTAATTTCTGCAGGTTGTACGTCGTGTCCCAAGACAGACCAGATTTTTGCAGAGGCTGGTACGTATCATACTCTGTCTTTATTTTACCTCATGAGAATTACACTTGCTCTGTGAGTGTGTATGTGTGTGGATCCCTGTGCCCAGAAGTGAACATGTTAGTGAATGATGGTAGGATGAGATTATAGGGCGGAAAAAATCATTGTTTTGATCCATAAAACAAGTAGGGGTTATTCTAAAGCTTCCCAATCCATGTTCTTGACCACAAATTTGTAGAGAACATCTAATATTATCATCCTCAACCATGCAATGAGAATGAGCCTGCTGAAATCTCATCGAATTTCAAGAGAAAGGGAAAGTTCATTTTGAAATTTGAAGATCTCTGTTATTTTCTGTTTATGCAGAGGCCAGAGCTTATTAAGAAAGGAAGAAAACAGAGAAGCCAACATCCTCTTTTTGGTAGGGGAACCTAAGCTTTAAGATGTATGCCTTCAGTTATGAGACGTACAGAAAATTTGTGAGATCTGGCTATATTGCTGCACTGAGACCTGCATGGCTTAGATCAAAACTTCAGCTAAAGAGGCAACCAGTGAAATTGATGTTCATGGCCAGCTATTTTTCTGGCTTCTTTGAGATACAGAGGCTTCTCAACTGAGAACTGGAAGAACTCATTTCACGCACTGAGCAGTCATCACATTAATATCTTCAGGCCCCTTAGATCTTTGACAGATACGAATCAGCAGCCTAAAGGAGAGTAACTCTCAGTCATATTACCAGTTTATTACTTCTAATCTGACATGTGGTCTATTTATTTTGATGAAAACAACTGATAGAAGTAAAAACATGGAGTGAATTTCATTTATCTTCAGCTCTTTTCTGTCTTTCCAAACATTCACTGTAAACAAACGTAAAATCATTTGTTTGGCAGGAAATGTTCAGCTCTCACTTCATCATAATTACCAGGACACCTTCAAAAAGCCTCCAGCCAACGTTTCCCATACCAGTGTGCTAATCTGCTGGCTTGGCGTTCCCTAGCTTTATTTTTAATAGGCACAATAAATCGCAGCAATAATAATATTAAACAAATGGTTTGTTATTATTATGTTTTTCCTTTGTGCTGTCTCTCATCTTCTGAAGGCCGTCAGAAAAAGTGGAGAAAACAAACAGGCATTTGCGCAGCTGTAAGTCAGAGCATCAAGCACTGATGGATTGTGCAAGAGCTCCAGGGAACGCGCAAGAGTTGCAGACTGGAACTTGGGCTGCCCGCCAAGCCCGACCTAGCAACCTGTTTGGAAATTGCCTCTGCCCCCACCGTTTATATTTTCTATATACAAGGAATGGCAGATCCCTTCCAGGGCGGGGAGGATGAATCAGCTCTTTCATCCTCCGTTGTATGTGATGCCCTTGTGTAGTGTTTGCTATTTCCAGCAGCAACATCTACCCATCAGGAGAAGGGAGAAATGATGTATGTCTTTTTTTTCCATTTGTTTTTGCCATTCCTGAGGATATTAGAGCTGGATCTTATTTTGAGGGATAGAGATATGTGTCAGAGATCAGTCGAAATCAGCAGATGATAGACTCAGCAAAAAATAGCCTCTTAAGGGATGTGGTTCTTCATGAAATATCATTAAGCTGTGGAAGTCCTCACTACGGGGTGTTATGTGTGCTAAAGTTTACATGGATTCAAAAAACAGCTGTATAAAGTCATAGAAAAATCCTTTGAGATTTAGTAAGCACAAAAATACCACGCTTGGTGTAGGAGTTCCTTCAGCTGCAAATTAGTGAAAACAGAGACTGTTCTTGGGTGGTAGCAGTGAAGATTGGTCTGATTTTACACTCTTCTCAGAACATGTTCTATTGATCTCTGCCAGTGATAGACCATGGAGTTAGGATTACTTTTGTTTTGACTCAATACAACCATTCTTATGTTCTTGTCTAAACGAGAGCAAATCCATATCCTCTGTTTGTGATGAAATGCAGAAAATAGTAGTGGGTGCAGGACATCTAGAACCAAGGAATTTGCTGTATTTTCAGGTTCTCTCTTTTACTTCTGCAGTTAAATCCTCTATAAGGATAAATCCTTATTAGGCTATAGGCAATTAGTGGTTAAGAAAACTGAGTGAAAGATCAGCTCATTATATCTGGAAACATGCCTACAATGCTCCAGATCAAAACTCCCCATTCTCTCCACTTTCAGGAGAAACTGAAAATTCCTGCTTATGTATAAGGGAAAGTCCTAAGATCCTAAGAACAGCATTGTCTAGTCCCAGTCGCCACCAACTGAGTAAAAGTGACTTGTGACCTAAGGGTGGACATCTTCATTTATTAGATGTATTCTTGTGTAGATCTGTCTTGCTGTCTGCAATTAGTGAAATGAATCACACTCTAAAAGTGCTGATTTTTGCCACTGTGCTCCATGGGAGCTGAGCCTGTGCTGAGCAGGGTGTACATAAACACAGAGCATGTCACACATTCTCCAGCTGTTAAAGATATCTATCACGATTAGGTTCAAGACACATTTTTGAGAGGCTTTTCAAGCCTTGAAAGTGTAGAGGCTTTATTTCTAAGTCTGTCGATTTGTGTTTGTTTCTAGTGGATCCTCATTCTTCCATTTGCCTGGAAAAGTGTAGAGGCTTTATTTCTAAGTCTGTCGATTTGTGTTTGTTTCTAGTGGATCCTCATGCTTCCATTTGCCTGGAATTCACTAGCCCAGCAGCTTCGTTAGTTGGATGCTTGCTTACTGCTGTTCTGAAGCCATCAGCTACTGCAGAAATGTTTCTGTTTCATACTTTCTCATGCAAACAATTGCTCCCTTTGTTAAGCCAATTGGCAAAATTGTTTGTGTTTGGAAAAAAAGGCTGGTAATGCAGTTGAAGAGCATGTTCTTGTCTTCACAATTCTCTTGTGGCTGTAGCTTTTTATCATACTCGGTAGGAATAGATTCTCAGTGTATTTGGTTTAGGAAAGTTGGTCAGTATTTGCAATGTCTTTTACTCTTTAGCTCCCTTCTGCTTTTGAAGAACAGTCTTTGACTGTTTAAGGCAACAAATAGTTTATTTTTAAAAGGCTGCTTATAGTTAAATATACTGAAGTTTTCCAGGAAGAAATCTATTCAGTTCCATGGAGACATTGCTGTCAAAAATCACATTACAGAAATGCTCCAACCAGGACTTGTGCACAAAAACACATTCCCAAGAAGCAGAAATTGGCTTTCAGCTTCCATTGCTACATCATGTGTCATTCATTGCAGTCTTCTCTGCTGGAAGGAATCCAAAGTGGCCTAAAAGGCCTAAAATATTTTGTTAGTCACGTCACAGTGTCAGTGTTTCTTATTAAGTCTCTTCCATCCATTGGCTAAGACCTCCAGAATGGATTCTCAGCAGAGGAGGACTCAACCGGCTCCATTGACAGCAGTTTTTCTGTTTACAAAACTTAGGGATCTGATTGCGTGAGTTTTAAGATGCTGCCCCACACACAGTGATCTCAGTCTTTCAAGAGGTCTTTACATCTGCTCTTGTGCACAGTCGGTTTCTCTGACATCAGTTCTGGACCCTATGGGGAGATATTTTGGACTTCTCTTCCTGGCCATAAGGGGCTAATCCTCATTGTCTCAAATGGCCAGAGTTGAAGGGTGCGACTTAGGATACAGATGGATTTTATCAGCGTGTTTCACAACATAAACGCTCACATAATCAGGGCACTTATCCTGTCTTGACCCTTCCTGAGCACTGGAGAACGACTGTGGCTTTTGCCCATGTGCGTGAACAAAGGCACGGCCATGTCTTTAGTTTACCTTTTGCACCTCACCTGATATTTTGAGGGTAATCCCCACCTTGCCTGCTGCTGACTGGTTTTCATAGGGAGTCAAATATTCACTGTAGGAGGGTTCCTTGCTTGAGCACATTAAATATTAAACCCAGTGAAATTCCAAAGAGGGGAGTTATCTAGCTGTTTCTGTTAATGGGTAACCTTTTGATGTCTACAGGAAACCAGGCCTCGGATGTCTGAATTCACTGTGAAAGCCACAGTCATTTCTCGCTATGCTTTCACCACGGTGTCCTGCACAATGGTGAACAGCGGATCTGAGGCAAGAGAAGGTGTGTTTGAGATGCAGATCCCAGCTGCAGCTTTCATCTCCAACTTTACCATGTACGTAAGTAGCGCTGGCAGCTAGATAAACAATGGTTCTTCCATCCTGCAGACAGGTCTCTGAGATTTTAAAAACTGGCTAATCTGCAGTAAGACTGTATCAATGCCTTTTTGCACTGAATAGTTTCAGTTGGAAAAAAAGAAAGCACGCACATGGTATACTCCATGCAAGACTGGTCATGGCCCCACAGCACAGAGCAAATCCTTGAAGGACAGATACTAAGATTCAAGCCCTCAATTTACTTGTTGAAGAACATTCTTCTATTTCCCATATGAGTGCCCTTTAAGAACTTCCTTCTCTTTTTCAGATTTGGACCAGAAAATCTCTCCTAGCCTTCAGAAACCTTTCCAATTAAAGTTTCAGTAACACTGTCACACCATATTTATATCTTCTAAGTGACTGTAGTGCCTCAGGAGCTATTTATTTTTCCAGGTTCTCCACGCTGTCAATGGAGGACAGTGTCAAATCCAACTAGCAGACAGGCTGACTTGTTGCTGGAGGTGCTAGTCATACTCCGTGGATGATAAGGGCAAGCAGAGGGCAACCAACTCATACGTAAATGACTCAGGAATAAATTAAGCTCTTGGTTTCAAAAATTTGTTTAATTCGGTCGTCATCAGATTCCCTCCTGTGGTTAGATACTGCTGCCACAACTTTGGACCTGACTATAGCAGACAGGGGACAAGCTTTTTTATGCAGACTTCCATTTGGTTTGAATAGAAGGAAAAACAGTCTTTTGCCATTGCCCAGCCAGGCTGTGTGTTAGGCACTGTTTCCTTTCTGTAATCCATGGTTTTGTAACTCATTCCCAGGGGGATGCATTTTTGTCAGCGACGCATCTATTTGAGAGAAGTCATTCTGAATATCACTGACCAGACACAGAACAGTGCTGGTTGGGAGTCTCGGCAATTGTTTTGCTTTCTGTTCAACAACGTTATGCTTTGGAGATTACCTCCTAAACTGGCATTTACGAGAGGTAAACTCCTGGAGTGTAAATATGTGCCCTGCCAGAATAACCATCCAAGGCACTTCCCAGACAGCTTCTGGCTCAGTGACTTGAGTGGACTCAAGGAGAGTTGCACCAGCAACTGTCCACATGTGCATGGTCCATGAACCTTTCTGCAGCAGGCTGCACAGCACTCTCTGTCTGTATGTGCAGATTAGTCATGCTGACATCTCTGATCTCTCTAGGAGCATTGGCAACAAGACTTACTATGGGGAGGTCACAGGGAAAGAAAAGAAAAACAGCAGTGATGATAAAGCAAGGACCAAGAAACCTCCAGGCCCTCAGAATGCAAGGTAAGTGTTGTGCATTCAGCTGTGTTCTGAGAAGTGACGTACTCTCCTCCTGTCTTTATTTTGGCTGCTCTGGCATACCCATGCATGGATTTATAGGAAGAGGAAGGAGCTAAACAGAACATTATCCTTACTGTCTGGTGTCGTTCCCATGCTCCAAGTCACATATAATTGTGTGTGGCCTTTTCCAGCCCTGTTACATAACATTTTCACTTTCAAGGAGCTCCAGGATGTCAAGCTCAAGTCAGAAGTAAAACCACAAACAAGTACCCTACTGTAGTCATGTTTACTTGCCCTGTTCTCAGTACTTGACTGAGTTTAGTCCTTTTAGCCATGCACTGGCAGAAAGTCTCATCCCTTTAATGATCTGAAATCCTGTGTGTTCACCTGAATGCATTTCTTCAGCAGCACTACCAGTTATTTTTCCCCTCTAATTTGACAAGCATGCTAATTACCCCAAATACCTCTCAAAGAGATGCACCATTGAATGCATTTTGCCTCTCTGGAAAATCCTGCTCTACTCCCAGTTACCTTGGATAGAGGCACTATTCCAACCTGAACACACGATCAGGAACATCTAAATAGACTATGGCTTCTCAGACCAGAAAAAAATGAACTGTGGGGAGGGAGAAGTCTAACAGATCTGAACTCATGAGTGATCTGTGGAAGGAGAATAAAGTATCTTTATTTTTCATCTTTTGTAGAAAAACTACAGAAAAATGAAGGAAATGATCAGATGTAAGGTTCAAAACAACCAGAATATGATATTTTTCACATAAATCATGTTTCTTACCACTGGAAATGGTTCAAATGTGACTAGACAAATTTATGGTAGGAAAGATCTATAATGAGCATTTAAAAAAGGATGCTCTCTCAGGATACAGACAGTGACAGAACCTGGAAGAATGGCAAGATAAATCACTGTATTCCTGCCCTGTTGTATCCTCTTCCGTAGGTGATAACTATCTGTTATTCCTAGGCCATTGGAGTGACCCAGAGAGGTCATTTGAACTGTCCTAAAGGCTACCGTTAAAAATACATATCTTCTTATATGCTAGAGAATTCAAAATCTCAAATCCTTTCCAATACTCACTAAATTGTGGGCATCACCAAAACTGCACATTAGTGAGTTCTGAGGTTAGCCCTGTGTGGCATTAAAAGTTTCCATTTTCCATAGGTTACTTTTTTATTTTCCTTTCACAGTAGTAGTGCTTGGAATCATATTAGTGCTTGGTAGCTTATCACTGTAGCACACTATATGGGAGGTAGAGCCATCACTCCTAATGCCCCCCGCTCCTTCTTCTTTATTCTGGCTTTTATTGCTGGTATCACATCATACAGTACGGGATACTTTGGTCAGCCTGGGCCAGCTGTCCTGGCTGTGCCCCCTCCCAGCTCCTGGTGCATTCCCAGCCTCCTTGCTGGCAGGGCAGCACGAGAAGCAGAAGAGTCCTAGGCTCTGTGTAAGCAGTGCTTTGCAATAACTAAAAACATCAGAGTGTCATCAACACTATTTTCATCAAAAATTCAAAACTCAGCATCATATGAGCCTCTACAAAGAAAATTAACTCTGTCCCAGTGAAGACCATGACAATGGGTCTTACAAATCCTCTCTGGTCCTGCTCTATGCTATACATGTTTGTCATATTCCTCTTTACTTCCAGGGAGAATGGCTATGAGACATTCAAAGCTTCTGTCTTCATTCCTCGCAAGATGCAAGCCAACTTCCTATTGCATTACGAAGAGCTCTTGCAAAGACGACTGGGGAAATATGAGTATACGGTCAGCATCCGTCCCCAGCAGCTGGTGGGCAGGTTACGAGTGGAGGTGAACATCCTGGAGAACTCGGGCATAGTGTCATTGGAAGTGCCTCCCCTTCGAAACAGCAAATATAAAGGCAATGGGAAGGTTGAAGGTAAGGAGAAATTTTATAATCCATGATTTTGTTACCTGTGGGGCCCTAACTGCTTCTTAGGAACCAGACTGGCAGTACTGGGAGTTCTCCAAAGCAGTCTTGTATAACTGCATAGACTAGTGTTTCGTTCAGTTACCTTCTGCTCCAAATGAGCCATTAAACAAAGCCCCAACATTGTATTAAAGCCGCATTATCCAGGCTCAAGACTATATTAGAAAGTAAAGGGCACATATCATGAAGATAACAAGAGAAATAAATGCTAGCAGCTCATTAGGTGTGAGTTATTCTGGCAAATTCCAGCTGTGACTGTATTTTTTAGACGGACACATTTTTTACTTTCCCTTTCTAACTCTTGCTGCAGTCAGTGTATGGCAGGTACGTGCTGCCCATGGGTGGCTGCATTTCACTGACAAGCAAGTCTCTAAGCACTGCAGGCTATCAGCAATTCCTATTTGGAGATCTGTTCCGTTCACTGGCAGGGCAATCTCCAGGTTCAATAAAGTTGGTAGAATAGCTATGACATGAAAAGGTTTTCAGAATTATGAACCCTGTGAGGTTTGATGGTGGGAATTCAGTCCTATTTCAAAGGCTGATGGCATTTGTCCTGTTTTCTATAGATGACTGTGTCTATGTGGTGTCTGTGCGTAAGCACACGAGAGCTTTGAAGTTTATTGAGTGTAGGGCTGATCCCATTCAGTTCAATAGGATTTTTTTCTATTGTCTTTACAAACTTTGAACTGGGCCTTCAGGCCTTGTGCTTAGCATTTGAGCGGCTTCTTCCCTGGCTCAGCGTCTCCTGGGAACTGTTTATTTTAAATGAATTGTTTTTTCCATCCATCCATGCCAAGGCAGATAGGAAATCCTGCTTTTTAGAACATGGGAAATTCCAAGAGGAAAAACCATGTTTTGCCAAAGCTCAAAGTGTGGTCCAAATGTCTACTCTTACCCCAACCATCCTTGCTTACTGTTCAGACAGCAGGTGTCAATTAACAGTTTCCTAGTGTAAACTAACAATGAGGAGCACAGGATACCAAGATTGCTACAAGTTGACAAAAAGCAATAATAGGGTTAAAAGGTGAGTCTAACCTGGAAGCAGGATGTAAAGACTTGTGAGACTCAGTTACTCTAACTGCCATAATACCAGTAAATCAGTGAAGCTGTTCATGCCTGCCAGGTGAAGACTATAAAGCATGTGATCATGGAGTTAAACTGCTTGCTCAGTCTGGTTCTGTTGATTTCATCCAAATTACACTGAAATCAAGGCCCCCAGTGACGGACTAACTTCAAGTCAGGCCACATACAGCTAGCTAGTTAGTCTCTCTGCTGTACGTTCTTCCATTGTGTAATAAATGTGCGCTGTCCCTCATCTGGAGGGACCGGAAGCCTTTTTCACCTATCAGGGCGTATCGTAGTGCATTGTGGCATGTGGTTTCCTGCAAAACATCTGGCATTGATCAATGTTGGAGACAGACTAAGTAGAGCAGACACGCTGTTGGTCTAGTACAGTGTGGAAATTCCTGTATGTAAATGATATACAGGGAAAACTCTTGTAACTTGCTGTCCAAATGGCAATCTGTGAGCATTGATCATTCTTGGCACTGTGCTTCAGGTTCAACACAGCTCATATAAAAATGGGCCCGAGCTCTGTAATTCTATAATCCTCCCTAGCCAGTAAAATGTACATAAAATAGATGTGACATTGCAGAATGGGTAATGCAACTGAAACTCGGATTCACTTGCTTTATTCTTGTTCAGAACTGCTGCTACAAACTGTAATCAGCCTATACAGTTGGTGAAACCTGGTTGCTCTGCTGAGATCACTGCTACAGAAGTTGCTGAAGTGCCAAACATGCTTTTTGGGTCCACTGCGGACAGACAGGAGTGGGTTTTGTCTCTGCCAAACTAAGGCTTCATTGATACTCAGCTGAGTGTCAGTCAGATGAGCTCCCTTCTGATCTGAAGCAAAATAAAAGACTTGGCAAAGGGTCTCAGAGAAGGATGGGTTGTTTCAGAGAGGGATTTTTCGTGTGTGACCTTTTCTGACCAACAAGATCAATCACAGTTGAAGCAGACAATAGGAACTTCCTGACTTCCTGAGCACAAATGGAAAGCACAAGAATAATCCTAGTTCAAGGCAAGGACTTTTTCACTTGGAAATCCACTGTACTTCAGTCTGCTTTCATCTCTTTAGCTAAATCTGGAAAGCAAAACATCTGAGCTGTTAATGTCTGCAAAGTCTTCTTGCTCATACGACACCTAGAGACCCAAGACCAGGAGATCCTTATGTAGTGAGACCACCATAGAAGGCTGTGGGTTTTTAAGTGAATTTTAGTGACCGGTGAATTGCAGGTCTTACAACTGAAGAGTGGCTGCAAACCAACAAAAAGACAGTGCTTGGTCTATTTTCAGACTTCATGTGACTTAAAACTCTTCAGGATCACCTCACTGGAGGGCATGGTAGCCGTCTTGTAAGTGGCCAGCAAAGGATGCCAAACCAGATGCTGCCATACTGTTACCTGTGGTGCCCCAAATGAGAGGCCATGACCTAAAAAATGACCAAACAAAGGATGGAGGCTTGCACATTGGAAGGTAGTCCTGAATGACTGCTTTGAGTTTGAATATATCATGAAAACTCTCTTCCTCAATTTGCTATGGTTACAAAGATGTCTACAATACCTCTCTGTTAATGACAAAATGGGAGATGTTGATAAGCATTAATAAATCACCTTGAAACTATTGCGTGAAAACTGTATTGTGACATCAGGTGATAAGTTAATGGCATTCTCAGTAATATGTCCGAAGTGCCATCAACCTCAAATCAGAGTTCAGGATGGGATGTACTTTCCTAAGTCATTTGGATACTTTCGACTGTGACTGACCTGCATAAGAAATGGCATTTCTTTTCTGAATACAGGTCATGAAGAGCTTGTATAGGATAGGAAAATCAAGATGCAAATCAAATCTGTTTGGCTCTGCACCCATCGCTAGCTCCAGATGATGAGTGCTAGCAGTGATTGATGATCACAACTGAAATGCCAACCCACTGTGGCAATAAATGCTATTAGCGAAACTAATGAGAGCAAATCTTTTAGATAGCCAAAAGTGGAGGAGCTGATCTATATTTTGTGGACCAATCTTACTACATTTGTAGTGTTTTCTACATGCTATCAGCAGAGCCAATGCACCAGGCAGGAAACACAGTCAAAAAAAAAAAAAAAAAGTTCTCTGTTCTATATTCTTTCATGATTTGCACTTTTGACTATATCCAACCTGCTAGTATCCATACAGTCTGTGATGAATAGAAGAGACAAAACTTAAAGACTTACAGACAGGAGATGCCCCTTGATGTGAAAGAGTGAAGGACACTTTTTTTGCCATTTGTAAAGCAGCATTGTAACAGTAGGAGTAGAAGCAGTAAAGAGTCCAGTTGTCCTGGTTTTAGCTGTAAGGGCCCAAGATACAAAGATTGAACTTGGTTTCACAATTTCCCAGGTATTTATGCAAAGTCATCCTGTGCTTTGCTCTTGGAAAGTCCTGTGTACATCCTCTCTGAGAATGGAGCAGAAACAAGGTGATAACAGGTCTTTCCAGGACATTTCCTATGCCAGTGACTCCTTCACACACAGCACCATCTGGGAGTTGTTTTTTTCCTACAGGAAGGTAATAGACACATATGTTTTGGAAAATAATTTTTTAATATGTGCAGGTGTCCACTTCTGTCACATACAAAGCCTAAAACAGGAGGTGTTGAGGCCAGTGATCCTGGTCTTTTCCGGTGACCCCGGCATGGAGCCATTTTCTGAATGACGTAAAACCCAGGATCCTCAGGGGTGGCTGTTCTCATCCTGTTCCTCCTGGGCAGCAGTGTGAGAACTAGCCATGAACTTGGGCAGGGAGATACCAGGCTGCTTGAAAATGATTTTATTTCTCTTCAGAGTCATAAGTCTCAGGTTTTTATATCTTATCACAGGTGTCTAGAAGCTACTAGCTGTTAGCAGAGGATGAACTGGGCATTTGAGCTCTCTTGCTGCCTCTGCCAGCCTCCAAAATAATTTGGATTTAACTTTTCATCATGTGGGGACTACATTTTTGCATGAAAAATATTTTTGCCTGCTCTGTTTATTTTATCTGAATTTGGTGGAAAATTTGTGTAAAGACCTTATTAAAGACCTCAGCATGAGCATGGATTAGCTCCGGTCTTTGGAGCTCATCCATGTTTTATAGTCTGCAATACTTCATAGATTTTCCTCTCTCAGTCACTTGTTTGATAAGAACTGGGCCAGTAAACAGGGGAGAGTAATTGTGATCCAGGTATCAGGTGCTGCCTAAAAGAGAAACCTGGGAAAGACATAGTAATTGTATTCAGACATACAAAAGGCTGTTCCAAGGAGGAAACGAATACTGTGCTTTCTATGTCAATAATAGAAAGGACAAAAAGTCATAGGTTTGTAATGCGGAAAGAAAAATGTAAATTAGACATTGAAAATGTATTCCTAACCATGAAAAAGTGGAGTTCTGGAAAGGTCTGGCAAGGGCAGGTATTGAGTTTCCATTTCTGGAGGTCTGTAATATTTCTAGACCATGTCACAAAGCCAAGTAGGAAGGGATTGAGCCTGGTAACATGAGATGGATTAGATAACCTGCCTTCCAGAGCTGATTTCTATTATTCCAGGAAGAAAAAGAAAAAAAAAAAAAAAAGGACCTTTTTTATCGGTTCATATGGTATATATATGTGTATTTAATTTCCATCCTAGAGATGGAAGAAGAATGGCTACAAAGATGGAGCTGCTTTTGCAGATATTTGTGTCACTGATAATGGCAATGTGAGGCAGCTTGGCAAGCTCCTCTCTAGGAGTTCCTAAAGACCTGTCTGAGTTACAGGGAATGACACTTCTCACCTTTATGCAGTGCTTTGAAGAGTATTTGAGGAAAGAAATGTGATCAGCATGATCCCATCTAGATTCCACAGTGCTTCACAAAACTGGATGCGTATGATTATGCTCATTTAACAGGCAGGAGAACGTGGAACATGGAGTGGCTACCTTACTCAGCTAATTTCAGACAGAGTCCATAGAAATGCTGGGACTGTAACTCATTTTGTTGTGATGCTCAGCATATCGTGCTCAACCCATCAACGTACTTAGGGCAGAGAAACGTTGAAGAGAAGTCCAAAGGCTACAGCCACAGATACGTGTGCAGTAAGTAAAAAGAGAGAGCTTCTGTTTCCAGTGTAAGACTGGCTTTCACTAATCCTGACAACAGTGCTTGCTTTTCAGCAGTTAAGGAGAAGTAATATGAAACCCTCTAATAAATCAGAAAATATAAATGAACTGTTAAGCCATTTTTATGAATTCTGGGCATTTCCCACACACTGTCAGTTAAATGTGACCTTGGAAGTGATAGAAGACAGACCCAAAATCCAGGAAGGCCAATACAAGCAAATCTGATGCATTGTGTATTAGAAACGTATTACATCTGTTGATTCATCAGATCAGAGAGCGGCTATAAAAGTGAAACCAAATCAACATGGAGATAAAATCTTATAGAGCTACTGATTTATGACTTTTCTTTGCCTGGGGAAATCTGAACTGTACACAGACTTTAGAGTAAATGTCAAAAATCTCTGGGTAATCATTTTATAAGCCCCTTTTAACATTTGACACTGGTGTCTGTAAGCAATTTCAATGCATTGGTTGGGACCTCTTGCTCTGTTTCTGTCAGGATGGATGGATTAGAATTGACTTAGAGAAGCCATGATACAGAGTCAATTGCTGACTTTACTGAAGTTGAGTAGTATCTGTCATTGCACTTCCTTTTATCAAGAATTTTGATGATGAGTTTGTTTCACATTCCAGGTCTTCCAACTACAGTTTCTTTGCATAGAAATTGGTCCTAAGAGGGAACCCCTCCCTGCCTCAATAGTATGCTCTTGTGCCTTATCTATTCAAACATACTCACAGGACATCTGTGAAATTAAAGCCAAACCAATGTGGAAATGAAATACCAGAGTGCTATTGATTTATGAGTCTTACTTTCATTCCTTTGCCTAGATAAGTCTAGATTGTATATAACATTTTAGGGCAAATGTCACAGCTTTGGCTAATCATTTTATAAACCCACAAGAACCCTCTTCCTGGCATTTCTATGGACTTTGACCTGTGGGAAGTCAGGAGAGTTAGGTAACCGCTCCATGCCTCCATTTTCCCACTTGTTAAATGGACGTAATCTTATGTATCCAGTTTGGTAAATCACTGTGGGATCTAGATGTGAGGTGGATGGTGTTCAATGTTGCCAACAGCTGTCATGTTGCATTCCTGTAATGCTGCTCCAAGCACTTTACAAAGGTGAAGTGCCACTCTTCATTACACAGACAGTGTAATAGGAGTCCCTGGAGAGCGGTTTTCCAAGACTGCCTGCACCTTGTCATTGTGATCAGTATCATTAACAGAGTCTAGAACATAATTAAAATTATGCAGAAGAATTTGCCTACATATGACCAGATGTATCATACTCTAATCTCCCCGACCCTTGACCCGATCTCCATTGAGCATAACAGAGCCTAGAAGATCATATCAGATGTAGGTACTTGCACTATGAATACCTACAACAGAACTGAATCTCACACGTTTTTTCTTTTCCCTGCCATACCACAGACATTTTGGGCTCTCTTTGGCAAAGAACAGAGGCACCCTCCCCCCCAGCACAGTATAATTAAGCATTTCATCCCCACCAATTTTAATCAGTATGCAAACAGAGATAATAGTACTTCCATGTCTCAGAGGAGTCACCATAAGAGCTGACGCACCTGAGAAGAACATCAGCTGAGAATCTATTTCAGTGTTTTCAACAGCTAGTTAGCACAAATGGAAAAGCACTTATCCCATAACTCTGGGTCACGTCAAGGCCAGCTCTGAAACTTTGGCTGTCTAATGTAAGGGTCCACATGGGATTTATAGGGAATAAACAGCTGACGCACCAAAAGACAGTAAGGTAGGATTTGGGCCACACAAAGAGACAGCAAGAAATCTTCATATCACTTAGCTTCAGAAAATGAACAGAGCTGGCAAGACAAGTAGAGGTTTCTTCAGGGACATTCAGACCTGAATTATTGTCTTTCTTTGAGATGCTCTCTGAAAAGCTCTCTGTCTTCATTGACTCAGGAGACACTCTAGGAGATTGAGGTGAGTTACATCTCTGGAATGCAGTTTGCTTGACTGCACTAGCAAGTGTTGGGTTTTGGCTCAGTATGCCATATTGAAGTTGCAGTGACTGTACCGATAGCTCTTTGCTGAACATACAGAGAACTAAGGTGACTTGTTCAGATGCAGACATTACACAGACGCTTGTAATCAGCCAGATCAATCCCACCTCAAGTCTATGGTATATCTGAACAAGTCATCTCAAGATCTCTCTATATTTTGTAGAAATCTGCAGTATGATTCATCTCATCCAAGAGGAAATGTTTAAACAAGTCAAGTGAATCATATCTGCTTTGACTGGCAGAAGCTCAGGTATAGGATCTGCATTCTAGATCTCTTGAGTTGGCAAATATTAATATCACCTAGATGTCTGATGTGTATTATTCACACAAAGTGATTAGCAGTTATATAGAGAGTATCTGCCCTTTGAGTTCAGTGACCTCCAAACAGCAATGAACATAGGAATATTGCATAAACATTTCTATCCCTGATAATATTGCAGTATTGAGTTCAATTTAGCATTCAGGGCAGGGGTTACTAAATTCTTATTTTATTGTTGGTGAGATGAATCTTCAATCTCAGTATGCAGCTATGCCAGTTGACCTAACTCCATGGTAATACACTGTGTGTTGTGCTTAGACATCTGTAAGAAAATAGGAAAAACTTGTAATATTATGGTTTTATCTCAACAGGTGATGTTTCTCCTCCTCCTTCTACTGTAATTGGACATACAAAAACCTTAGCTAAAGTTACATTCAGTCCCAATGTTGTTGAACAAACCAAGATTGCCCGGAATGGCATTTTGGGAGACTTCATAGTTAGATATGATGTCAACCGGGAGCTGAGTGTTGGGGATATTCAGGTATGTTACATGACTGATTTTTTCTATGTTATTAACTATGTCTGAAATGGTTCAATTGTCTTGCATGCTCCATATGTTCTGGCAGACGTTTTCCAAGTGAAGGCTACTTCTCCATCTTGTAAGAACTGTCCAAAATAAAATCAATGAGCTTGCAGCCACAAGATGGACTTAAACAGGTACATACTACATTGGCTTTCTTTTTGTATTTGCTTTTCAATTTCATGTAGTGGTTCTGATCCCTGGATACTTATGTTGTATCCTTATTGCATTTGGAAGGAAACCTTAATGTCCACCATGGAAGGAGATGCAGAGAATTCCACTAGGCCCTCACTCTGGATAAGCAGGGCCCTGGGATTAAGAGGGAACTCATCCTCCAGAGTAGAGTCACAGATATTGAAAGCAGGATCACATGTGCCCAATGAATTATCCCATAATGATATGTGCGGATCATTGCATCATGATCTTCCTTCCATTCCTAAATTCATTACTCTTCTACAGATTCTTAATGGGTACTTCGTACACTACTTCGCCCCCACAGATCTTCCTCCGTTACCAAAGAACGTTGTCTTTGTCCTTGACAGCAGCGCATCCATGGTGGGAACGAAACTGAGACAGGTGAGGTCCTTGCATGTGTTATGGGCTGGTTGGCTTTATGGTTGTAAAAAGCTTGTTTCAGGCTTCATCTCACCAGGTGGGTTCTTCTCCAAAATATTTGCTATGTCTGAAGTGAAACAAGGCTCTGAAGACACCTCAAGGCAAGACAATTTACCTGCAATGAGAAATTACCATGTTAATGGGACTGGGATGGGAACAAGAAGTGCAGAGGACTTCATTGCTCTTCATAAAAGGCCAGTGCTGTCAAAACTGAACAGATAGGATTGTGCTGGGCAGTTCTGTTCTGGTCAGTTTGAAGAGAGGCAGAATAGAGAGGATTCCCAGCACAGTGCATTTGGCAGACCATTGTATCCAGATTAGCAGAGAGAAGATACTTCTATCTTCACATTACAAAACCCTTGGCAAAATCCTTAGTGATGTACTACTCAATGGGTTCTTTTGAAAGAAAGGTCAGTTTATACTGTTTGAGAATCTGATTCTTTCACCATGAATCTCAGACTTATTTCTAGGGCACAGATCCTGACACGAGCCAACATATCAAGCTGAAGGCCATATCACCAATGCTTAAAACTGGCCTTTGATGTGGAGGGTTCAGGCTGGTATCTGAACATTTTTGTTCTAATTCTCTGAGCTGGGTAGATGAAAACCAGCTCGAGTCCAGGATCCAGCTAGTTGGTTTGAAAGGGCACCATTCCTGGGGGAATAACTCTCTCAGTGCGATATTATCACTCCAAACTAGAAGCAGAGATAAATGAATATTTCAACTCTGTTCTGATAGATATATCTCAGGTCTGCATTTGAACTGGAGAGGTAAGCCCAGTTTCCATCTTAAGTATCTGTGCAAAAAAAGAAAAGCCTGGGTAGGGTTAGTAGTTTCC
The DNA here is from genome assembly GCF_040182565.1 of Anser cygnoides. Classification (NCBI taxonomy): domain Eukaryota; kingdom Metazoa; phylum Chordata; class Aves; order Anseriformes; family Anatidae; genus Anser; species Anser cygnoides. The sequence continues at coordinate 4,602,417 of NC_089873.1, read as the reverse complement.
TTCCACTTAAAGAGTTTCTCCACAGTCATGAGATACAGAGATGTTAATTGGCTTCTGGCTGTTGAATGGGCCAAATTTTTACCTTCTGTGTTCTTATCATGGCCGATCTAAAGGCAGGGGAAAGTGTCACTTTCCACATAGATTAAGGTGTTCTCAAGTTTAGAGGTGTAGATTGCATATTAGGAAGATTTTTTCACAGAGGGTGTAGTCAAGCAGGCTGCCCATGGAAAGGGCAGGCACCATCCCCAGAGGTATTTATGAGATGTATGGATGTGGCCCTAAGGGGCACAGTTTAGTGATGAGACTTGACAGATCCAGCTCACAGTTGGACTTTGTAATCTTGAAGGTTTTTCCAACCTAAATAATTCTACAATTCTTAGACACCAATATGGGGCAGTTTCAGCTTGGATGGATGATATCATGTTATAACCCTACTAGAATGACTGAAGGCCAATGGCTCAGACTTCTGTCTTGGCCAGTTAAGGAGCTCTAATTAGTCCACTCAGGCTCCTTGGTCGCCTGCCTAGAACCTGGAGTGATATTTCTGGAAACTGTGGTTGTTTGAAAGCACACTTTTATTTTATTTTTTTCTTGGCCACCAACACTAGCCTAAATGGTTGTCGCAAACACGAGCCATGGCCATCCCCTGACAGTTCTCTGCCTTTGATCAAGGACATTGTGAGTGAGCCTTTCTCTTGCTGATAAAATCTTTACCATCTGGTTTCAGTGGTGATGATAAATCTTCATTTAGAAGCTATGGTCCCTATTAAATCCAATTATCTCCACTGTAAGCTAAAATGGAGCATGGCTTTTATGGCTCCTAATTACCTTCCCCAGTGACTGGAGTAGCAAATAGAGAGCTGTTAACAAACGCACCTAGTACTGTGCTGAAGTAGGTCTTGAATGAAGATGCCTTGGAATCATTGCAAATTCCTGTGGACGGAGCCTGGCTCTTGGCTTTCTGTTATCCTTTGGCTGAAAAATGTCTGCCTTGCCTTGCAGAATAAACAGTTAGTGCCCAAATGCACCCAGCCCAGCATGCTGAAAGCGGACAATCTGCTTGTACAGCACCGAAACAGGGAGATTAGGACTCTGAAGGGGTTGGTGGTGGTATGAGCTGCACAAGTAGTGCCTTGGGTCAGCAGATTAACCTTGTACTATGAAAGCTTTTATTCTCCTCCTGACCGTATTAGCGTTTCTTTTTCATACACTTACTAAAAACAACGTGGCCAGGGATTAACCCTTAAAGGCCTAATTCATTGCACCTACTAGTAAAAATATATAATTTTCAAGCTAATTAGGTAGAAGTAGATGCCCCTTAAACCTGTAGCAAGCGTCTAGCCAGAACTTTTGTCAAGGGTGTGCTCAACGTTTGCCTGTTATCTCAGATACACTCTTTTTATGGAGAACCACTGGTATGTTATGGAGGAATGCTACATGAATTAAGCACTTACCTGGCTCTTATTTTATCTGCTCCAAAACACAGGACTTCACTGAATTATGAATTATTTAATGGCTTAAATTGTAAATGAACAAACAAACAAAGAAAACAAAACAGAAAAAGAAAACACACACACAAAAAACAACCCAAACTGGAGATTAGTTAAAGAAAGCCCAAGATCTAGGACTGGCTGATTAATATTCTTCTCCGTGTTTGCTCAGTGGCCCTTTTACCCAACTATTGTTGGTATTTAGATGTTTGTTAAATTACAGACACGTCCCCTGGTGGCAGGATACCTGTGAGCAGGGGAAATGCCTCCTTTTCTCTCAGCTGTGGTAGTCTATGGTAGTGTGTAGAGAGCTGGGAGTTCCCATGGGACAGCCTTTCCTCATTTCTGTCTACTGAGTCACATGCAAGATCAGCTAAAAATACACTCAGCACTTCTAGAGAGTGCTCTTTTAGGTCACCTTTGGTAACTATGTCAAAGGACAGTTTTTAAAGTTGTAAAAGCAAGGATGAGAGACATCAGCTGTGCAACCTTTTCCATAACAACTCAAGGAGATTTTGAACTCTTCACCCATCTGCTTTCATGGAGTTAATGGCGATGTGACTCAAATGGAGTCAGTATTTCATGTATCCTGCAGTTCCGTGATCTGAGTCATTTCCTCTTTTCCTTTCTGAAGGTTTTCTGTTTCCTACATGAATTTTTATCTGTTTGTGCCATTCTTCTATTTCTAAGATATCTCAGTCCTTGAAGCAATGAGATATCCAGACCCATTTGCAAACACGTGTAGTGGGACTGGTTGATCAGCTTAATCAAATCATTGAGACCTTTGAGACACTCCCCTTGTATCACTGAAGTATATATGAGCTTTGTGGGGAAGACCAGCTAATACACACATTTCTCCTGTGGTTTTCACTGCCTCTGAAACCTGGTAATGTCTAATGAGTTCATCTGTGTTACAGCAGTCCACCTCCACTGAGGATATGGGCCTTTGTGACACTCACAGTCTAGCAGGTAGGGAGATTAAGTTCAGGAAGAGAAAAATATTGAGAATGGTAATGAAAAAATCTCTCGTGTTCAAGACTGCATGTCATTATTGCTGTCCCTCTGGAAAGGAAAATACTGTTTCTGTCCTCAAGAGCTTTATTCCTTCATTTACAAAGAGGAAGTAAGCGCTCTATGAAATAGTTGCTTTTAATGGGAGGCAGAAGAGCCTAGGGAACAGGTTATATCTATAAGGTTTACTGGGAAGAAAAGTCATTTGCCCTTTCGAGCAGTCCGACCTGCTGATCTCTATGAGCACCTTTTACTTTAGAGGTGGGGGGCATTGCAGCCCCCCCAGTTAGGAGAAAGATGGGCCAGTTACAGGTTGACCACCTTGTGACTACCATGATTATCTCCAACCTGACAAAGCAGGTTATGGTGAAAGGATGGTGAAAAAGGACCTTTATCAGCCTGCAATTCCAGCGTTACAGAGGAGGCATGTTCCAAGCTATGAATGTGTCCCCAGCAGGGTGGATCTGCAGATGTTTTGCAGACATCATAAAATGTAGTTGTTTCAACCACAGATTCATTTCACCTTACCTTTCCCACAGGCAGCAAATGCCCACACACCCCGTTAATCAGTTGGCTACACTGCAAGCCTGGCAGCTTGTCAATGGTAGTGTGCCAGGCTGTAATTTTCTTTGAGGTTAATTGTGCTAGGAGGAACTCAACTGAAGCTGGGTCCTGCTGTGTGTTTGCAAATGCTTCAGTTTATTTGCCTGCATCCATCCAAGGGACACTTTTGGTACCCCTGATTCATGACCCACACTGTCTGAGCCCCTTTGGAGGCCTTATATACACATATCCCTAAACCACTGTGCCTCAACACACAGGCTCTCTCTGAGTAGTTTCAGGGTGGTGAGAGAGTAGACAAGCACCTGGACGCATGAGGTTCTCCCTCCAAATTCTACGTATTTCTGTTGGTTGCTGCAGAGCTGGCTGGGGGCCTGTTGACTACAAGCCCACATAGTGGCTGCTGTCCAGGAAAACTACCTTAAACCACCAGGGAATTATGGAAAAAATGCGAATCCTAATTACAGCCTTAAGTGATTTTAAAGCTACTGTGAAGAGGAAAGATTTGTCAGCTTTTCCATTTCCATTGGAAAGCAACCATCTGAGTTAATGCAGAGGAACTGTGTGCTCTGTCTCCACAACCAGCTAAATCGATGCAGCTGCCTCCTACTCAGGAGCATACAACATTGCCATCTCACTCCTCTCTTTAGGTGTGAATATGGAATATAGTAATCACTACACTAAATAGAATGTCAGTCCGTACAGTCCTTGACTGTTCAGCTTCCAAAAAAAGGTGCAAGTATTTGTTATGCAGCAGAATATTCTGCTTTTCCCAAACTCTAAAACTTATAATAAATGACATGGTCACACAGATTAAAAAGCAAGTTTCAGAGCAAGGTGCCCTCAGGTGTTCAGGACAGGGTGCATCTTTTTGTGGTGTTAGGACTAATGCTGGCATGCCCCAGCTGATTTGCTCCACACTGAGGCAACAGAAGTAGAGACAGCATTCCCCGAGGAGACCCCAGCCTAGCTGTAAACAGCAAGTCTTTGAATTGGGTTCAGAGTAAATAGGAAGCAAACCAAGTGCAGAGTTTGACATGGAGATACGGCTGGGGCTTGATCTGAAACCCCATGAAGACAGTGAGAGTTTTCCCTAAGGTTTCAAGGGGATTCATCAATTTGCTGAATTCATCAAATGCTGGGCCAAAACCAGATGCCACTGAAGTGACCAACACAACCCAGTGATCACCTGGCAAGTCCATATAAACAAGGAAGGGGCAAAATAAAGCTGGGAGGTCAGTCTGGGGATCCAGGAGTCCATGACCAGACACAAGCAGAGCTGTGATAGAGCTAGAGACAAATACCTGGGTCTCAGACTGGGACTGAAGGCCCAGTATCCTCAAGGCCTTGGCATGCACATAAATCTGTGAAACGATAGATCTGTTTTCTGCAGTCCTTTCCAAGGTAGAACTGTGTTTTCCGGTTGCTGGAGCAATTACCTGGGAGCCAGACCTGGCTTCTGTTCATGCTGTCATTATGAATTTGAACTTAGTTGGGTTATTTTCTTTGTCTGTGCTTGTCTTCTTGCAGAGTCTTGTACAGGCTGGGCTTATGGATACACAAGATCCCCCAAGTCTAAAAGACATCCGATCTTTGCCAAGAACCAAGCTATTAGTCTAGCACTGCTTGCAACACTGCTATTTCCAAGTAAATACTCCTTCACCCTGTTAGGGGGTACATACTACAGGCATTGCCCAACCGGGTCAGTCTGTCTCTAGCTGCATAGAGCAGTCAAGGCTCTGAACGACTGCCTGGGACCTTGTTGGAAAGCCTACAGGAACGATGTCTTCTGTGTTATGTTACTATAGTAAGAAGTACTACAGTCATCGGGCAGCGTTCACAGGCAGATTCTGATTCAGGGGTCTGCATGATGTAATTTGAGGTCTCTTAGGAACAGGGTGTGTGATACAATCTGTGTTATAAGGAGAAAACTGTTGCTTGGATAGTTATTCCCTGATGTACTGAGCTGATGTTCTTCAAAGTGTCTGCTGTCTTCTCAGCTCTGCAGAGTTTTGGGCAAAGATTTTGCCTGTGTTCATTTGAGATGGCTTGGGATGGAGGCAGAGATGTGCAGAACGTAGGAGACAGAGTGGGGCTCCTGGAGCTGGAGATGCTGAGGACATTAGGAAATGGGGAAAAGGGAGAAAATGAAGAAGGGGAGCAGGTGCTGAAGGACTGTGAGGGCCCTGTGGCAGACTCTCAGGTGGGAAAACAGGCAAATTTGCTTTTTTTCCTATTTTTAATTTATTTTTTAAACTACTATTTAGTGCTTTTGCATTGCCTGGTGCTAACCCTGAGCAAAAGTACTGGGATTTTGCTCCAAATAGCTAACCATTACACCATCCCTCATCCACTGGAGATGAAAATGCATCTAATGAAGTTGCATCTAGAAGTAAGAAGTTTCACAGTTCAAGGAAAAATGCAAGGACTATGAAAGGAGGTGGCTACAGAGTGATGATCTCTGCAGAGGGATAACAGGTACTTGTCTCTGTGGAAGTACAGTACTCCCGTTCATGGAGAAATAACACATGCCTCCTCTCCATGGAGAAATGACACCTCCTCTCTGAGTAGGAATGGTGCAGTCTCTCTGTGGAGAAATATCTGGGGTCTTTTCTCCATAGATAGGTAGCATATTGCCTCTGTAAAGGAGCAACACATTGCTCCTAGGGGGTTACATGCACGGGTAGGATATTCTGAGAAGGGACTAGAAAGCTTCAAACCCAGCAAGCTGCCGACTGCTGAGCCACCCACTGTGAGAGAGCGGCTGCACAATGAAGGATGGAGGTTAATCAACGTGAGAAACAGCGACCCGTGTCTCAGCCCACGTCCTGCTGTGTAAGGTAGCAGCTAATTGCTGCTGAAATCCAGGGTCTGTGCTGTGGTTAGCCTCTTCTTGGGCATATGAGTTCTTCCCAGCACCGTGTCTGCAGCTTGTCTCTATGACAGGGGCAGGGAGTGAAAGTCCCAAGTTCCTGGAACAGTTTTCATGCACTGCGACTAGCTCCATCTTCTGAGGACAGGCAGAGGGAGGGACATCGAGCTCTGTATTGAGGGCATGGGGCACTTTCCCCTTGGCATTGACCTCTTTGCTGCTAGCTCCATGGAGATTGTTTGTCATGCTGACAAGGGGAGGGTTTGAGTGTCTGACTGGAGTGTTATGGGATGTGATTCTACTTAAAATGAGCTAAGCACAAGACAAGAATGTGGCCTTCATACGCTGCTGCGTCAGTCTGGCTGTCTGCCTGGGTAGCCTCGTTGTTTCCCATGGGGTTATGTCAGTATGGCACTGTGGGGCAGCCTTTAAACTTTTATTTTTGACCAGTTTTACAGGAATGTTTGCTGCTCCAAACGTAACCAGCATTGCTGGTAAGGGCTTGAACTAATGATGCATGGTACCGATAACAGCTTGCCTTCTTCAGTCTTTGTACAGGTATTTATTTGTATCATCAACACTGCTGTAAGGTTGCAAAGACTTAGGAGCTACTCCGCACACATGAAACCCCAGTTCCTGAGAAATCAGATCATTTTGCAGTTTTTCATGTGTTTATCCTCATCGTGCTGTTGGGTGCTGGAAAACTGCATTACCCACAACTGGACAGATGTGGTACAAAATGATTTGCTCAGGATGTCAGTGGCAGAATAGGCAATAGAAACACTTCCTCTAAATGATGGAGAATTTATTTTGCAGACAGAAACTGCAGTGCACCTTTTTCTAAGGCCATACACGGAGTCATCAATGTTCAACTGATTAGCAAGGGTTGTGTGATGTTTTGGGGTGAGAAGCTGGTACAAGCACTGGAGACAGTTCTTTACTGTCCAGAGCTCTACATCCAAACTCCCTCCCTTCACAGACCAGTGTCAGCATAAAACAAAATGCTTGTTGTCCAGAATTGTGAAGGAGTTTTCCTTGGTTACGTGATCAGTGTCTGCCAGGAAGAAAGCACAAAGATACATTGATGGGGAGGGGGTGAGCTGCAGTCCCTGAACTGCACGACACTCCCTGCAGAGGAAGAAAGGGCAGATTGTCCTCTCCTAAGAGGGGCATGGAGGATGGCAAAAAAATCTAAGGATATGCTTCTGGGTTCAAACCCATTTTTGGTACAAAGTCCTTGTTGCTGACAATTGGCACGTGATCTGCATTATGTGGGCGGAAAGGAAATGGGGCCATAGAGGAAAGCAAACCTGGTAAGATGTGGCATGAGACCTCAGCAGGAAAGACACTGCCCAAACCCGTGCTTTTTCTGCACGTTATCTTCTCCCTGTAAAATGGCAGTGGTGCTCCCACTGCTGGGATCACAGCCTGGATCCCAAACCAAGTCTATGGCAGTACCTTCTCTGGCCTCAACAGAGCTATTTCAGGTGTTTCTCGGTTGCCAGCCTTTCCTCACCTCACAGTATTAATCCCTCTGACAAACTGATCAGATATTGCTGTTTTGGCTTGGAAAAGCCACTTCTGGAGCTTCATCAGCTGCCTGTTCATGTTTGGAAAGGGAAAGGTATGAACCAAAGCACAGAGGATATGAAATGGGGGGGGGAGGACAATTCATCTGTATTTTTCTTCTTGTGCTTCCTTAGAATGTATTGCCAAACAACATATTTGCTTGTACTTTTCTCCTTCCCACTGTAGGATATCTGGTTTCTGAGCCCTTCTGCGCTCTGTTGCACTCTCAGACAAGTTACTGGCCAGAGCTGTGTGTTTCTAATTCCCTTTGAGCTTATGTCTTGTGCCATAGCTTCTTTCTTGTCAAATATGGACTCTCGCAGGAGATCTGGAAGGAAAAAGTAAAGGCTCTGATGCATCCAGTTCCCAAATTAGCAGGCAGATGAGCCTCAGAGCTAACAGTGCTATATAGTTGTGATCTCTTGTGCCGAATACAGGATACTGTTGTCAAGACTCTGCATGCATCTGAAATTTTGTCCTCTAGTCGCAGCTTCCTTCACTGTGTGGTTGCAAATGGTCCCATGCCCTCCCTTCCAGCGCCCTGCAGCCCGTTCTCATGCAATACTTCCAGCTGATGAGTACAGCTTTCAGTCTCTAACACCTTCCTCTCTGCTAGCCGTGCTCTTTAGACCGACTGATCCCAAGCCCACACGGTTCCCTGGTGCTGCCTGAAGCTGGAAGGGGGCTGTCGCTGGTGCTGATGTCTCATTGTCCTGCCCTTGTTGAGGGCAGATGCCAGCTGTGTTTGGGCGTGCAGGGTATGACTAAGGATTGCCAAGTGATCTCAGAGGCACTGCTTGCTGGGAGAGCTCCCTCTGCATCTGGAAGCTGTTTCCAAAAGGGGCTGAGTTCCTGCTGTGCTGCAGAGGCCCATTATTTGTACAGCACTGGAGTCAGCGTGGACTGAAAGTCTTTTGATTTTTACTGGCTGGCATGAGGCTTGCATAGAGGATGTGGGCCTGGGATGGAGCACTTACAAGCGCTCCTAGGCAATGGAAAATTTAAATACGTGGGCCTGGGACATGCATGATAATGAGGTGTTTGAGCTCCCTGCTTGCTTCATAGCAGAGCCAGTGTCTGGCAATGCTGTGGCATCTAACAACCATACATTGTCTCCCTTTGAACTGCACAGCGTTCAGGGTAGCCAGGCTTCGCCCTCACCCTGCTCCTCAAACAACCAAGGGACTGTGGGGGAAATGTCACCGGGGCTCACATTCCTCCTAAAAGGTGCCCAGATGGTCTGACATCATCCCAGATGTCTCCGAGGCAGCTCTTTGACCCAAGAAAGGGCTGAAGGCTCTCAGTTGGCCCATGGGAGCATGTCTCTTTCCATGCTTTGTTCCACCAGCATTTTAGCTAAGTCAGAGAGAGCCCCAAGGGGCAGATACAGAGGTGACAAGTGGCAGCTGAACTGGAGTGTAGCTGAGGGAGTTCTCCTCTTCCCTGCTGTTGCTGGTGGTTGTACAGCCCTGAGCCATCTCAGCCGTGATGCAGGGCCCTTAGCAAGGATGAACCAGAAGAGCAGCGGTTGTGTTGCACGTCCAGGTATCACTGTGGAGGTGAGAGTCCATATTCAGTTTCTCATCATTTCAGAAGCACAGACATTAACTGTGATTACTCCCCAGCCAGACACTGTCACCCAGGCTTTCTCCAGCTTTAGATCATTATGTTTGTGCTCCAGATTTGGAGAGTGAGATTTTGTAGCCCTGGCTGTTTCAAGCCTTAGGTTCCAGCTGTACTGACAGCTCATTCAGAATCACGATTTCTCAACTCATATGCACTGGAATGGCAATTCGGTCTCTGCCTCTCAGCTCAGTTTCGTCCATGCTGATCTGGGGGAAACAGAAGAATCTCCCCACCGAGCTATCCCCTTTAAATCCTGATTTAAAACTTGTCTGTGACAACTACCAACCATTCCCAACCGGCAAAAAGTGACTTTTTTGAGCTGTTCTCTATTGCTGATTCCTATCACCCTCTCCTTTAATCCTTGCTTCATCCTCTACACAAAAGTGCATCTGCACAGGCAAACACATTGGAAATAGCGTTTCACCTTAAAGTACCTGGCACAAGAATGTTGGACCTTAAACTGGGCTTCCTCATTGCGAATGGGTTAGATTTATCCTCAAAATGAGATCGATATCATCTGCACAGCAGTGGGAGAATATTCTGACCCTTGCCAGGGAAGAAATGGTTAATTTTCTGCCTCACAGGAGAGTGTCTTTGGCATGCATTTCAGCGCAATGACTCACTGGGGCCAGAGGGAGTGGAAGTGCAAAGACCCCATTGCAGCAATCAGCTTGGGAATCCCACTCCTTGGCTCCTCGGAGCCAGGAGAGGTTCCAGCTGTGGCCTTACAAGGCCAGAACAAGAAACCTGCTGCCGTGTCCCGAGCGAAGCTGCTGCCAGGCACTCCCTGCACGAAATGCTCTAAATCCTCTCCTGGAGGCTGGGGGGACCGAAGGAGAGGGCTGGGCTTCCAGAGCACTCAGTCACAGCAGTGTATTTAAGGATTTCAGGCGGTGCACTTTTACCAAGATATTCTCCTTATTTAAAGCTCCATCTGCCTGCCAGCTCCTGAATCTCATCCAGTCCTCCAGAGGGATGTCAGGTCCCTCTTGCAGCCCATTTATGGGTACGGCGTGTGTTGCCACCCTGCAAGGGCTGCAGTCTTTAGGATAAACCTGGAGTTCCTTACAGGCTGGGAGGAGAGATGGAAACAAACGCGATGAGCCAAGCAATTCAGAGCACACTGGGAGAGACGGAGAGCCAGTTCAGCTCCTTTTGGCTCCAGTAAGCACTGCGGTGTTCAGGACCGGACAGGTTTAGGTCCTGAGGTGAGTTCCACCTTCCCTCTAGCTGAGCTACTCAGCCTCCCGGAGGCGATGCTGGAAGACAGGCACTTCCAGACAGTGACTCAGCCCGTCCTAAAAACTATCCAAAGCAGATGGGATGAATTACTCTCCGGAGGTATCTCCCCCTGCCTGGAGAGGGATTAGATGAAGTGCCCAGCTTTCTGATGATTGAGTTGGGAACATTGAATCCCACCCTTCATTTTTACTGGGGATGAACCATTTGGCCTCCTTCATATTTTGCTCACTTTGAAGCAAAACCATGTGCGTAAACACTTGTACATATGTTTGCATATATAGTACACAAAGTTTATTTTAGTGAAGTTACAGAGACAAGCACACGTTGGAGATGCTGGAATCTGAGTTGCGTGTGCATCCGCTTTAATATATGACAGAACTTTTTCCTGGGAAAAACTGACTAAAACTCCATGGAAACGACTCAACTGTGACAAAATAAAAGACAAAAAGGAAAGAGAGTATGAAAGAAGGAGAGAGAGGGAGAGATGGTCCCAACCCCACGTTTGGAACCTGTGTGAGGGTGTGGAGAAGTGCTGAGTTTTCTAGGAAAGTCTGCTTCAGTTCTCTCCTGACCTGTTCAGCAGTTGTAGCTTGGATGCTCACTGCACACAGACTTCGCTGTTGCTCTGCATCGTTTCTCCTTTTCTTTTCATTTTCTTTTGGCTGAATGCAGTCAAGAATGTCAAAAGGAATTTCTGTGCACACTGGAGGTGAGAGGCAGTGTCCCCGTGAGAAAGCCAAAGCAAGATTACGTTTCCTATTGCCTTGTTCTCAGAAAAACAAACAAACAAACAAGCAAGCAAACAAACAAACAAAGAAAAACCCAGCTTTCTTGGGCCCAATAAATCCCTCTGAGGAAAGTGCAGTTTGACAGAATGCAAGCAACTGAAAAAAGGGTTTTTGTAATGGGAAAGGTCAAGTGATGTTAATTATAATCACAGCTACAGTATGGTTAATGAGATTTGGGCTCTTTCTCTTTGAAAGAGCCTCCTCTACCAGCGCCTGCATTATTTTTCCTGTCTATAAAACACGCATGAAATGTGGTAAGGCAATGGTGGTAAGGCATGAAGCAGAGTTCCACCTAACCAAAAGGAAGATGAATCCTGCAATCCCTAGAGGGAGAATGGGTAATACATAAGGCAGAAGCAGACAAGGAGGAACTCCAGACCTGGCTCCAAAATGCTGGGAGCTAAGGGAAATATTCCCCCTTAACTTTAGATGGACCTCAGACTGGAAGCCAAGTCACCAGCTGGGACGCTGCGAGATTCCACTGTTGTGGGTGATTTGTCTGCAGTTGCATCATCAGCTTTCATGCAGAATCCAGAGGGGTATTGATGACACAGCTTGATCTTTGATCTCACAGCTTTGAGACCCTTTCCAAACTGTCTTTGCACAGCAACATCAAGCCTAGAAACACCTGTTTTTCAGCACTGCTGATTACCTTTTGTATTTCTTCTGGACAAGGCTTTCATATATTTCCATGATAGGCATGAGAGAAACCTTTAAGTGCCAATGGGTCCACCATATTATTCCAGGATGGTCAAGAAGGGGCAGAGTTGAGAAGCTGCTGATCCCTCTGCTTACAGGTATTGCTTCATGTTCCTCCCATGTGTTTTGCATAGAAATACAGGGTATGTTTTTGCACAGATGGTGACTGCTTCTGGGTATCTTCTCTCAGCTAGTCTCAATAAGCTGAAATTTATTTCCATGCAAACACAGCTGAATGGATGCTACATCAAAGCTGGTCACACTGGGAGGACTGGACACATCTGTACTCTTCCTGTTGGCTTATCCTTGGTGGTCTGTCTTTCCAATCACACAGGCACCTTAATTTCTCTTGTTATGAACTTGGCTTGATACAACTCGGATCAGTACTCTATCTGGTTGCCTGTATTTGCATAGGATGGCAAACAGCAGAACAATATGATGTTGGTGCATTGCTGGAAAAACAATATGCCTGGGATCAAACTGACTAGCATGTAGAATCAGCAATAACTAGTCAAGGCTTCTTTTTTTTCGTATTCATTTGAACATACGAGCTCATACATCTGTTAATTGGTGGAACCGTTCATTGCAGTATGTATGTACCAATCAGTTTCCTAATTATGAACAAGGCTGGTGCATCCTTGACTTATTTAGAGGTATTTCAACTTTTAAATAACTCTCTTAACCATGTGCCACTTACATCTTACTGCAAATCTAGAGGACTTTAAAAGAAATCCATGAGGCTTTTGGTATTAACTTTTTTCAGTGTTCCTTAGTCCAGGGCACATTTCTCCCAGTCACTAGGAGTTTTTATCCTAATACTTAGGCCCAAGCACATCTCTCCCAACTTTGCAACATCTTTTGGGGCAAGAGTTGTTCTTTTATTCTATATTTGCATAGCATCTGGCTCCACAGAGATCAGGCCTCAAAACAGGGAAGAACATTCCAGCTGCCTTCATGATCCAAACTGGCAGTGTAGAATTATTTGTAAGATCAGTAAGCATCTCTAATTCTTGCCTGCTAAAGCAGTGACTGTTGCACCTACTGGTCTCTTTTCTCTTCTCTTTCCAGACCAAAGAAGCTCTCTTCACAATTCTCCAGGACCTAAGGCCTGAAGACCACTTCAATATCATTGGCTTTTCCAACCGAATAAAGGTCTGGCAGCAGGACCGGCTGGTGCCAGTTACTCCAAATAATATAAGAGATGCCAAAAAGTACATTCATAACATGTCACCAACTGGAGGTAGGATCCAGAGATATGAATGGTATTAATTTTGCTATCCAATTAACTGCACATTCAGTGCTGAGTGTGGTCCTGTATCATGTAGCAATAAAAAACATTGGCATTTAAGCCATGGGAGAAAGGGACCCCTTTGCTATCTCTACTTAGGGTCAAGTGGTGAAAGGATATGGGCCCTGTATCAACTTACATCATGGCTATCTGTCCCCAGATCTGGTTATATGATCTGATATTCTTCTTAAAGCCAAATTGGGCCCATTCTCCCATGCATTCAGTGACATCCTGGGAGTGGGAAAATTCCCAACATCATTTCTTTATGACACAGGGAAAAAAAAAAAACACGTCCTTGTGAAGGACACAGGACAGTACTTTTGCAGTTTCTGAAAACCTGTGTAAAAGCAGGAATGTAGTTATGCCTGGGTCGTAAACCCCATAACTGGACTAGCCAGTGTGGGCTGTTGGGTTGCCTTCTGTCAGAGCTGATTCCTCACCTAGTGCTGTCTCCTTCTTGTCTCTTCCTTCTAACTAGCATTAAGGAGCAGCCATAATAACATTCAAGAATTTGTCATCCCTTTTTGCTTGTGCCTTATTGCCAGGAGTGAAGAGGGGAGAAGAGGAGCCCCCAGAGCAGTGGCAGAGTGCAGGCATGATTTTGAGTTTGATTCAGTAGTCTCCTAGGAGTCTCTGGACAGTAGTGTAAAAAAATAACATAGCAAGGTTTGTAATCAAGCATACCCTGGCAGCTGTGCCCATCCTGGCTGAGCACTCCTCAGATAGGCTACAAAATGACTTATGCAGATTTTTCTCTGTGCAAGGGATCACAGCTGGCTGAAGGTCGGACAGGGTCTTCCTATGGTTGCCCCTGAGCAGTGACCACTCCTAGCAAAGGAAACGCTCTGATGGAAAAACACAGCAAACAGGATGGTTTTCCACGCTGTTTGTATTACAAGGAAGAGAGTTTAGGAAGTGGTCAAGAGACCTGCCCAGTTAAACAATTGCCGATAGTGGGACAAAATTCAGAGTAAAAAGCTTTTTACTTCAGAAGTGCCAAAGGAGAGTTGTGCAGGGACAGCTGAGTTTGCCTGTGGACCTGACAGAACAAAAGCAAAAGGAAATGATTAACTCTGAGGTTCAACAGGAAGGTGTAAATGATTCTCTACCGCAGGCAAGCAGTCGTTTAGTTTTGGCTAACTCTGCATTTTCCTCATAGATACGCTGTGGCTTGAATATCTTCCTGTGAACGTGAATGCACTTTGGCTCACAGATCAAACACACAGAGCATGTGCTGTGCTTGCACTGCTGTGTCATACTTGCACGCCAAAGAATTGGGAACGAGATATTGTGGCACAATATCCATGCATGTTGCAGAAGGCATTGTTCAATGCTCTATGGCTCTGTGACGTGCCTGGATTTGAAATGACACTATCTGCCACACTAGATGGTTTTTCATTTGTTTCTGGGGAAACAATTATTTCTGAAGTTTTGGACCTGGATGGGGACTGTGAGAATATTAAGACGTTTAAGTGCAGGATTATGTTTCAGTCATTTTGCAGAAACACAGTCTGGATTCTGAGGACTTTTCAGACGTTTTATGCTCTTTCCTGTGCTTTGTCTTGGTTACAGACACTGGAGTTGTGCAAACTAAGTTTCTAAGTTCATGATGCATGGTCAGACCTACTAGCACATATTTGCTATTAAACTCTCTAGAGCTCCCCTTCTGGACACGCAGGAGTCTGTTGTGTGTGTTTCTTACTCCATTTCACCTGCTTTTTTTTTCTGAGAGCTGTTTTTAATCCAGACATACTGATCTTGTAAATGTTCCACAACCAATCCCTCTTTGCTTTGACTAGCACAAGAAATACCTGGAGCCAGGTGACACCCATACTCCTCTTCCAGGTTTCTTTTTTTTTTTTTCTGAACGTGCAGTAGGCTTGAATCCTTTCCATGCATATTTTTCTGATGTACCTGTATTCCCTCATTTATTTTCTGTTTTCTCGTTCTCTCTCCACTTCAGGCAGTTGCATTCTTTGCCTAGGGAATTGTATTGTGAAAACACACTCCTCATCCAATAAAGCCATTTCTCGTCTCTTTAAACTTTGTTAGCCACACAGGTTTGAAGAGCAATACCAACCACTTGTTTTCCCACTTGAAAGGCTTTTCTCTCTCTTCAAATCTTGTGCCCTTCAGACAAATTGGGCAGAACTTGTTTTCCCAGTTAAGATACCATCTCTGAGAGTCCAGTAATTAACCTTAACTGTTTTTTATGTACCAGTAGGACATAGTATGTACTGTGACTCTGCTTACCATGGCTGATTGATTGTTGTATATTGAAACATTCAAGTATGGAGAAATTTCACAGAATCAACTGCAATTCATATTTTAAATCATCAGAATGTAAACAGTTTTTCCAAACTGGTGCTAAGTAAGAACTGATTTGAGTAAAAGGGATATTGCAACCTCACACAGAGAAAAGGACCATCATAATGTACAGAGTTGCTGTCATTCTACTAAAGGGAGCTTAGGAAAATTATTTGCACCACCCTTAGAAGGGGAAATGAGCTAATCCTTTTGGTGCTTTCCCAGGAACTAATATTAACAGTGCACTCCAGACTGGTGCAAAGCTGCTAAATGATTACATTGCTCAGAACGACATCGATGCCAGAAGCGTCTCTCTGATCATCTTCCTCACTGATGGGAGGCCCACTGTTGGGGAAACACAGTCATCCAAAATCCTCAGCAACACCAAGGATGCCATCCGTGATAAGTTCTGCCTATTCACCATTGGCATTGGAAATGATGTGGACTACAGGCTGCTGGAGAGGATGGCACTGGAGAACTGTGGCATGACAAGGCATTTCCAGGAGGATGAGGATGCAGCCAGCCACCTGAAAGGGTTTGTTCTGCTTTGTCTGTTCTTGCATCTTCATCAGTTCTTGTGGACATTTAGGGGGAAAATCCTCTAAGGGGACATGGCAAGACACAGAAATTTGTCTGAGGCTTATCTAATGTTGAAAGGATATACTTCAAAACTGAGATTTAAAGTTTCTTGCAGGAAGTATGTGTACTTCTTATAAATTGTTTCCTTTCTAGTAGACACTCTGAGGGGCACTGGAGCTTCCCAGCCCACAGAATGAAGCATTTGTTCTGCTTACTCAGAATACTTTTTTGGGCATGTAAACCTTGGGAGGTAGAAGACAAGTGCAAACTCTCCTCAGGTGAATGGAGGAAGGAAAAGATGTATTGATCAGTTTAAATTGACAACATAAACAGCACGTAGTTATTCCATTCCCTTATTTTTCTCTGTGACCCAAACAGCTTTCCTGTAATCCTCATCATTAGTGGGACTGGAGGTTATGTTTCTCTTCTGTGATAGCTCTGTCTAAAACGTCAGGCAGTGTATCAGTATTTCCAAGTAAAAGTGTTTGGCTTTTGCCCCTTGTTGTTTTGAATCTCAGAAACCAAAAAGAGACAGTCATTGAGCAGGGAACTTTAATTTTGCCTGGATAGTGCCTAATTTGCTTGCAGCAATGCAGCTATGTACCTTCCACTAGAGCTGTTCTGTCTGTGGTGGTTATGCTAGGACATGCGTGTCTTCCTTTTAAACCACATTTTGTAGATCCATCTACCACTCCACCCATGTCATTTGCTTCTCAGAACACGCATTTTGGATAGCAAGTGGCATTCCCTGGCACTTGAAGGATGTGCTGGCTGATTGGGCCACAGAAACCCAGCACAGCAAGTAGTTTTTTTCAAACACCTCTATCTGATAAGCAGCTCACTGTTTATCAAGGTCAGTGATGGCAAACCCATTTGGTATCTGGTGCCAAATTTATAAGGAAAAGCATAATAACTTGCTGGAGGCCAATTCAAATCACTGGTGGAGGGAAAATCTATGTGCATACCAATGTGATTTCTGACTTCTGTGGTTAGTGGATTGCATTTTCACACAAATGCTTGAACTATGCTATCAGACAGGTTGCATCCTTCACTCCACTACTTGTATACTGCAGGAGCTATTCCATAGAAAGTTATCAGGTTGAATTCACTCATGTTTTAAAATGTGTTGAGGTCTCTGCATTGAAGATGCTAAGTGCTCGAGAGAGATTTTCAAAAAAAGCCAACTAATTCGGGCTTTGTTTTTTTTTTTGAGAGAGAGAATAAAATATAAAGTGCAACTCCAGCCTTCCAACAATCTGTATAAGCAGATGTGAAAAATAAATGCAGATTGAGCTAAAAAAGAGCTGAGGCCACTTCCTTGTTTATTTACCAAATTAGACTCAAATGTTTTGCCAAGAGATGAGGAGGATGACATTTAAATGGGAAATTTAGCATTTGTGGAGCAGCCTGGAAAGTTCCATCAAAGCACATTGCTTCAGGGAAAACACAGTGCTGTAAACTTAGGCCTTGACCCCTTGTAAAAGCTTTCTGGCCTGTCCAATATGACGTATTTTCAGAATAGTGTATTCTTAGTGTAGGGTCACGTTAACAAAGAATTATAGAATTAAACTCTGGTTCCACAGAAGGCATTGCATGCTCCAACAGAAAATCAGTGATAAGGTAGCACTGATTTCTCTTCCTCCATGCCTCCTGCACTTAGTGGTTAGGATTCCTACATTCCTTTGAAGTACTCTTGATTTTTATTTTCCTTTGCCCAATAGAAAACTGTATTCCTGCCTGTCCCACACTGACCATCCCAAGCTGTAGTAGCTAGGGCTTTTTCCAGCAATACAGAAGTTTTGGTTCAGATACTCTCCAGCTTTTTGGGACCTAGTATCTTGACTTACTGTTTCTGGCTATGGAATACCACACATAATACCACCAGAAAACAATTGGTTGTGGCATGTTTTCTGTGTACATTTCGAAATAACCACAGTGCTTTCTTTGAGCCTAAGAGACCAAGAACTTATTTTTAATGGACAGACCCTCTTAAGTAAGTGTAAGTGGCCAGAAATATCTCCTTGCAGAGCTCTTAAATTCTAGTGGAAGCTAGGTAACAGCCAGACCATGCTGGGATGCTTCTGAACATACCTAAGAGACTCTGTTTAGATGCCTAAGAAACACCGAAAACTAGAATGGGGCAGAGAATAACTTTGGCTGAAAGGCACCTGTAGAGGTCATGTAATCCAGCCTCCTGCTCAGAGAGAAGCTACCTTCAAATTTAGTTGAGGTTTCTCAAGGCCTTTTCCATTCAAGTTTTGAAAACCTCCAAGGGTACAGACTCCATTGTCTCTTGGAGCCCAGTTACACTGGACAGACTAGGTAAATTTGGGGCCTGGTAGCTCTAACTGTTCCTGAACATCCTCGGAGGTGTGTTAGATAGTCTGACTTATCGTTGGCCATGTATAGCTACAAGAATGTGTGCATATACTTGTATGAATAATACTTGCAGTGTGTGATGTGTCTTTATTTTAGATTCTATGATGAGATAGGAACACCCCTCCTCTCTGACATCCGTGTTGATTACCCTGAAGACAATGTGGAGCAAGTCACTCAGAACTTCTTCCCTAACTACTTCAATGGCTCTGAAATTATAATAGCTGGCAAACTCATCAACCGTACCTCAGATAGCCTCCATGTGGAGGTGACTGCTAGCAACTCCAAGAAGTACATCCTCCTCAAAACAGATGTGGCTATTGACCTGCCAAGCAAGAATGACATCAGAGCTGTCCCTGGCCTGGAAGATGGCAAAGGTGATCAAAATTACATTGAGAGGGCGTGGAGTTACCTCACCATCAAGGAATTGCTTAACTCCCGGCTGAAGAGTGATGACAATCAGGAGAAAGAATATTTGATGGAGAAAGCAAAGTCAATGGCCCTGACTTACAATTTTGTAACTCCTTTCACCTTTCTGAAGATGAGAGAGGCTGGGCTCCATTCAGAACCACCTGCAGAGGAGCTTATCAGACCTTCTACTGATGGCATTGGTGAAAAGCTGCAGAGCTTGCAGGGACACAAGGCACCACCAGGTACGAGGAAAAAATAACCATGTGCTGGTAAGAAATATTTTCACATTAGATAATTTCTCACAGCTGACTTGGTAACAGGGATGATCAAGCCAATGAATTGTAGGGTGGTAAACAGAAAACTGGGATCTTCATATTGATTTTGTTGATTGTGGGCTGGGTGACCTTGAGCAAGACCTTTTAGGCACCTAACTCACCCCCTAGAAGCTTGTACTTTAGAAACTACAACAGAAAATTTAGTGTTTTAAGGGAAGCTTACAATAGCTGCAGGAGTATGTGCAACAATCTCTCTGAATAGTATTTTGGGAGCATTAGTACACTATGACTCTTTCTGCTGCTCAGTAACAGCCTTCTCTCCCTACTCCTAGGTATACGCAGACAACAAGATAAGCAAAGAATTAAAATCTCCAAAACTTCAGGTCAGTACCTGTTTTCATGCTTTTTATAATCCAAGATATTTGTGGTTGATTAAAAAAATTTAAATTGCATGCCACTGTGGTGTAAGCATCCTAATAGATCAGCCAAAATTTTATTTACTAGCCTGCAGAGTAGGGAGGCAAATGAAAACAAAAACAAAATACTGAAGGGATCAGGAATGAGGATAAGCATGGGGAAACACAGCCAGGTAGTTGATCTACAGTATTTGATCATCGTGTTTGAAAATAACATAGATTAGTGAACAGGAAGCTTGTTATCTCTTTACTAGAACTGGTCAAAAAATGTTTGATTTTTATAAAGCAATGTTGTTGAAACATAAAAATATTGTTGGAGAAGAAAAGAAGAGACAATTCTGTAGTGTTTTACTATTTTCCTGTTGCTTCTATAGCTCTACATAACATTCTTTTCATAATTAAATGAATAAAGAATAAGCCCAGATCAATAATTTAGCCTTGAACTGCACTGGTTAAGGTCACACTTACTTTAAAAAGTAGGGTTTTGGCTTGTGTTATTATCATACCTATCTGGTACTTTATGGTTTTTCAAGGACTGTTGAAAAATTAAGGTCATGGGATTGTTTAAAATCTGTCATTGCCTGCTCCAATCTGATATTGAGGTCCAGGAAGGTTCAGTGGGAGGTGTGCCCATGTAGCAATTTTTGGTTAGAGGATATATTTATATATGCTGGGGGGTGTTGCCTACAAACGGAGTATGGAAAATGGGAATATAACTTGCATGACAACTCCCATATGAAATGGTATTTCAGGAAGAAAATACCCTCACTTTCTCCTAGGCTACTTTGAGTTTCAATTTTCATTAAAAGCCCATTGTCTTCTGTGAGAAAACCAAAACAAAATAAAACAATCTTTGTGAAAAACAAAGCAAAACTTGATGTTTCCTGGCAAATTCCATCCAACTGTCTAAAGACAATAAACCAGGAGGCCTTAGGGAAAAAAAAAAAAAAAAAAAAGAGAAAAATACACTTTGAAAAACAATTTTGTTAGACTCTTAGAGTCTGGAGTTTTGTGTATATCTCACATTTGTTTCCCTTCCATGATTTCTCAGCGGATGGAGACCCTCACTTTGTCATTGATTTTCCCTCCAGCAAGTTCTCTGTCTGCTTCAATATCGATGGAGAACCTGGAGACATTCTTCGACTCGTCTCTGATCATAAGGAATCTGGTGAGCAGCTAAACAAAGTAGTTGCTTGTGGAGGAAAGCTGAAGTGCAAGGCCAGCTCTGTAGCAATAACACCAAGGTGCTTCATAGGCGAGGAACCAGAGGAAATTAGAAAAAAAAAGTGCTTTTCAGGCCAGTCAATGGAAAAATCATGTACACCAATTTTCCAGCTCTAATCACCTGGATTAGAAGGGGAGGTAAACTCTGCACTCACCTCCACTCTGCCATGATGTACTGGTAAGTTCACAGCAAGCCTAAAAGCAAGGAGGCCTGGCCACTGTTACATACATGACTCATCTACAGAAGTGAGTGTAAAGTGATTAGACCATATCCATAGGGAAATATGGTTTCTGGCTTTTATATACCCAAACTTTTCCCAATTCAGGTCTTCATTGACCATAATGAAGAGAGCAGCAGTTCCATGCAAAACTGCCAAGATCCACTCAAGCGTATGAGGACCATATTGAACCCCTTCAGTCCAGCTAGATTAGAGAGTTCAGTTCCTGATGATGAGAATCCAGTATGGCCTGGGGTTTGCATTTGACCAATGCTATAGCAAGCACAGCTGAGTAAACAGGCACAGGCATTTTGGATTGTCAGAATGCAGTGTTTACATGAGCCATGCAGCCACCAGCATGCTGAGAGGTTATACGGGGGATTCACTTATTTGGTGCAGAGGCAGTGTATTTGTTTGACAGTGCAGCTTCATCAACCCTCTAGTTACAAGGTCACAACGTGCAACTGAAAGATTTAACAGCATGGACTCTCCAAGATTGCTTGGATATCAGAACTTCACTCTCTACTTACAGCAGCAATTGCTTCAGGACAGAGAGAAGTACAGGCTAACTGAGCACTGAGGCTGTTTCAGTGAAGAGACTACCAAAGTGATTACCAAGTCATGGCAACCTTAAGAAAACCCGCATAATTCAGGATCTGCTTTGCGCAAATCACTCTGATCTCCAGAGGCCCAAACTGTGGTCTGATCCGATCTGGAATTCTAAGCAGGGCAGCTAATAAGCAGATTATGTCCTGAGCAGGGAAATGGTGGGAGGCAGGGGTGTCAAAACCGGAGACAATGCACAGACTTGTTTTACAAAGGAGATAAACAATCCCCACAATAAAGGCACAAGAATTCTATTCCATGTGGCAGTGGCCTAGCCTCCATCTTTTTGCATTCATGCCTGCCTCAGCAAATCAAATCCATCTCTTGGCAATGTTACCCTTAAATTTCTTTCACAGATTATGTGCTGCTGCTTGAGTCATTCTGTGGTTCAAATGCAGGATGAACTTGAGGAAAGCAGGCTCTGCAGAACTAACAAGATGAGTCTATGAAGACAGAAATGACAGATTCCCTCAGGGATGATGGGAGATGGAGATATTGCACCTAAGTGTTGATGTCTTGGGTCTAGCTTGGGTTAGCCACAAGCCTCCTCCTTTATTGTTGCTGTCTAGTAGCTGTGTAGAGACCTGTGGGAAGTGAGACACTGTCTTAGGGACAGAAAGTCACAAAAGTAATTAAAATGATTGTTAATCTTGCTGTGGACATCTAGGCTTCAGTTGACTCAATGAGGTCTGCATCTTGGACCACTCAAAAGTATTTCTTTTGGGTCAAAACTGAGGGAAGCTGGAAGGGCAACACTGTTGAAGCTGGAAATAACCCAATGTAGTTCAGGGACCCTTCAGCAGGTTCTGGGTCCTCCTCTGCAGTGACACAAGGAGAACCTGAATTTCTTACACTGTAGCCTGAGGAGGTTTAGGACATCACACTGTTGTAGGTCAGGATATTCCTTCTATGGGTCCTGCTTGGTCTTTAATGTTCTGGCTAAGCTAGTAGCAGTTACTCTGTGGTTTCCCAGGTTAGATCTCATCTTAAGAGTCAGGTAGTGAAGGACATCAAACCTCAAATGTCTACTGCCATGAGATCCTCTGACACGGCAGCATTCAGATACATCCAGGCCTTCTTCCTGGAAGACATTCAGTCTCTGTGCCAGTTGGTGATTTGAGAAAGAGCAGGCCCACCAGCAGCTTGTCTTAGTTCTCCAGGATCTGATGTGTTTGTCCAGCTCGGAGCTTATGCCTCAACAATGAAGTAGTCTAGGTAAATGATACCATGGCAGGTAGTGTTATAGCAGTCAGGAAGGTAAATATTTATCTTATGTATGTCAATAAGCCCATGTCATTGTATTGATGATAGGTAGTCCAAAGGTTGGATGGAGCTTAGAAACAACTGATCCTGTCCTGTGACACTGTAAACACATGGCTGGGACTAACGAGACTGGGTACCTGTCTCCAGAGCAAGCCAGTATTTCTTAGCTTGGATAAATTTAGGTGCTCTGTATAAGTTAATCAATTTATAACACATTGGCCAACCTGTTTTGAATGGTGGTAGGTGAAATAAGTTGAACATAAGGTAGTGAATCTGCATATCCTTGGTTACAATGCTTGTGTCTTCAAGACAAGAGACCTATTCTTGGTTCCAGCTTTCACTTACTGATTCTTTTCCTGCAAGGTGTAACAGTGAATGGGCAATTAATTGGAGCTCCTGCACCACCCAATGGCCACAAGAAACATCGGACTTACTTCAACACCATCACTATCCTCAGCAATAAGCCACAGAGATCTTACCTAGAGATCACACCCACCAGGATCATCCTGGATGATGGGGAAAGGCTTATTCTGTCTTGCGACCGGAGTGCTGTTGTGCGGAGCAGCAGCCTTGAAGTGTCCGTCTCTGCCAACTCCAACATCACTGTGACGATACGAGACACAATCAGCTTTGTCATCCTCATCCACCACTACAAGAAGCCAGCCCCATATCAGAAGGATCACCTGGGGTTCTATATCTCCAACAATAAAGGCCTCTCTTCTGACTCCCACGGGTTACTGGGTACGTAACAGGTTCTCAGGTAGAGAGCTGTAAACCAGAGAAAAATGATTCTTCCAAACAGTTTTAAAGGACAGAGATAGGAGGTAATGAGAAAGGTAGGTGGAAATTAAGTTCCCAGATGAAACTTTTACTTCCACTCATAAATGAGTTCTGTTACCCATATCTCCAACTCCTCTCCCATCTTCCTCTGTATGAACTATCTTCCACTATCCCTGATACGCCTGTGCCTGTTTTTTCTCAAATCCACTCTTTTTATGATTGTTTCATGCAGTTGTCGTTTGAATGTGCACACTAGAAGCTCTCAGAGATGAATAATACAGAGAGAGAAACCAAGTAATTCACAAGAACCCCTAATACAGCACCAATAAGACATTCTCTCGTGATAGTCCTAAATCAGAATAACCTGGCTGCTAATGTGCTCTCAGGAACATAACAGAGTTGGGTCTGACTCTCTCTAAACAGAGAGGAGAGTCAACTGAGGTCCTGCAGATCCCGAAAGAGAAGTCTAGTCACAAAGCTAGTGCATTTCCAGAAATTGCTGGCTTTCAGCCTTCAAGTTCTGCACTTTCATATGTACAGAGGGTCTGTCTGTGCATCACTGAGCTGTTTACGCTTGAGCCTGGTTGAGATCAAGAAACATTAGTATTTCTTGTTGCCCCTTTCTTTCAAACTTTTGAAGTGAAAGATGAGCCATACCCACATTTTGAGAGCAACTAGGCTTTAGGTAGGCTCAGAGAGTATCTAAATGGTTGGCCTCTTTCAGATGAGAAGTAGTGATATTCATGGACATCTACAGGTGCCGAACTCTAAGGCTGAAGTCATGGTAGCACCCTACCAGCTACTAGGAGGAAAATTAACTCTGTCCTAACTGAAACCAGGACACATGACATTCAGATACTCCCAGGTTAAGCAGAAGATGATCCTTCAGGAGTGGAGTTTTGGATTCAGGCCCGTTGCATGTGCAAACCTCTAAACCTACCCTTAGGTTTAGCGTAAAAGACCTTGCCCCCAAGAAGGTAAAGGAAAAAAACTGGGAGCTGCAGGCCTAGATCAACTTTCCACTTGCTGATGGGCTTTGTATGGGCTGTTATCCTCTAGTAACCGTGGCCCACAGAAGGGAATGTACTGCTCAAGAAGCTCTGTCTCAACCAATTTATCTTAACCAGTGGAAGAGAAATAGGGTTTTATTCTAATTTCTATCTCTGTTGGATTTATAAAAGAATTCAAGGACCTGGACTCATCCTGCTATTGCTGAGAAGCCCTTCACAACCCCATACTCTAAGAACCCTCAAAACACAGCCTATTAAACAATTACTTATAAGTACAGACACAAAACGACCACTCAAACAGTGTATTTTGTCTTGTCTTTCAGGTCAGTTCTTGAACCATGAAGTTAAACTTCTTCAGGAATCTCTAAACACAAGTCATCAGCAGGTTGGTCAGAACCAAACTGAAGCATTAAAACCAAACCCTACAAATACCCTGAAAGTGAAGGGACGGCTTGTTCCTGTTGTGTGGAAGCAGAGGAGGATCTACAATGGACAGCAGGAAGTTGACTGCTGGTTTGCCAAAAACAATGCAGACAAACTGATCGATGGGAGTTATAAAGACTATTTGGCTTCTCATCCTTTCGACACTGGGACCAGCTCTGGGATGATTAACAGCCTTTAGGACTGATCATAGCAATGCATTGCAGCAGCATGTGTGACAGTGGGTCCCTTCTGAAGCCTCTAGAGATAGGCAACTTATGAATATTTCTTTACTTTTTGGTGCCAAAGAAACCAAGGCTTTTTCCCCTTGGAAATCAACTGTCTCTCTTTCATGCTAGATGAACAGGGTTCATCAAATTTCTGAAGACAAGGATGGGGGGAAGGGTTGAGGACACAGTGGGACCACTATCCCATGGGATGGGAGGGAGAAAGGGGCTAGCTGTCAAATCTAACAGTGCAGAGAGCTGCTGGCCTTAAAATAAACCCATGCAGGGATCTGTGCAATACCCCCAGGGGCTGGTGAGTCACCCAGTGAAAGGCATGAATCATGCAGCACAGTGCCTAGCTAACCTTAGGTGATAAAAGTTTGCAAAGTGACTTGGAGCACATGCTCCAGCCATGGTTCCTGGGGAGAGAAGAGCGAGAGAGGGGAGATGGGTGGGTATCCATCTGCAGAGAGCTGTTAGCATCAAAAAGGTAACAGAGATTAAAACCTTAAATCAACAGGCCACAACAGGGTATTGCTTTCAAGGCTGCTGGGATGGAGTCTGGATTTGCCACTGAGCGTGATGTTCCCTGTACCACTACTACTTAATACAGTGGTGAAAACCCTCGTGTGGTTTATTGCTGTCCCAGAGTACAGGCTGCCTGCTTCGAAAGCACCTGTGGTCCTCAGCAGCAATAGGAGTGGTGCTAGCTCCCATTCCATCAAGCATACCATTTAAATGACATCATAGGTTTAGTGATTTCATCCTGATTCTTTACTCCCTCTGTGAGAAACAAAATTCCATCGTAAGCTTCCAACAGACCTCCCACCTCCTTGAGCAGAGCATCACTTCTGCTTCATGGGGATTTAGATTTGCTAAAAGATGATAAATCTGTACCCTCAAAGCTTATGACCCTATAAAGCACTGTCTAAATCTTGAATTTAGACTAGAAAGTTCTAGCTGCTTTTCTAATCAGGGAGGAAGTATTTATTTACTCCAAATTTTCAAAAATTTTTCATCCCAGTTAGTTACCCTGGCAGCTTCTCCTTCCTTACACTGCAGGAATTTGTACAGAGCAGGAATTTGGCAGCAGGAAGTTAGGGAAGGGTCTGCCAGCCACCCCCACTGCAGGTGGTGCTGCTCTGCAATGAAACCTCCAAACCCAAACAGCGAGGCTGTGGTCTATTTTAAAATGAGGCACCGCTGAATAATGCTATACATCAGCCACAGGGGAGTTTGCTTAGTAGAGAACTTGGCCAAAGATGACTTCGATAGCCCCAAAGACGTTTACATGGCAAGGCCAAACTGAACTCATGTATATACTGCCTTTTCCAGGACTGAAAGGAAAGTGGGTGTGTGGGGGATGGAAGCATCCCCAGCAGCTAAATGATATCCGTGTGTTAAGAGAAAAATGAGTTGCCAGAGATCTACAGAAATAGGTTCAATCTTGACTGATTTTTTGCATATTTAAAAATTAAATCATACTGTTGCTGTAGGAGCTCCAGCTGGTGGTGGTGGTTTGGGTGGGGTTGTTTTCCGGTTGCTTGATCATTGAGTTAGCACTCCTAGCGCTGTGACAGCAGAGCAGGTAGAGAGCACAGTTGCTCATTCACACCATGTGTTGTAGGGAGAGGGAAACAGCCAAAGGGAACCAGCTAGACTTAATTGTGCTGTGGAAGGTCCTTCTGGAGAGCTCAACCACTGTAAAACTTGTGCTGGGGCTCATGCATTGGAAGAAAACATGGAGACAAAATTACTTACTGCCTTGAGCCTAGCTGGTTTGGAAAACAGCCCTCCTGCAAGGGAAAACAGAAGGAGGGACCTTTGGCAGTCCTGAACATGCAAGAACTGAAGAGACCAAGGCTTAGCAGTGTGCACATGGATCAGGAATAAAACAAGAAATAGTGTCTGTGAGGTTGACTTCTCCACCCAAGAGGAAGGTGGGAAGATCACCCAGTCCATTCCCAAATCCCATCCCATTTCAACAGCACGGGGTGAACAAGGTAGTGGCAGTGAACTTCTAGACAGTGCTAGGTTCAGCATACAAGCAGTGTCTTCATACAGTTGTTACTGCAAAAAGCTTTCTTTGAAATTTTCACTCTCCTCCCACATTTTGCTGTTCAAGTGTATTGCTAGGGGGAGTGATTCGGTTAGGCTCTCCTCTCTCCTGTATATAGGTATGTATATATACACACATGTATTGCTAACGCTTCAGGTGCATCATTGGTCCTCTTCCCCAGCCAAGAACACATTTCTTCCAGGGTCTGAAAAGAACAATGACCAAGTCCAACTTCCCAGCCCTGTGAAGCACCTGGAGCAGTATACTCAAGTTCTCCTTAAGGCCCCAGTTATCCATTTCACAATAAATATTTTACAGCGAACGCTGCAGTGAAGCTTTCATTTGGCAAAGATGAAACGAGCTTTGAAGCTAAGGGTAGGTATGCTTTATGCTGCTGGATAAGCTTACGTTACCAGATGGCTGAAAGAATCCCTCAGAAGGTAACAGGTCATCCTCCTGCTACCCCAAGAGCACTAAGGGCAAAGGTAGGTCATAGACTGAACATTTTGGCTTCCCCAATCTATAAAGGTGGTATCACAACACTTTTCCTCCCTCAGGAGGAGGATTTGTCCTGGTTTGGTCTTCATGCCCCTTTGTGAGAGCACAGAGGCATCCGATGAAGCACATTGTGCCAACTGCACACATCTATTCTCAGCTCCAAGAGTGTCAGTAAGTACTTGGTTGTGCAGCGATATGGATAAAGGTTGCAAGCTGCTCAGATAGCTCAGGAATTAAGGCTGAGCATCACTTTGGAGCGTGCAATTTCTTCTGTTGTGCTAACATTTCATAGAAGAGAGCAGGATTCCAAACTTTAGGGTTGCTGAAACACCAGTGGAAAGGAGATAGTTCCCAGGCTATGGTATATTGTGAGCATCAACCAAAAGCTGAGCAACGTTTATTCCCTGACCAAGATCACATCACTCATCTCTCATTTTAGGGCAAGGGCTTTGCTGAGGCTGAATTTGCATTCTTCATACTCTGCAGCATTGCACTAAGCAGCCCTACAGCAAGAACAAAAACTGAAATACCAGTTCACCTCGAAACAGAGGCAAGCTGCTAATAGGGAAGCAATTTTCAATTATTTTTACTCAAGACCTTAAAGAGCACAACAGTTGCTCCAGCCCTTACCAGCACAGGACTCCACCAGACAAGCAGAAGTTCCATTGTGAGCGATTTCACGAAGCAACATAAATGATCTGTTCAGAGAGCTGTGTGCCATTTGTTCCAAGAGCCTTTTGGTATGCCGGCACAAGTAGGATTTTGACTGTTAAGTAAGGAAGAAACAAAAAAGGCTCTTCCAGAAATACATTATAAGGCTGCACAGCTGCGAGCGTTGCCAAGCATGTCAAGTTCACTAAGGGGCATGCAAGACTTTGATTTGCATGTAACACTTCTAAACTACTTTGAAGTTGGGAAAAAACAACCACCCACAAAACTTCACATCCTCTCAGCTTAGCTTTTAAAGGACTAGAGCTTTAAGTGAGAAAAGCCAAACCCTTTATCTACGCACCTGATTAAGGAATAGGGTTTTAGGAATAGGGTTCTCCTATGAAAACTAAAGGGAGGGAAGACAAAAAATAAACAGAACTCCTGCCCAACACTTCCGGGGACTGTTTTGCAGTATGCAAGGCCTGCCTATAGCTTACCTGGGTCTACCTGTTAGTACAGTGGATCCCGGATCAGATCTTGCTCTAAGGAACTATTCACTGGTTGGACTGTGCACAGTCAGTCCAGCTGTATCTGCATCCAGCCTGGGAGTGCGTTAAGCAGCTGCTCG
Source organism: Anser cygnoides (assembly GCF_040182565.1). Lineage (NCBI taxonomy): Eukaryota > Metazoa > Chordata > Aves > Anseriformes > Anatidae > Anser > Anser cygnoides. Next base: position 4,573,323 of record NC_089873.1, on the reverse strand, counting down.
GGTCTGTCCCCAGGAGAGCTACAGAATGTTTTGGCATTTTTGCTGTTTATTGACTAATACAGCCTGTTGACAAGAGAGCAAGGGCAAAGTCCTGCTCATCACACTTGGAGCAAGAGGTGCCAGGATCTGAGATGATGAGATGACCCATGGATTATCATCAGCAGCCTCACCTGAGGCCATTCTGTTACACCTATAAGGTGAAGGCAGGTTAATGGGGCTTTCAGGGGACTCTTCTGATTTGGCTTTCAGATCAGATCCTGCAGAGATTTTATGTATTTTGAGCTAGGTAAACGGAAAGGAGTCGACTCCTGTTTCCCAGCAAACATACACCTATAAGGTAGCAACTGCGATCAATCCCAGATGACTGCTCCAGACTGGATCCAGCACAGGCTGATGTGGCAGCATCAGGTTTTGCACTGAAGTGGCTCATACAACCCATCTGCAGAAACTCAACACTGGTTCATCTCTTTCTGTAGATTTTCTAGGACAGCCCTGCTGTGGGGGACAGTTTGCCCTGTAAGGAACACATCAGTTAGACCTCAATAGATCCCACTTCTTTCCCTTTACAGGGTTATGGTTTCACAAAAATATTAAGCATAATGAAGATACTTCATATCTGAAGCAGTTTTAGGTCAAACATTTATTGCATTCCTTATAAAACAGTAAAAAAAAAGCATTGGATCCACTGAGAGTCTTCCCAATTCAAGACATTTAAATACATATTGCAAAACAGTTCTTTTGAGCATCTGTGAATATAAAAGTGTCAGAGTTCAGACAGTACAGGACAGATTCTTTTTCTATTAAAAAACAGACAGCCTTTTGATTTCAGTCTCCAGTCCTGACAGTTATACCCAGCTGGCCAGCCAGAGGAAGTACACATCCATACCCCTAACCTCAACATGCCTGCATGTGTTGAGGTTAAGGTCAGGCAGCTAAAGCAGATACTGCTCAAGCCCAAACCAGATACACAGACACCATCCCAAAGAGACCACTGCAGAAGGATGGGTCTAGATGAGGCAGGCAACCGGATCTCCACAGATCCACAGGGATCAACTTGCATTCCCCACCCTGCCCTTCCTTGGCCAGCTCAAGGATCACAGTGCTGCTCCCCTTCCTCCACCTCGTCCCGGTGCTGTCAGATGACCACCTGATAGCTGGGCTGCTTCATCTTCTGGTTCATTCCCTGGAGTCCCGAAGTGTCCTGGTCGCTTTCAGACTGCTCAAAATCCATGTCTGGAGAGAGCAGCACCTGGAAGGGAGAACAGACAGATGCTCATGGATTCCAAGTCCTCAGGCAGACATAACTGGAGCTTCTTATGCTCTTAATAGTGTAGCAAACATCCCCAGGCAGCAGCTTGTGAAGGGGTCAAGCACCCATGGAGGGGTCTGCTGCAAGATTTAACCCTCCCTGGCTGAGTCTCACGGTCACCTTGATCACTACAATGACAGCCAGGCCCATGTGGGTACAGACACTATTGCTCCAGAGCCCCTATCTCCCCCTCAAGAGCAGGGCAGGCAGCTAAAATCTCTGACCACGGGGCAGGACTCACACACTGACATTCACATTCAGCAGCCTCAGAGGAGATGCACAAAAACTAGGCCGCATCTCGCAGACATCTGCACCAAAGAGAGATGTTTCCCCAGGTACCCAGCTGCTTGTGATCTCCAGAGCTCAGCCAGGACAGCAAGCAGAGCTACACTTCGTTTCTGCCACGGCCAGCGAGCTCGAAGATGCTGTCCTGGCCTGGTACCACCTTATTTCCACCTAGCCCAGCATCTCCTGGCTCAATCCGAACTGCAGGAGCCAGAACAGGGCACAGACACCTCAGGAAGAGCTGTCTGCATGGATAGTATCTACAGCTTGACAGGTTGTTTGCTCAACCCCATCCTACCCCTTCTTCCTACTACAGAAACCCAGCTTTGAGCAAGAGAAGCCCTACTGTCCTTCAGCCCCAACAGCAGCTGGCCCTAAGCATACTTAACGTTCATCAACCCTTCTGCTAGGGCTTGTGTCACACCAGCAGTACCTGGGAGCCAAGCCATAGGATTTCTGGTCAACACTGGTCACCCACACCACAAGCCTGGCCAGGTCCTTGGCACCTCAGCACCTGACTCTACAGAGGCCTCGCAGCGCAGTCAAGGGCCTTCAGTTTTATTTCTGAGCAATGCCAGAAGCCCTTTCCCCTCTCTTCCACTTGCCCCATCACAGAATCATTAGTTCATGGCATATGTGGGGGAAAAGGGTCAGCTACCACACTTCCCCTGCCAAAAAAAAAGCAGTGAGGCACCATAGATCTCCCAGCCAAGCCTCAGCCCCATCTGACCCTGCTCCACAGCAGGAACCAATGCACTATGAAGCCCCCGTTCCCATCCCATGGCACCCCTCCACCTCATCTAAAGGACATCTCAGGGGCTTCCAGCCATGCAGAGCCCACCGACAGCTCAGCTAGTGCCAGAGCCCAGCATCCTTTGGGGGAAAAAAAGCAGGAACATGGGGATTTAGTCCTGTTGATGGCCATCTCCAGGCCGTGTTGTGAATTAACACGCTCCCCCACTTGTTCATTTAGGCAGCACCAGTCACCACAGCAACTAAACAGGAAAAACAAACTGCAATCAGTCAGTGACTTCAAAGAGGCCAAAGAGCCGCAGGGGAAGACTTCCTCCCTATCCTCACACACGCTCTAGCCCCTCCATGTGATCTGGTTATCCTCACAGCAGCATGTCAGATATTTAGGATAGCAGTGGATGAGATTAAGATCTCTTGTTCCCCTCTATCCACCCCCAAATTGGGTCTACACAGATTTTTTTGTTGTGTTCAAGACATCACTGGAAACTTTCCAGCTCTTCCAAGTGAAGATTTCCTCTGTTTAACATTTAAATATTGTGATGCTGCTGGACCTGAAAAAACGGGCAGTTAGTCACACGCAGCATTATAAATCACTGAACTCCGACAGGCCGCAACAGGCTGTCTTTGGGGTTTGACGCACTGGTAATTTCGGTGGCTTTCAGCTGCAAGCTCAAACCCTCTGACAGTGCCTGCTACGTCAGCTGTGGTTGACTGGGCTTTGGGATCCCGACCCGTTCAGGCTGCTACCTGCCCCCTGTATGGCTCATATGAGGCTGCTTGAGCCAGCAGTCCTCTGGTAAGCTTTCCACAATTGCCTGGGGAGCTTCATCGTGAGAAGACACCTCATCCCTGTGACAATCATGGCTCACACCCTCAGATACGGCTTTTTGAACAGAACAATTTGGGAGCCTTCAGCACAGCTCGGCCAAGGCACTTCCCTTACGGATGCATCCAGGCCAGAGGCACAACTGGGAACAGACCACAGCTTCGCAGTCCCAAAACAAGGTGCTGCTGTCTCACCCGGCAGTCCCCAAGTACTTCACACGTTCCTCCCCACACAAGGACAGCAGCTTGCAAAACAACCCAGGTCTTGCTACACAAAACAACCCAGGTCATGCTGCAGGAGTGGGGCTGGCCACGTGTTCTGCCAACCCCTCCTGTCCAGGAGAAGAGGCTGACTTCTGGTTTGGGACCCTTCCAAGCCGACCCTTCAGACAACCCAGTCTTCTAAGCAGCAAAGAAATTAGAGTAAGAACTGTGGCATAGGCTGGAAAACGTAGAAGCCTGGAGGCCATTTCCCTGCAACCAATAGAAATTTGTTTGCCTAAAACTCCACCAGCCTGGTGCAGAGGCAGGAACCATCTCACCTTCCTCCTACATCTGAGCTCAGATGAGCTGCCATGTGCAAGTGGGACAGTCTCCTTCCCGAGGCACCCATCTTCATTTAACTTCTCCTAATGAACAGGCACCCGAGCTCACCCTGAGCTTGAGCTATTTAAACATCAGCTCAATTAGCCAACAAGCAAGTCAAACACATTCTTGGAATATTTTTCAATATTTAAAGCAAGCTGTAGAGGTATGTAGAGGTGTGCTCCTGTCTAGCACACTGCCAAAAGCTACAGTTCCTATGGAGGTGATTAGGATTGGTGTTGAACTCCACAACGACCAAAAGGCAGGTCCCATGCAGCGTACCAGCTTTCCTCCCAGCCTTAAACCAGCCTCCAGTTTCACTCTGATGGCTCCTAGAAGTACCATGGCTATTAGAACAAATCTTGCTTTAATGCTCATCTCTAGAAATGTAAGCTTTCAAAAAAAAAAAAGAGCAGAAACTCACCCACCTCCCCGGGGAAAACCAAAACAAAAACAAGTCCAAAAAGATCAAATAAAGCATTATAAAAAACGACTTGTTTTCCTGAGTGTAGAAAACAAAGAAACCACTGATTAGATCTACAGTTTATCGGCACTCACAAGGGCAAGGGAAAAGAGATTCGGGTCAAGGGCAGGACACATGCAAAGCAGAAATAAATCCACGTAGCTGAATGCATTTCCCCAGCCTGAATAGCATCAGAATCAAGCCAGTACTCCTGAGATGTCTCTTCATCCCACCAGAAGGCAAAAAAAGGATTGCATGAACATTTGTGGATTGCCAAGTCTATTCTTGCTACCCAAGCTGGTCTACCAAACTGAGGGCAAAACTGACTTTTCCTGCTATCCCTATGGTAAATGCTGAGTGCAGGTTTTTAACAGGTTAACTCCCCGTCCCCCCCCTTTCCCATTCTCCCCCTCCTTCTCCAAACACGAACTGCAAGTTCTAGTGAAAATAATGACACTAGTGGCGAGATAGGCAGAGGGCTGAAATTCAAGAAGGCAGCGTGATGGGGAGCTGTTGGCGCCTGCTGCTAGACAGCCCTGATGAACCCTGATAAACCACAGGACATCAGCCTCAGCCAGCCCTGCCCTGCTCGGAGAGGCTTCCCAGATCCCTCTCCCCTGTAGCTGGGCAGGAGGGAAGGAATTCCCCCACTCGAACAGGTTATTAGCAGCAAGGAGCCCAGCAAACCCTTGTTTTCTGGTTTGGAGCCTAAATACCAGACAACCCAGCTGCAGCACTAGCCAGCCAACGTGATCTTTAACTCACAGCCTGAAAGCGATGACAAAGCAGGAGCCTACAGCTACACCTCAAGGCCAAATGCCAAGCAGCAGAATTGGAAAAGCAGGTCATTTGTTTCTTGTTTTTATTTTCCTTTTTTTTTTTTTAGCATCCTTCCCTGCCCAAACTATTTTTAGTAGTGCTGGACCAGAGGCACAGGAGCATAGGAGCATAAGAAGGCAGACCTTGCAGACAGCTCTGATGGGACGCCTGTCACCCTGATAGCTCCTGTGGTGATCAGAGTTTGGGGATTGACAGCTGGCTTGCACATTGAAGGTCTCAGCAAAAATTTGTCTGAGAAAAGGAGTCAAATACTTGGAACTTGGGAGACGCCTTCAGCAGCAAGAGTCACCCTGTGGGAGCCCCATTTCCATCACTTGAAATAACCTATGTCAAGCTATTGGATGAGCCTTAGCAAGCATCAGAGATTAGCATTTTCCCTTTAGATTATCCAAAAGCTGAGCTAGAGGCCACAAAACCCTTGTCTCCTCCAGCAGAGCAAGGCAGAGGGGCCAACTCCATTCCCACAGAGATCCAGCAACTCCAACACCATCTGTGTATCCACAGCAGCACCAGCCTGAAGGTTTCCAGGACACCTGCGAGACTAGATGATCCATGTTTAGGTCACAATGGGTTGGAAAGGAAGCTGGAGTCTCAACTGGAGATGCCACCTCCTTGCCCTTGCTTCTGAGCTGGGGTAGTTTTAACTGATCTTAAACCTCCAGGAACACACCAGCATACCCAGTGAATGAGGCAGATCTTCACCACCAGCTTTGAGCCAACCTCCAACCTAGCTTTTCCATGGAAGCACCACTCCAAGAAGCCACCAACTCCGACCAAGCACCACCAAGAAGCCAGGATTGTGCCATAACCAGGGAGAAGTTTGTGCCCAGATTTAATCCACCTTTAGCATAGAGTGGTTTGGGTTGGAAGGGACCTTAAAGGCACCCACTTCCAACCCCCCTGTCACAGATAGGACACCTTCCGCTAGGCCAGGTTGCCCAAAGCCCCATCCAGCCTGACCTTGAACACCACCAGCAGAGTTTCTCTGGACAAGGTAGGAGCTCCTAGGTAGCTGTGCATTGAAACTGAGGACTCCTATCTAGACGTACTGGCACTGCTCAGCTCTCTTCCCTCCCCAGATCAATATAAATTTCTCAAGGATGCCCCAGCCACGCACACGGCTCAGGAAACTCCCCGGGACACGCTGCTCACATGTTTTCGGTAACCTTGCCAAGCTACAACTGTTTATCTGGAGGCCAGGCCAGGAGGAATGACTCACTTGTCTCACCAGCTGCTTGCATCTGCCTGCCCTTCCTGCAGGAAGGATTCCTCTGATACTGGATCCCCAGCAGCAGCAGCAGCCAGCTCCCTGCTGCACTTTTGAGCCTTCAAAGCCACCGCTGCTGGGTGGACCATCAAGCACACCCTCAAACACGACTACCTCTACATGCATTGCAATGTTGCCAGTAATCAGCCATCCCATTCAGTAGCACAAGAGCAGAGTGTAAAAGAGAGCTCAGAGCAAGAGCTATTTCTGTTCATCCTAAATTCCTCAGCAGAAGCTACTCCAGGAGCAAGCCTGCAACTGCCAGAAGCTATTTTATCTTAGCGGGTCTTGCCAGCGAGCTGCAGATACCAGGAGTCATACAGCGTGCACTCTGAAATCAGGGCCAGGAGCCAGGGAAAGGAAGGGAATTCAACCCAGAGACTCGGGTTGTGGTCGTTGCCCAGAATCTGATGGGAAGCACAGACTACCTGCCTGGCAAGCCGTGCGTCATTAATAATGAGAATAACGCCTGCTGGTCTTGGAGCGTTCCACTTCCACCCATCCCTTGCTCTCCTTAACTTTAAGGTCAAGCTCAGACTACACCAAACAGCTTTCTATGGCTACAAGACCTTTATCAGTCTGAATAATTACAAAAAACAGGAGGAAACTAGGAGGAAAGCAAGCTCTTCTAAGCCAAGATTGACCACAATTAACGATGGCAAAGTTGAATGACAGCATGGGGGTGCCCACCAGCTTCAGCCTGCCACTCCAAGCCAGCTCTTCCTGGTCTTTGGACATCTTTGGTCTTACCTGAGATTCCTCAGTCCTCCTCGCCCGAGGGGTTTCTATGGATCCATTGATGTCCAGGCTGTCTTTCTGCTTGTAGTATTTCCTCATGATCAAGCTGTCCACAACCCAGAACATAATGGCCTTGGGGAGGAAGGAGTTGCATAAATTAGACTACGGAGACCGAAATGCAAAGTCAGACAACCAAAGCTTTTTCTTTCTTCTCCTTCAGATTCTCCAGATCTCCAGTTCCCAGCAATCTGAGCTGATATACAAATTAATCCAGCATTAAGTGGATGTGGAGGTTGGATGAAGCAAATTCCCAAGGTTCCTTCCTCATATAAATTGTCAATTCCCTGTTTGCTAGAAACCCAGGGAAAACAGGCAGCGGTAGGCCAAGTTTCTGCCAGAAGTAACCTTTGAACCAACCTCCACCCAAGGTTCACCTGCTCTGTCTGCACCACTTTGAGAACGAGGTTGTTTCTATGAGAACCAGTTTGCTTTTGAGTAACGAAGTTCACCATTGGGTTGGGAGGAGAAGTACAGGTAAATTCAACTCTGCCAATGCTCCATCCATTTTTAAGAGTCACAAAAAGTTCAAGTCTCTCCTCGTCCAGGAGTGATCTCAATGCTAACATCTTGTTCTCGTTTCCCACCTTGGTAGGAACTGAGCTGCAGCTCCAATATTCCCCAGAACTAGGGGAACTAGGAAAAGCCTGAGCTTTTGCCAAACTAGTTTTGAGAATATCAATTGTTTTGGGTAACCCGAACACCTTTCAATGCAGTAACATAATGTAGTCAAACAGTGCATGCTGGACAAGTTGTTTTATAGTCAACTTTAAATTCTGAATTTCAGTTCCTCACTCCCATCACTATACCTACTACAAAAGCTTCAGCACTTCTGTTGATGTGATGTTTTTATATGTTTGCTAATTTATGTGAAGGTGACATCACAACTTTACATCACTCAGTTGGACAAAGAGCATTTCCATCAGGAAATCTACTCTTGACAACACCCAACACCTGTCAGAGCATTCAAGTCCCTTGTTTTAGCATCACTTTGTACCCATATTGCATTACAACATCTATACAGCACGTGGTCAATCTGTTGCTCTCATATCTAGTACGCTTGCAGAGAGTTTCTGTCTGAAACTGTCACAAACTTCAGAAGACCGATGAGCTCCCAGGACAACCAGATTGCTACTTTAGTGGGATTCCAGCCTCTATTTCTGAGGAAGAGAGTTTTTTTGGCCACTCTTTAATAGCCTTGTTAAATATAAAAGGAACTTTTTATTTTTATTTTTTTTTTAAGGCCTGAGTACAAATAAGACATGTTTGAGATTTTTGAAGCCCTGTGCTCTGTTTGTAGGGATTCTTCACTTGGCACGTACAACAAAGGATATCAAGTTGTTTTTTCCTTCCCTGGCTACAGTACACTTCAAAAAAGCTCCCTTGATCAAGGACAGCCTTTTTGTCAACAGATCACAGCAAGAAGACAGCTTTTTGCTCTTCAGGTGCATAGAATTATCTTCATTTTTCTTTCCACCCCTCTACCCATACCCACTGGCATTTTTCTTCCCCCTTTTACCTCCAACTGAAAGCACAGCAGGTTGCCAAAAGTCACCACTGACTATAAGCCATCCTATAGTCACTTAATGGGCTTTGGGCATCCCTGCACCTGCAACTTGCTGCTGAGGTGCAGTTGTCAGCTGACGAGCCTCAACTTTCCCCAAAAAAGTAAAAAATCAGCCACCGAGAAGCTTGGACAAGAGAGTGGGAATTAGGAACAGAGCCCATGGTAGGGCAGTAGCGACAGATTTGTGCTTGTGGCAAGCAGTATTTTTGCTTCCGCTCCCATCCGTCTTGTCCTATTCACTTCAATTACTTAAGGCTGCCCCAAGCCAGCTCCTGTACACTCTCCCCTTGAGAAGGGACCACGATTTCCAAACCACCCTACCCAGTGTTCGTGGAGGCACCACTTACATTGACTATAAAAGGCACAACAAGCATGACCAGGACGAGCTCCAACTGGGGGTTTGGGATGTAACTCAGGAGGATCTGCTGAAGCTGCAGAAAAAAAAAATAGGAAAAAAATGGGGGATTTAGAAGCATTTGATTCTGTACAGAGCAAGAAATGAATACTGCTGATCTTTCAGTTTAACTACCCATGGCAACAACTGGTGGGACTGTCCTTGGCTCCCTGAGCCTAGTTACAAAGTAGGGACACCAGCCACACACGAGGTGCGTGGACAGGAACCCAACAGCATCTCTGGAGCTAGCTGTGTGCTGCTGAACACGTTCACACACAGTCACATACTAGATCCTAAAGGCTAATGACCAGCAGAGTTACCATGAGCAACCATACAGAAGCAGGGGTTGAAGGATGGGATACTGCTTTGACAGAGGTGAATTTGGAAGGAACTAAGAGTCCCACTAGTTTAGACATGAGATCACAAACAACAAACTGACTTGACAAGATAATGTGGAAATCCCCTGGCAGAACTGTAGTAGCTCAGCTGCCAGCCCAGCCTATTTTATCCTTCCAAGGATGGAAGGGAAAGCTAAAGAAAAGCCTTATTCCACTGATTTTTGACTAGCAGGAGAACGTACCAGAAGCCAAGCTGTTATGAAAGTCATGTTTCCCCTAACTTAAGTAATAGCGAATTATCACAGAGCTGTCGACAAGTCATAAGGATTAAAGACCTACCATGATGTGAACCATTAACAATGCAAAGCTGACAAGAAACAAGCCACAGCAGCTGTAGCTAGAAAAAATACACTGGGGAGCTTACCTTTGTCCAACCAGGGATAAGCAGAACAAGGCTGATCGCAGTCTTCTCAAAAACCATTATCAGCAGGTAGAGGATACACTGGCCAATCCAGGCAGCAGCTTGTGGAGGGTCACCTGAGAAAACAGGGCATTGCATCTGACATAGGACAGGAGGAGACAGCCTTGCAGAGAAATTGCCTCGTATCTGATACCCGAGTTGATCAGAGGGACGAGGAAAGGGTTCCCATATTGCAAATCCTGCAGTGAGACAAACGCTCACCCGCAAAGAAAAAGTTATAATAATGGAGAGATTTCATAGCTGTATGGCCACGCACCTGGGGTAAGAGGTTTTGTTGTCCCTGCTGGATCCAGAGATCGTTACTCCACTGAAGATCAAAACATGCCAAGATCTAAGCTCAAAGCTTTCTAGTTTATCGTTTAAAAAAATCAGTTCTAACGTGTATTGAAGAAACTTTAGTAGGCTTGCAAAGGTGCATCCTTTACTAGTTGCAGCTCATTTTGCAAGTTGATATAGAGAAATAAGAGCAGAAAGACAAAGGTGCTCCCCAGTTCCATTTGTGCAGGCTCCCTGTATCAGGGCAGCTCTCTCGTACTGCAGTTGTGCTTTTGAACTGAGCTTGGCTATAAGCAAGAGAGCCATCCCTCTAGAAACCACTTTTTCCAATCATTTGAGAATTGATTCTGAAATGGAGATAGTACTTAAAGCAGAGCCTGGTTCGTTTGAAGGGCAAGAAAGGATACCAGAAACTGCATTTCTCTTCACCTTGACAAACCAAGAGAAGTCTGCAAAGACAGATTTTTCCCCCCAGTTTTTTTTGCCCCCTTACAGTAGACAAGAGCTTCATAGGCATAGCTCAAAACCCTGGCCCATTTTGACGTGAATTTTAGACTGATAAACCTTTGAATTAAAGCTCGTCCCAAAGGCAATCCCTTGAAAAACGCACTGCCAGTCTGATGCTCTTCTATACAAGGGTCAGTCAGTACCCTGCACATTCCTCTGTCAAAAAATAAATCAAATTTATCACCTACAGTCTTACCTGCTCAGTTTCCAGCAACAGTCCAAAAGTTTCCCCATCACCAATTTCAACAGAAGAAGCATAAGCTTTCAGCCCTAAACAGAATGATTTTTTTTTTTTTTTGCTGATGGAGTGAGTGGCTGGTTATGCGACACTAAGCAAGAGACAGAGGCTCCATTGCTCCTGGTTTTTACAGCTATCCACTAAAAAAGAATCAATGCTAATTAAATATGAATGCTTCCAATGGAGTACTTACCAAGTAATAATTAAAAGCATATTTGTATTGTTAGCAATGATAATGGTACCGTATCTGTTACATGTGCTTGCTTCAGCCCTCTGTAAGTACCCTGCCAGCGGGTTATCTCCTTCCCATGTCACCAGAATACCTTGGGTCTGCAAAACTGAGCCACAGTATCTGGCTTGGGAAAGATGCAGCATTTCCTCTTACCCCTCAAATTCAAAAGATAATTCCTGGCAACATTTGTTTCCAGAGGAATGGGGCCAGAATTTGGAATTGCATCCGTGCAAGAGAACCCAACCCGCCGCAGGAGGTGGGCACTCGATCTGATCTCGGATGGGAGCAGACTGGGAGCTGTGCCCTGCTTTTCTCAGCACGGTGCTGCTGTGACACACCAAGGGAAGCCCACACAAGCAGCTTGCAAGAGCATATTTGTCCAAACCACTGCTCATACCTCCGGTTGCAGAGACCAGCAGCACATGCCAGGATTTAGGAAGAGCTGGTGTCTGACCAAACGCTGGGAGAATCTGCTTCCCAGGGAGAGCCACACAGGTTTGAGCGTGTGTTTGGCCTTTTTCTGTCATTTGTTAGCAATGCAACAAAATATTTGCAAAGAAGCAGAGGCATCCAGATGGCGTCTCCATGCCAGAGACCTCTGAGCGATCTCCTCACGTCCCAGCTTTTTAAATACCCAAACCAGGACTGAGAAGGAAGCGGAGGAGAGGAGAGGACGGAGGTGGAAGCTGTGGCTGCAGGAAGCTGCTGAGCCACGAGGCCAGCCAGCAGCGAGCCAGACCAGCAGGCAACCGCTCAGAGAGGGGGGAGCCAGGGAGGTTATGTGCAAGGGCACCCGGCAGAGCCCCTGGGACTTCAGAAAGCACACGGCTGCACTGCCCGGCAGGCAGTGGCTTGCTGGGTGGTCTGTGGGGGAGAGAGGAGCACTTATTGTCACTCTGCAATTAAAGGCTGCTTCTCAAGCAGTCACAGCCTCTGGTGCCCTCTCATCTCTGGCACAGGTTGGACATAGAGTGTTTTTTTTGTTTTTTTTTTGCCAGGGACCCCAAGGCCAACCCACCCTGCCAAAAGCCCCCAGGTTACCATCATCCATCAAAGCTCCGAGTACAAATGAACCAGGAAAACAAACACATCCGATATCTCCTTCCTGCACTTGGACTCTTTCCCTTTCGCTCTGTGCTGTCAGCTGCGGTGCTCGGTCCCCCCTGGAGAAGCGGGGACAGCGGCCACAGCACCCCTTGCTAGGCAGCTCTTCTGCACCACGATCACAGCAGCACTTACACCGTACTACTGGTGTCCCAGCCTGCCTGAAAAGCAGCAGGGAGTCTGAGGTATCCCAAATACCCACCCTCTCAAAGCCTTTTGGTGAGGGGGCGCCACCGTTCGTTATCACAAACCACTTGGTTTTGCATACCAGACAGCCCTGACGCCCTGAGCAAATCATCTCCACAGACAGGTTTTGGTGATGCAGGCTGAGATTCGGACACCAAGGGAAACAACCTGCTTCCTAAGCCAGGCAGGGCATGGACCCACTCACATCTAAGGTTAACACCTCCTCACCCAAGCCAGTTTCCCCTCACCGTCAGTTTGAAAAAAAAAAAAAAGTGCACTTTTTCCTCCATGACTTTTAAACAGGATTTTGAAAAAGCCTGTTTTCTAAAGTGTTTTTTTTTTTTATTATTTTTATTTTTTCTCCCCTCCCATGTAGCCTTTGTATTATGGAAGCCCACCATATCCAAAGCCACACGCCTGCCCCAGTTAGGCCAGCTTCACCAGTTAAGTGGGTGCACGTGTAAATGGGACAGGGCCTGTGCTACCAAATGGGGTGAATCTGTGCTCCTTACTCCCCACCACACCTGGTCATACATGCCTCCACCCCAATACGGGGCATCAAACATTCAGACTTCTCACTCTTGGTCCTTCCTCTATCACCTGAATGTTATTCAGCAATTAAGCAATTAGCAATTAAGTGGCCAGGGTAAAACAGTGCAAGGATGTGCAAAGAGACTCACAGACCCATGTAGAGGCCAGCTGTGGCTCCATCACCGTAAGCCTAAAGTTGCTACTGTCTTGCAACCCTTACTGTCTTACTGTCTTTTTTGCCTCTTAGATTGAGCTTTTTCAGACTACAGGATGAGATGTTTCTGCACAGGAATCCATCCCGAGGCACAAAATTAGACTGCTTTATTTCCACTCCCTGGCAGGAAGATCAGATGGTGTCTGCAGGCATTTCTTCCAGCATCTTGGCCTCCCAAGGACAGCAGGCTGCTCAGTACTAAAGTAATCGAGGACAAAGATGCAAAGTGAAACAGCAGCATGACCTACAGGGCCACCGGGGTGACTTTGGCCATAAATACAGGGGTTTGTTTTCTCTTCACCAAGGTCATCTGGCTGCTCCTTACCTCAGCAAAGTCACACAAGTCTAACTTCTCACCAACTTGTGCCAGTAACACACATACCTCTATCTCCTAGTATCTCATAAAAAAGACGTAGCCTTCGGTGTGGTCCCCAGACAAGCCCAGAAGACAGACTGGCCATATCTCCTTCTCTCCAGTCAAAAAAAGAGGCTAGAGAACTTGAGCTGGCCCCAGCACCTCATTGAGGTTTGGCTTCCTACAGCCAGAGGGTCAGAGGCATCCTTAGATACAACTTAATGTCTTTGATGGACCAAATGTTGTCCAGAATTGTCTTGGCCCATGGATGGGAGAGGATTCTCCTTACATCGTGCATTTCCATCAGAAAAATTCAGGTGAGTGCCTACAAGGTTGTTCCTGTCCTACAAGACAGACAGCCACCAAGACCCAATCTGCGCCCTGGAGGCTAGAACAAAAAAACCACCCCCCTCTTCGCTGTGAACAAAGCTTCCCTTTCTATGCAAAGGAGAGGGGAACAGGTGTAAGGGATCTCTGCAGCCTCTGCATCTTATCTGCTAGATGCCAGGTATTGTGCTCCCTTTGATCCATCCCCTGGAGCAAGGGCAGATTTTTGCCCCCCAGTTCCAGTGGGAAGGGAACTCACTACCTCAGCTCTCCGCACAGACTCTACCACTAACCTCTCCTTTTTGCTGGATGAGCATTTTGTTCAATCCTCCTTACAGCCAGCTCCCATCGTGGCAGAAATAAGCGTCTTCCTCCGCCTTTAATCCCAAAGGATGCACACACTGTGTGTCAACCAACCTCCTCCAGCAGCGCTACCACCCTACCCCACCATCAGCAATACCTCCTGGGTGCACACCTAGGATCACTGGTGCCTGCAGCAGCCTCACAAACATCTCATGTTCTGCTTGTGCCTGTGTTTGAGAAAAACCAGCACTGCTTGAGGCATTTCAATTGTTACCACTCAATGGGACTAGTTTAAATCCAGGCTGTCTAATGTTCCGAGCTGTCAGAGCCCACATGCTACTGCCAGACAGCTTTATTTATGGTCTTTTGGGGACTATGCATGCACTGAGCAGGTAGGAAAAAGTTTAACCAGAGCCAGAGGAGAGGGGAAGTGAAAAAGTGAGTAAAAGTTAATATCTGAAAGCGCTGAAAGTCATGTTGGGTGAGATGGAGATAGAGAAAGTCAATAGAAATTCTTCATAGAAAGATACTTAAATGGCAACCCCAAAACAAAAAGGAATGTAATTATCAATGCTAAGTACAGAGCAGGATAAGAAACAGCAGTAAAGAATCTGACTTGCACATGAGTGTTCACTTGGAGGGCCAGACCAGGTTTTCAGAGACTGAGTGCAACAAATGCTTGCACCAGCTCTGGGCAAGACAAGTTGGTGTCAGAGCAGCCAGTGCGCATCCCACTCAGCCCCAATTTGCAGCGTCACCATTATTTTGGGTCTTTAGTCCTTGGAGATATTGCTGTTACAATGGGGTAAGCGCTGGTGTTCCCCACGGACCACATCCTGAAGGGTCCAAAAGTTTGCACAGCTGCTTAATGCAAGGGACCTGACCATGCACTCAACCATTCGAGGATAAGCCCCAGCTCCTTCCTTACTCTTTCCCCCTGGTCCTAGGGGTGGAAAGACCAAGCACGCTAAGGACAAAACATCCCCTCAGGTTAAAGCTATTTTCAGCAGTATTTCCTCAAGCATTAGCAGCCAGCTCCCTTGGCTGCTTCGGGACGTGGGAATATTTGTTATGGAAATTTTGTACAATGTCACAGCAGGGCCAAAAGCAGCCTACACAGGTCCTCAGTTAAACTCCGCAGCTGGCACTGAGCACGCTCTCCTATAACTAAATTTGACCAACAGAGTTCAACAGGCCACTAAACAGACTTTACAGGCCTCCAAGCAACATGCCTTTCCATTTCCAGACAGAAAATGAACAAAGCTCAGACAAGTCGGTGACCGCAGCCCTACAAAAACCCATCTCCCTGGAGGTTTCTTCCAGCAAGGACACCCACTTTTCCCCCATCGTTTCTTAATGCTCCTCTTCAGTGTTTAGCTTGCACATTGCAGAAACCATGCATTAATGTGAATTCATAGCATTTCAAGTATTACCTTCAAGTATTATTTTAGATACTGGTGAGTTGATACATCTGCAGCTTAGGCTGCTTTGCTCTCCTCCCTGCAGGGTTCCCCATAGGAAGAGCACCTCCAGACGTGGTTTGCTGCTGCCCTGCTGGAGCAGTGGTGCAGTGAGCACCTGTGGAGCAACCACCCTTTTCCAAAGTCTGCTCTAACCAAGGTGAGGACTGAATATCTCCAGTCTTTGGAGCCAAGGAACTTCAGGAGACACAGCAGCCTTTTCTAAGGTGGCTTCCTACACTAAAAGACAGCACAAAAGGCAATCAAGGGCAACCAGGTAAAGCTGGAGGAACAGCAGTATAAAGTCTTTAACTCTCTGATGGCTAAAACCAGGTCATTCCTGGCTGGAGCTGTCTTTGGCTGAAAGCTTCGGCACAAGAAGAGGCTGATCTCAGAATGGGTGTCTCCCCTTTTTTTGGGAATATGAATTTTTAAACAGTCAGTGCTGGACAGCTGGTGGCTTGAAACAACCACCCGGGTTTCGGGGATTTCCCTTCCCTCCCCTTTGCTTCTCCATTATTTATTAATATTATTAATAATATAATTATTAATTATATTATTAATCCTGCAATTGCTGTTACACAGGAAAAACCACGTGGGCCCAAGCAGACAGGGAAAACAACCTCAGAGCAGGACTGATGGAGCCTCAGAGCATAACTGCAGGCATTTGTACAGGTTGCAGGGATGCAGCCAAAATTTGAAGCGTCCAAAAAGCAGCAGTTGCAAATGATTTTTGCTTGAAGACCATGCAGGTGGATGGGTACTGGCTATACAGGAGGAAGACACAACTGTTCCCTCCTGATAGCTGGAGGGATGGCAGTGTCTGCAGCACAGATTTGGTGTTTTCCTGGTATTTCTGCCCTTCTCCCTTTGCAGGACTGCAAGAGAAGTTTTCAGGATAACCGAGGAAAGCAATGCAAGTCTGGTACAGCAATTAGTCCAGAAAATGAATCATATTTCTGGAGCCTGTATCAGACTGCACAAAGTTTGCCAGCATTTTCAGACCAGCCTGGAAGTTACTTAACACTCAAGATGAGGATAGCAGAGCTTTGCTTCCCGAGCCCTGCAGCCGAATGGTGTTAGGTGGGAGTCCAATGGCACGTCTTTTTTTTCCATCATGTTCATTCTGGCCAGAGACCTGCACCAAAAGCAGTGCTGGGCACATGAGATATTTAATCCCCCATTCAGGAGCTCAAGTCGAGCAACAGCAGAAACTAATTTTTGTTAATGAAAGCAAGATTTCCTCTCTCCTCATCGGAGCGAGCTGTTTCTGTAGTCGAAGCCAGCCTCCTCGAGGGGGGAGCTCCAGCTCCACGTAAGTTTATTACTGCTCCGTGAGGTGAAGGCGAGCTGTCAGTGCACATTAACATTTCCTTGCTTCTGTTCAGCTGCAGACGTGGCGTGTGAGGCTGTGCTCTGGAGTGACCGTGGTTGGGCTTTGAGTCCTCAGTGCTCAAAAAGGGGGAAAAAATGCCTGTCCCTGATCCAGGAATATCTGTATTCCTCTGCTGTCTCCTCTGAATGATTTTGTTGTGCTGTGCTTGGCTCCTCAGCTCTTTCACAGGGGCTGCCTTCCCCACGTCCCCCACAAATAACTCTCACTGATGCTGTCAGGATGCTCAGCTTGCTCGGGGTGAAGCCATTCTGGAGACCACCGGAGCCTTTAAAGCCACTCTCGGGTAGGACCAGAGCCTGTCCTGCCTGCAGCTGCTCCTGCTGTGTCACAAACCCAGACATCCCCTTCATCTTGTGCTGAAACTCATTTACACAGGCACAGCACTCCCCTCTTACACACTGAACGTGAGCCTGAGCTAAAGCTACAAGTCAATGGGGTCCCTGCGCTCATCTCACTTCAACGCAAATCTCACAAGCTACTAAAAATACAAAGGAGTGGGACCACCTTCCAAGCAGACTTAATGATTAAGGTCTTAAGGGTGGAAAAGCTACTGGTATGAATAGGGTGTGTTTTCCAAGTCTAAAGATGGACTCATCTTTATATTAGATATAATGTAAAGAACTCATCTTTACATTAACTATAATGTAAAAATAGCCCCAAGGGTCCTTCCTCCCTTTACTGCAGCATAGAGGAGCATTGCTCTCCTCTTTCTGAAGAGAAGTGCTACCCTCTAGTGGGGCTGCCTGAGAAAGGTTTGGTTTTGAAATGTTTTTTTCTCCCTCAGGACAGGGATTGAAGCAGAGAGGCTGCCAAAACTTTGGCATACTTTTAACGGTTTAGGAGAAACAGAAAAAAAAAAAACAAAAAAAAAACACAGAAAGCCCTACAGAAAAAAAACCCACCACATCCAAACACCTTAATTTATCACGCACGTATCCTAGGGTATATGAACCCCCCAAGGACACGTTCAGCCTCTCACCACCAACCTGCTCTGCCCAAGAACACTTATCACAGCAGAGTTCCTACAACCTAGAGCTGTCCCAGCACGCAGCATGCTGTTAGCTACAACAGGGCTGCTAGAGCCTAGGAGGAGAGGTAACAAAAGCAGGTTGCTCCCACGTTTTCTCCCTAAATTGCCCCTTTTTTTTTTCCCCCTCCCCATTCACAGAAGAGAGCAAACAAGCCAGCTCTGTGCAGGGCTGTTGACCCCTACCGTACTCCCCGAAGACCAGGTACGTGTACTTCTGGTGCTGCACGATCCAGGAGACAACCTTCACGCCCAGCCAGATCAGCAGCATCCCCAGCGTGGCATCAAGGATGAAATTAATGAGGTAGCTGAGAGCAGAGGAAAAGGCCACTTGGTAAAGCTGCAAAATTCAGGCCTCAGCTGTGTTCTTAAGGCTATATAGAAGTATATTCGAAAATCTTTTATTTCAACGTGGGAATCCATCAAAAACCAAGATTTTAAAATCCTTATTTTCCTATTTTAATGGAAAAATTTTATATAAAATAAACAAAGTAAAATAAAAATGTTATAAAATATATTTTATATTAATATCATGTTGATAGTAACAGATTAATCATATTTAATACATTTGTATTGCAATCATTATATAATATTAATGTGTTATGTAAAATATAAAATATATATTAATATTATAAAATACATTTTTATTTTATATAAAAAAAATCCCCTTTCCTGTTTTATTGGATTTTGCTATTGCCTTACAAGTTTAAGAGCCTGCTCCACAGAGGAAGGAAGAGGCTTCACCATTTCTCTAATACTGTGTGAATAAATGAACAGTGCTAATTACTTCTCGGGCTAGCCTTAGTTAAGAATCACCCCCCACCCCTCCCAAAAAAAGTTTCGACCTTCACAGCGTTGTTTGTTCTTATTTGGATGAAACCCCAAATTTCATGGAAAAAGAAGCAAATATTCTTGCAGTTTCATACAGAAAAAAAAAGAAAAGAGGCTTTTCGGACACCACAGATGCTCTGCAAACTGCACGGCAGAAAAGGCAAAAAGTCATTTTTACTTTACAAGGGGCTCCTACGAGCAGGGACGCAGAGCAAGAGGCAGAAGATTTCTGGAAGAGATGACCAGTCCTGGCTCCACAGCAGGCATCCTAGAGTCCCTGAAAGCCTCTGGTTCAGGGTTTCACACCACCAGGAGATCTGGGGCTGAGGGCTTTGCTCTGCAGCTTTGGAGGATTAAGGCTCATAGGAGAGACAGCAAGAGGCTGGAGACCTGGAGGGACCTTCTGGGGATTGGAGGGTCCAAGCTCTAATCCAGGGCTGGGTATTTTTTTTTTTTACAGATTCCAGAGAAAAATCTCAGTCAGACTCATGTTTTCTGGCCAGTTTTCTGTTATTGGAATTTTTTTTCTGCCAGGTCAGGCCAGACTTCTACAGTGGGAAGAAAACCACCAAGCACAGAGCTACAGGAATGAATATTTCCCTGATGTTGCCTCTGAATAAAGGCACTGAAAAGAACAACCTGCTTTTGATATCCCCTTCAAAAACGTGACATTAAGATTTTCTACACCAAAGTGTTCAGAACTAGTTTATTATAGTTTTCAGCTGCCAAAATCAGAGCACTCCCAATACAACTCCCAGTTTATACTGGGCAGGACACACAGCATAAGAGCCTCGAAGCCCAGGCTCAGGGCTGCAGAGTTTTAAGCTGCCTGGTTCAGGATCACACATCAGGCAGACCAGGGAAGTGCCAAGCACACATTAGGAAAAACTGAAGGGCACAGCGTAAGCACAGAAGGGCTTATTTTAAAACACTGCCCACTTAAAAGCAATCATGAATCATTTTTGATGTTATATTTAGTCCCGGCTTGTGGCTGTTTAAAGAAACATATCAAAGTGCAGCACTAGTACAAACAAAGGAGGTGTGCCAGGAGGTTTTAAGCAGCATATTGAAGCTCAGAGGAGTTATGCAGGACAAGATAAAGTTAATTCTGATGCTAGAAATGTAGCTGCAAATTGGCTGATCTGGAATACAGGTGACAACTCTGTTAAATTCAAATCCTGGTTTAGAAAGCCCCAAAACAGGGCTACATGAATAAATGCAGTAGGTACAGCTGAAGTTCCAAAAAAAAAAAAAGTCCTTACATCAGATAAAGGCCTTCAACTACAGGGTTAGCAAAAGCATAGTTGGCACTGCTCTGAGACCAGAAAAGCCTGGGATGCAAACAAATGGCACTTAACAGTTGCAAGTGCACAGGGCACCACTGCATCACTTACTGCAGCTTTTTTTTTTTAAGGGTATTTCATGGTGCTTTTAATCAGCAGAAAAAATACCATCTTGCTGCTTCATCTCCATCAGACCAGGAGACTGCAAAGACAGAGGATATCCCAGGCTCTGAAAAATCAGTGTAGCAGTTTATCCCCACCTAGTACTTAAATGGTTCAGTTTCCACTATATATAACTTTTTCCTGCAGGCCTGCTCCCTCCATTGAGATGTAGGACGTGAACAGAAGCACCTCGCGTACTTACAGAGAGCAGGGGTCCTCTTCAGTGAGATCAGACAGAAAAATATTGGCAAAGTGAATGAAGAGGGCACCTATTGCTTGCTTGGAGGTATCGTAAAACCTGGAGGGAAGGAAAAAAGGCAGTAAGATCTGTCCATCGTGATCCATCCGACAGCCCACGTGCAGCAGGTTGGAGAAGACACGACCTCCTGGTTCAGTCACCTGCAGCAAAATCCAGGCTTTCCCGGAGGAGGTAGGGTGGGGATTTTATTTCTAGGGAGTACAAGCTGCTTTAGGGAGGTTTCCTTGAGAAGTGGCAGCAGGGCATTTTATTTATAAAACTACGTTCCAGATAGGATGTTGCTGGTATTTTTTAACCCAGCTAAGCACCACGCAGCTGGTCACTCCCTCCCTCCCCGCACTGAGATGGGAGAGAGGGAAAAAATTAAGAGAAAACAAAGGGGAAAAAAATAAATTTGTGGGTTGAGATAAAGACAGTTTCATAAGGCAAAAAAAGGAAAATAATATTTGAAGAACATACAAAACAAGTGATGCACAGTGCAATTGCTCACCACCTGCTGACCAATGCCAAGCCAGACTCTGAGCAGCAGCAGCTCCCCCACCCCACTAATCCCCCCCCCAGTTTTATTGTTCAGCAGGATACTTTATGGTATGGGATATCCCTCTAGCCAGCCTGGGCCAGCTGTCCTGGCTGTGTCCCCCCTGCAGCTCCTGGTGCACCCCCAGCCCCTCGCTGGCAGGGCAGCACAAGAAGCAGAAGAGTCCTTGGCTCTGTGTAAGCACTGCTCTGCAACAACTAAGAACAGCGTGTTATCAGCATTATTCTCATCCTAAATCCAAAACACAGCACAGTACCAGCTACTAGGAAGAAAACTATCCCAGCTGAAAACAGGACAGTGTCTACCCCTTATTCTATACTAACAACACCATGCTCAGGTCCCATCCTTTCCAATGCATCCCCATTAGTCACAGAGCCTAGAAGACTGCTAGTAGCAGAAAAAATAGTGTTACAGGTACATGGTCTTTGTCAGCTCCAAATTAAAAGCCTCACCATATCCTCCAGGGACGCCTCTCTTCTTTTGGTTCCTTAAATCGTTTTACTGCAAAGAAAACGAGAGAGGTTATGTTAACCAGCACAGCTGGACAGATTCGGCATGCAGTCTGTGCCAAACTTCAAGGCAGAAAGCTGCCAAAAAATATCTTTGGAGGTATAGCTGGTATCCCTCAGGACCTGACTGCAAACCAAGCAGAAGCTACACACACATAGGGCAGAAGGATGAGCAGCAGAGGGGTTTTGGAGGTAGGCACGTGCTTCTTGCTTCCTTCAGCAAGGCTTTCATACCGTGGAAAGGGGCCTGAGGAAAGCTAGGGAGGGTTCATCCCTACCTACCCGCCTTGGTAACCCTTCCAGGCTAACTAAAGTTACGGTAGTGACACTGAATATTGCCCAATAGTCCATCAAGCTTTTGAGTCATGTTAAGTTACAAACAAAGAAGTGCAATAAAGCCATCCCCTCCTTGCAGCTACCAGGACCTGATGGCGGGCAGCAGGACCTCATGCATACACAGCATAAAGGTGCCAGCTCCAAGCCACAGAGCCCTACAAGCTTGTATGGCCCCAAGATCGTGCCAGCTAGCTAGAGACACTAATAAAACATTGTTTTTATCACGCAACATTTTGTAGGTCACTGGGTACAGATGGGAGATGTGGTTTTAGTACTGCCACACGCCCTGGAAAAGATACTTGAATCCTTTAATGAAGTCCCTCTGGGTACAGATGAGTTTGCTCCTTGCAGCCCTTCGGGTCTTTCTCCTCTACAGGTATCACACTGCTCAGAGCTCCCTCCTGTTACTACCTGCAGGTAGCACAAAGTGGGGTTTTTACCTCCCCCCCCCCCCTTTTTTTTTTTTTTTTTTACAGTTTTGCTCACAGTGGTGTGAACATTGCAGAGCATCTCAAAGGGTTTGCTTGTCCCAGAGATTTGATGTTCCCCCTGGGTTCATCCAAGCTTTACACATCCAAACAGGAGCTGCTGATGGAAAAGTACCCAGTGCTATACCACATGTAGAAGTCACTTTTGACTGTTTTGCTGTCACTCCAACTAGTAGCCCGTTTTAGGGAAGTACCTATCAGCTATCAGGCCAACCCTTCTGCCCTAAAAACTAAGACATCAGTGCTCTGGAAGAGGTTTTCCCACTTTATTACCCTCCTCCCTAATTAATGAAAGGGCATTTAGTATCATCATCTTGTTTCTGGTAAGGCTGCTTGAAGCTGCACCTGGAGGCACTACAGTTACAGCTGCTGCCTCCAAACCCCAGGTAGATGCAGAGGATGTAGACCTCAGACCTCAATTTAAATTGCCATGATCAGTTCCTAGACACGTTGCCAGCTTGAACAGGATTCAGAATTTAAAAATAGTAAGCTGTGACTGTTTTTTGAAGGGAAATGGAAACAAACAGTAACTCATCCTCTACTCCTGCCCATCCATCCCAGGACATAAGCTGAGCAGCTGCTTGGTGGTGCCATCTAGTGATGCTGCAGGACACATGAGTATAAATCAACGCACTATGCCAAACCCCTCTTAGAGAAGCTATCCCAAGGGTATATATTGCGAGCATTAATTATTAATCCTTCTACACCTTCCACATGTTCCCAGTGCTGGGCAGATCATTGCAATGAATACCCTAAGAGTAAGCAGGCTACAGAAGACCAGACCATCAGCTAATCTATTTCATCCTCACCACCTCTTCATTTTTGGAGCCTCGTAGCCTACTCTGTGACTTTTAAAGCCAACCAAACACCAGAACAGACACGCACCATCCCACTGGTTGTAGTTATTCCTTCCTCATCCCCCCCAGCTGCACATAAGCAATGCTGCCTTCAAGTTTACACCCAGCAAAGAGATCTCCTTACTGATGACAGTTCTTGGCACAACAGGACACTTCTCAAGGTGATTTGAGGGTACAAAAACAGGGCCCTAAAGTGCAACAGATGAAAGACAAGGCATCACTGCCACACACCTGCATCCCCTCTTCAGTGGGGAAAGTGATGAATTGTTGTAAGCAAGAGTTTCCTTGCTCCCCATGGGATGAGAATTGCACAAGCTACTCCTCTAGTCCATTTTAGATCACTAACACTGCTGGTAAAGGCAACACAGTTTTAAGCACAATTTGATATCCTGCTTCATGACTCCAGACTGCACTCTACTGAGGTCTCATTAACTGAAAGATCAACAAGTGGGTGAAGTGAACAGCTTGTGTCCAAGTAAAAACTGCCCTTTCAGAGCCAGGAAATGATCTAAGCCAGGTGCACCACGGTAACTTGTGCCATGGGCATCCCATAAATAAAGAAAAAACACACAAACAGGGGAGCATAAATGTTTCAGGTTATAGCCTGAGACATTTTCTCCCCCTTCTCAGTGGGGAAACGCACAGCTTTGACAGCGCAGCTCAAATGGGGTGCACAGACAGAAGGCAAACCCACCTCTCAAAGCACAGTCAGCAATGAGCTCAGTAAAGGCTGGGAAGAAAACCCACCACATTAACTAAATACCGCTAATTTCCAAATAAATAGCTCTTTGCTATTCTCTGTCTAGGCGGTAATTAACTGATGCTTTTGGTGAGTCTAGCTGTATTGAGCACTCGGTCTGGCAGCTGCAGCCCAACCACGCACCCCAAGGGACAGCCTGGGCACCTTTCCCTGGGAACCCCCTGCCTGGTGAAAGGTGCAGGACCTCCCCTGCTTGGAGGAGGTCCCCTTCATGTTTCAGAGGTACAGCTTCATACCCCTCTTACTGGCAAGGTGAGGAGGTAACACATGAAAGACCACCCTCCCAGCCCCAGGACTTTGGCTAGGAACATCCACCCAACAGAAGGGCCATGTGCATTTCACCCACCCACAAATAAAAGATGCGTGGACTAACCAAGCTGAGCAGCCACAAGGATTGAAACCAAGCCCAACAAACTTGCTCAGCTCTTGGTGGCAGCATGCTGTGCCCAGGAAGCTGTAGAAGGGGCCTGCAGGCCACCAAGCCAGCCAGCTGACCACTGCCCCATCCACAAGAGCACCAGAGATGATTTTCCACTGGCAGCTTAATGAGAAGTGACATGTTATGCACCCACAGCCACTCAGGCTGGGAATTCAGTAATTCAGCGCGATGAGATGACAAGTAAGAGGTAAGAAGTTAATGGTGTAGTGCCTTGTTGAACATGGCTTGTCATGCCTCATTAGATTTAAGAGAGTTATCCGAGACTCTGTAATTATCAGAGACAGTAAAACTGTTGTATTAAAAGATAAAAGCTAGCATTATCGAGAAATAATTAACCGCTTAAAAGGGCATCTACCATGCAGAGCTGCAGCAGGCTGTCTCTGAATTAAACCAGAAAGCCAGCCAAGACCACTAGAGCTTAAACTGACAGCAAAGTAGCTCAGTGGCTGTGACCCAGAGGTTAGGGGTGATGTTAACCCCCCATAGAAATGGCTCCAGGTCTCCAAAACCTCGAGTAGCTGACAAAGCCCTCTTTGAAGAAGCACAGCTTTTGTGCTCTGTAGCAACAGACTGCACCGTGTCCCTCCTCTCCCCCAAGCCTTACAGACAGCCCAGCCAGGGCAGCTGCAAAAGCTTAGCTTGGGGAAGGGCTAAAGCCTCCTTTACTCATCTCTAAGCACATCTCCACTCACTGGGGGCAGCTCAGCTCTTCCATCAGCTGTAGGAAGCTTTACCTACATTTACCTACCATGGCTCGGAGAAATCTTAATGGTGGACTGACCTTTTTTTTTTGTGCATGCTTATGGGTGCAATGTGCAAACAAGAAGTAGGCAATTTGAATTTTAGCACCTATAACAAATTAAAAATAGTTTAGTGCAGACAGCTGCACAAGACAAAAGGGAGAGGATCCCCATCCAACCAGACTAAAAATGATACTAAAATGTAGTGGGTCTACACTAGAAGACAGAGGGTTGGAGCACCTCTCCTACTGACACAGGCTGAGAGAGCTGGGGTTGTTCAGTCTGGAGAAGAGAAGGCTCAGGCGAGACCTTATAGCAGCCTTTTAACACCTACAGGTATCAGGTATTAAAAGGCTGGAGAGGTACTTTCTCAGGGGGTGATAGGAAAAGGGGAAATGTCCTTGAAATAAAAAAAAAGGTAGATTTAGACGAGGTATTAGGAAGAAATTCTTCACTCAGAGTGAAGAGATGAAGAATGCTTCATCTTCATAGCTGCAATCCTCCCCGACTGCCAGATACCTGCAAGCCCAATTACCAATTAGGGCAGCAGTTTGCACTACACCCCAGGTTACCAGGGCACAGCTTGCTGGCGTGCATTTTCCCTCCATGGCCCCATATGTTTGATGCTTCTTTAGGAATCTTTCCAAGCATGTTCTATGCACACAAGGTAGTCCTGAACTTAGTGCTTTCCACATCACTAAGCAGAAAACTAGTTGAAGTATCATACAGAACAAGTACCATTCACACGAACCTGTAGGCAGATTTTGGAGGCAAATCTAAGGGAAAGACACCACTGAAAATACAAGCAAGCTTTCAAACCAGTCTTCGAGGTCTAAAAGAAGAAGTGAACCTAAAGGTGAATACAAGTTGGAAATAATTGCTGCAGGGTTTGATTCAAGTGGAAGCTTGAAAAAGCATTTCCACCAGCTTTCTGAAGTCCAGCTGTTTGCAGCATGTTTAAGGTGATTCCCAGCCAAGGTCAGTGGCCTGTTAAGCTGTTCCTTTTAGCACAATGGGAAGCTGTTTTACTCCTCCCTATCGGGGGAGTTGGGCATATTTCTGTTGCAGACTCCGCAGGTTGATAGGAGATGCTGGGTGAAATAAAGCTGAACTCCCCACATCTACAGCTGAGGGTCCCTGTAGCAGAGCAGGGTGCTACACCAAGCACCATGGGGGAAAAAAAAAGTTAAATAGAAAATGAATACTGCTTGTCTACTAGGTTCCTCCTGCAGGAGCTAACCCTGCACTGCACCTATTTCAATCTCATCCCCGATTATTCCAATTAAATCTCAATTAACAATAAAGCGTGTGGATGTCAGCAATGAAATAGTTTACACTGTAAGAATGCGTTTCCTTTGGAAAGGCTTCAAAGACACTCTTCAAAAACAAGAGGAAGCCTCACAAAGTCCCAGCCCACTCGCAAGCACACAGGCTGCTCCACGGTCCTGAGCTGTGCTGCAGCACGGAGGTGAGGCACTGAGTGACATTTAGCCTTGTTGTGTGGTCCAAAACATCTCAGGAAAAGGCTGGGAAGGTAGGAAAAAGCTGCTCCTGACTCTTCTAGGAGCAGAAGACCCAAACCTATCTCACTCAAGAGACAGGATCACAACTGAGGGGACTCCTGCCTTCTTGAGTTGATGCCCTTTGGGTTACTCTCCCCCTGCTTGGCTCCAGTTTTTGCAGACCAAATATCATGAAGTTAAGCAAAGGGAAGGAAGATGAGCAATGAGAAATACCCTGTCCGTTGCTGAGAAAGGGCGGAGCAGGAAACAAAATACTCCCAGATCCCTCCTCTTCAAGTCAAGGACAATAAAGATCATAGACACTTGAAGTTCCCTGAGGACCACCAGGCTAGGTGGAAGTTGGACATCTGAATAAGGACCTAAAAAATGTAAAAAGTACATTTACGAGAAAAGTATTTCATTATGGATCTGTAAGGACTCAGAAAACAAGAAGGTAAGAGCTCAACTAGAACCAGCTCCTTTTTATTTTATTTTTTTGCAGAGCAATAGAAGGTAGACATTTATTAGGGTGTTTTCTTGATGCAGTGCAAAGGGAACAGCTTTGCCTGCCCTAGACCTATATAATTCCTTGAAGTTATGAGATTGCAGCAGTGCTGTTCTGCAGCCTACTCATTTTAATTAATCCCCAATTATAAACAATCAGTTAAGACAAACACAGCATCTATCACCTGATTCTCGTGCTGTTCCTCACCCCATGCATGGGAGCACTCCCATGTGTAGCATCCTCCCTGCGTCCCCCATCAACTACACGTACTCTGCAGAAGATGTGTGCCTGTGGCCCCCTCTTGGAAATAAAATCTAATTTAGGCAGCATTAGATTCAGTAGCAGCTGACAGACCCCTGTCATCAAGACAGACCCCTAAATGAGTTCTCTACAAGATGAAAGGGAGAAGCTTAGGTGTGCTTGGCTGAGGGTCAGATCACCTCCTTGGGAAGTTGTCCTGCAATCAACCAAAGGATTCAAGAGGGGAGCTGACATATCCTTTCTATGACTCTAAACCTCAAATCCTCCAGGATTTGATTTACCAGAGACCAAGCCTGACCCCATGGAGCTCAGCAACAGGCCCCAGAGGACAAATATTTAAAACAAACGTGATATTAAAAGCACTTAGAGTACTTATATTGGGAATAGCCCACCTAAACCCAGGCTGCAATACACAGAATTGGGTATGCTGTTACTTGCTTTAAAGCAAATGACTAGCTAAGTCCCCTACCATAAAGCCAGGAAGCCCATCTTTGAGACAGCACCACGCTGCCTTATTTCTGGCTTTTACAGCTCCTGTACCAGGCAGGAAACAGAAGGTCTCCCTCTGCCCAGCCTCTGCTTTACTTATAGGCAGTGGGGTCCCCAATAACACATTTCAACCTATTTGAAGGACACACCCTTTCCCAGGCTTTTTCCAAGCCGCAGACAGGAAGAAGCCAACATGCAGGATACGGAGACCAAAGCCCTGGGGGCTGCACTATTCTTAGCCTGAGCTCGCAGTTACCCAGACAGCTTGACCTGGGACACAATGGGAGGAAGCAGCAGCCCCGGCTTGCAGATAGCAGAGAACATGCTGCTGGCAAGATAAGCACGTGCCTGAGCTGGAAAAGATCAAAACACACACCCAGCATCACTTCACAGAGCAGCAAGGGATGATCTCTCTGTGGTTTGAGGAGGCAGATGCTATTGACATATATTCTCTAGTTTGCAGTATATATATGCTCATTCCTATATATATATGTATATATATACACACACACATATATATATAATATATAGTCACATATATATATATAGTTATTATTTCCCAAACATCCTTGTACCAAGGCTTCAGGAACATACACACACCTGTACCAAAACTGGCTGAGGTGATGCTTTACTCAAGGAAGGAGTAACAACGAAGGATATGCTCTGCTTTATCTCTGGTTCTCCAGGACGTGAGGCAATTGGGAAATAAGATGGCACTAGCTCCTACTGAAGGTATCTGGCTATTGCTTGGCTACTCTTCAGCATCCTCTAGAGAAAGTTTCTTCTGTCATAGAATGCTCCATGTTGCAAGATGAACACGTATTGATAGGAGATTTAGGTCCTCAGAAAACCCTGCTCAAGCAATACAGACCCTGGAAGTCTTGCACAGTGCCATGTACTAGAGCTCCCAGGCTGATGTCGGTGGTCCTTAAGGAAAGTAATCACTTATTTCTTTTGGAAACAAACAAACATCAACACCAAAAGAACCAGGCATCTTCATTCCCCAAGACCCTACCTAACAGCTACTCCTCTTCCCTCTCCCCTGCGGTTGCTGATGAAGTTCAGCCCATCCCTTCCTATTCCCCATCCCAATCCAGAGTCACACCCAAGCCCAGTGCAGAAGCTCTGGAACTCACAGAACAGCAACACCTCCCCATCATCCACCTTGCAGAGACATACTGAGATCCTCAGCTGCAGCATCCAGCTATCTGGGTGCATGAAGTGCACAGGTGAAAGCCAAGCGGTGCTTCAGGATGGGCATCAGTTTTTCCTACCTTATGCAATGGGTGCATCACCCCTGTGTCTTATTTCTGCATGGATTTTTATGGCCATCATTACAGTGGTTGGAAACCACAAGCCATACAATACATGTCAAGAACAAGATCTGTTATTTGATGACACATTAAGTCTCACAGCAGACACGGATTGGGGCTGGACTCCAGCTCAAACAGTGTTTTATTTAACTCTGCCCTAAGGGAGGCAGCAGTGACTCTCCACACAAAGCATCATCAGATTTCATGTTAATCCCTCAAAAAATAGGTTTTAAAAAGGGGAATGCTTTGTATCTTAAGACTATTATTTCATAGAATCTCTTAGGTTGGAAAAAACCTCCAAACCAACCGGAATTCAAGAGCTTTGTGGATAGATGTGTTTTTGGTGTAACAAAGCACATCAAATACCATGTGGACCTTCCAGCTTACAAAGCGCAACGTGGGTTTCCAAGCTCAGAAGGTTTTCAGATGTACTGAAGCAGAAAACATCGTAAGAGTCCCGCCACATGCAGCTTTTTGCTAAACCTACATGCAAACTGACCCCTGGAGTCAGCACAGCCCTGTGCTTCACACCTCCCAAGACAACAAAACTACAAAGGTTAGCTGTTTCCCCGAGACGGAAAAGCATCTGTCATGGTGAAGTCCCGACGTAGGTATAAATAACCAAAGAGTTATGGTTAAGGTATAAATAAGTAGGTATAAATAACCAAAGAGTTAGCATTTGTGTTAGAGGAAGCAGAGTCAGTGGAGACTGCCTGGGGCACGGTAAGCCTGCAGCGCTCCCATGTCCTGGGCAAACTTATTTCAGAAGTCTGCACAGATTCAGTGATTTATCAGTCAGTTTCTCTTTCTCCACATGCTTCCACTCGCTCGTGAGAGATTCTTGCTGTGTAAGAGCTGGAGCACCACACAGGAAGCATGGAAACACAGCAGCCAAAAGCACACACAGCAACCAGCCTGATCTTTGCATGGGCAGGATGTATCTGAGTGCTGTTGTTCCCACCAACCCTCAATACAAGGATGTTCAGACACATCCATGCACTGGGAGACTGTTTCTCGTTTTCTACTAAACGCACTTCCCATCATCCTGGAGAAAGACGCACTGGGACTGGATTCTGGTAAGTCCACGTGGGTCAGGAAAAGACAAAAAATACAGCAAGAGGAATTCCCCACAAGTGGAAACCACTGCTTTTTTACAGTCCGGCAAGCTCCTGTCCTGTGGAGCTGACTCAGGACAAGCTACTTGGACCAGAACAATAAAAACACTCATCCTAGCTGCTAACAGCACATCTCCATCACTGAACCGTGCCTGGGGACCAGTGTCTGGGGACAAGGTCTTCAGAAAATTAAGGCAAGGAGTGCTGGAGGAGCATCCTGCAGCTCTGTGCAAGAGGAGCTAAAGGGACACTGCTGTCACGTTAGGCAGGCTCAAGCCATTTACAGAAGCCAAGCAGAATTTTTTTTTTTTTTTTTTTACTTGCAGAAGGTTACAGAGCTCAGAGCAGCACAGCTCTCCCTGCCTAGTGCGACCAGCCCTCTCCATAAGCTTATTTTGACACCTACAGCACAAATACCAATAAACCTCCTCCAGGAGCTCAGAGCCTCAACAGCCTCAGGAAGGGAGGAAACTGGAAGAAGAATAGTTGTTCTTAGATGTCCTTCACATTGTTTGCGGTGGGGTAGAAACAAATTTGTTTGCTCCAAGGAAAGCTTTTTTCCATTCCCAAGGGACAAAAAAATCCTTTAACTCCCCAAATCTGATTCTGCTGTGCACTTGTTAATCTACAAAAAATGCTATGGCTAGGATTTTTGTGCAAGATCTCCACCCATTTCAAAGGGATTTTGCTGACCAAGTGACAAGTCCGGGCAACTTTTGCTAGTTTACAGCCCCTTTCTTAAAAAAAAAAAAAAAAAGAAAAAGAAAAAGAAAATGAAGTTTTAAACTTCAGTAGCAGCAACTGCAGGGTCTCAACCCCCAAATCACACCCAGCTCCTACAGCTTGCTTTCTCCACTCAGCAAGTGGTGATCAAGGCAGTGTGAAGAACTGCTTCAGCTGGGATTGCTCAATTATCCACACATCGTGACCTCCCTACGTGAGGGCTCTTGTACAGGGGAGCTGGATTGCAATACCCACAACTGCAAGGCTGCGCTGCCTCTTCCTTCAAATGCTCAGAGCAAGAGTCCTCAGCAAGCCCAAGTGCCTCCAAAACCACAGCAGGCAGGTGCGAAGGTTTACAACCCAAATTTTTATTTGATTGCCAAGTGGGGCTGAGTTGCACCCAGAGCAAGCCCAGGACCACAGCGCAATTTGACTCGACTACATTAGAAGACAAGGCTTGGAAAAGCAAGAAAATATTCATAAGCTGAAAGGGACTGTCCTCACTGCTGCTCATGGTGATGGGGGTGAGCTTAATATAACCACAATAAGATAAAGCTGGGCATCCTCTACCTGTGGGTCACAGTTACACCCCATAAAGGACCTGTTTCACATACACCACATTGAGGGGAGCACACATCCCACTCTTCCTCCTACAGTGAAACGAGTTATTCCCTCTGCTGCTGAAGATCCTTTGCTCTAAATTAACCTTTCACAGCCTTTGCAGCAGGCAAAAGTGGCCTGAGGGAACCCAGCGAGCTGTCCTAACCCCACTTCACACTACAGGTGACAGATCCACGTGCTTAAATATTCTCTTCCAGGCTCGCATTCAGCCTGTGCTTCGCTGTCTAGATGTGCACTTGACACAGCATCACTTCAGGCAGTCCCACAGGACTGACTTCCAGCTCCATGTGCAGCCAGGCTCTCCTACCAGCCTGGCAGGAGGTAATCCTCCCACAGCCCCAAGAGACAGAGAATCAAGGCCACAAACTCTAATAACAACATATAAACTTATCCATCCTGCTGCAGACTGTACGTGTGACCCTACGTATTCTGTACACGTACCCTTGTGAGCACAACCCACAGATAAGCACCTGCAAAATCTTGCTTAGCATCGTGCTATCATTAATCCTAGTTCCTCTAGATGTTTCTGTGTTCTCTGAGCAGTAGTTGCACATTTTGGAAACTTTATGCATTCGAATTTAAGCTCCATTGATGGCTCTGTCCCCACACCTGGATGAAGCAGTTGCCCAGCTGGCTGGTTTCTCCTAATTAGCCAAGAGGATGCTAATGATTAAAGACCTATTAGCCCTTGCACCAAGAAGGAGAGCAACAAACCCTGGGGCTGACAATTTGCCAGCAGTGGCTGTGCTCCAAAACTTTCATCCACAGGCGCATTTTGATGCAATTAATGCCCTTCATTTCACAGGACACCCCATGGGATTTACGGGCCAGTACACACACATCACACATATAGGAACAGAAACACCGAGTCAGGCTGTTCTTGCAGTTGATATTTGGCAAACACAGGCAGTGAAGCACTGAAGTTTGGCTACTTCTGCTGGAAAAAGCCATCAGCTATCGCAGGAAGAACCTGTTGCAGCTTCAGTAGCAGCCTGGCACTAGCAGCAGCCTTTGGAAGGGGTTTCCAGACAGTAGAAGAGGACGAGCGAGCCTCAAAATCTGCAGCTACTTAACCAAACTCGAAGCTTTCTTTCTCTGTCACCCCAGGTCTTTAAACAAGGAAAACAGATCGAGTTCTGGCACGTTACTCAGCTTGTGTTAAATCACTTAACCCAAAAGAAAAGCGACTCAGAGCTCGGAGCAAGACGCAGCTGTAGTGCGGAGAGTAAGTTTTCACAGGTCTTTCAGTGCCCCCAGCTCTCCCCAGGGCTTCTCTGTTACCAACCCCTCACAGTAATACCAAAAAAAAAAAATCCTTCCCCAGCCCTAACACTTCCCAGGCTGAGAAAATTAAACAAAACACCACCAGAACCCCATCAGGGAAAGCAGTGCTCTCATCCAGCAGCACCATACCTGACTCTGCCTATTTTTCTCAGTCCTCCCAGCAAACCGTCCTCTTACACCACAACTTTTCACCCTTTGTTAAACTTTTCTAAGCAGCTGAGCTCAAACCGAGCCCATCTTTCCATACCAGTGCCGAAAGCCCGTGGTGCTCGATCAAGATTAAGATTGCTCAGATTAAGGCTTCACACACCAGCTTTAACAGCAAGCACTCAGCACCCCAACCACCACAAATCACTGCACCCCCTCTGCTCCAAACACTACGGTCTGCATGCAAACCCTCTACACCCCATAAATAAAAACCCTATAAACGCCTTATAAATAAAGAGCCCCCCAACAGCACCGAGCAAAGGCAATTTAGCAGCACAACCACCATCCCATCCCAGCATCCCCGCCACCCCCAGCATCCCCAGCACCCCCACCACCCCCAGCATCCCCAGCACCCCCACCACCCCCAGCATCCCCAGCACCCCCACCACCCCCAGCACCCCGGGGCAGGGTGCCCGGCCCGGGGGGCGATGGGGGACTCACACATGAGGGTGCTGAAGGCGCAGAGGGCCAGCAGTGCCTGCAGCAGCACACCGAAGCGCCCCAGCAGCGCGCCGCTGCCGCAGCCGTGAGCCGGCCGGGGGGCGGCCATGGCCGGGGGAAGCGGAGTGGAAGCGGAGCGGGAGCGGAGCGGAACCGGAGTGGAAGCGGAGCGGTCCCGCTGCCTACAAAGCGAAGCCGCCGCCGCTCCCGTCCCCGCCCCGGTCCCGGCTGCTGAGGGCACACCCGGGGGCGGGGCGGTGGGATGGGGACGTTGGGGGGGGGGCCTGGGGGTGTTTGGGGTCATGGGGGGGTTTGGGATCCTGGGAGGGGGGTTGGGGTGTGTGTGGGGTCTCGGTAGGATTTGGGGTGTTGGGATGGAGGGGTCCCGGTGGGCTTTGGGGGGGTTAGAAATGGGAGGGAGGGCTGGGGTTCTGGTGGGATTTGGGGTGTTGGGATATGGGGGTCCCAGTGGGGTTTGGGGCATTGGGATGGGGTGTGGGTTGGGGTCCTGGTGGGTTTGGGGTGTTGGGATGGGGTGGGGGTGTCCCGGTGGGGCTTGGGGGGCCCTGGAGGGGTTGGGGTGGGGGGGTGGGAGAGGTTCTGGTGGGGTTTGGAGGGTTGGGATTGGAAGGGAGGGAGGGTTGGGGTGCCGGGGGCTTTGGGGTGTTGGAATGGGGGGAGAGGGATTGGGGTCCCAGTGGGGTTGGGGAGGGGTGGGGGTTGGGGTCCTGGTGGGGTTTGGGGTGTTGGTGTGGGGGAGGGGTTGGAGTCCCGGTAGGTTTGGGTTGTTGGGGTGGGGGAGGGGGTTTGGAGGTTCTGGTGGGGTTTGGGGGTTGGGATGGGGAGGGGGGGTTGGGGTCCCACTTGGGATTGGGGCACCAGGCTGAGGGAGGTCCCAATGGGGTTTAGGGTGCTGGAATGGGAAGGGTAGGGAGGATTCCAGAAGAGTTTGGGGTGCCAGGCTGGTGGTGAGGGGGATCCCAGTGGGGTTTGGGGTGTTGAGCTGGGGAGGGTGGGTAGGAGACCCAGTGGGGTTCTGGGTCCCAGGATGGGTGTCCTGGTGGGATTTGGGGTGCTGGGATGGGAAGGATTCTGGCTGGGTTCGGGGCGGCGAGCTGAGGAGGGAGGATGGGGGTCCTGGCAGGGACTGGGGGGTGGTTCCTATGATCCTATTCCTATGGTTTGTGGAAGGACGATCTGAGACACTGCAGGGACTGCTGGTGGGGTCTGGATCTCAAACAGCACCCTCAAACCTGTGTTTTCTGCTGCTCCACCTAACGCAGCTCCTGGCCCCCTTTACAGCTGCCCCCAGAGAGCTCCTTTCACTTTTTTCTGTCTTTTCAGTATCTTTGTGGCCCTCTTTAGGGAGCACTGAGGTCCCGTGCCTGAGTTTTCCTCCCTGACTTAGAGACGTAGGAGCTTGCATCTCGTTACAAAACCGAGCGGGCTGCAAATCTCATCATATCGCATGATTCCGAGCAATGGCCTTAAAAACAACGATAAACATTACAAAAATGAAAAAAGAAAATCATGGGAACTGTCCCGCAGCTGAGCCAACACATCAACATACCAACCAGAAACAGTCCCTCCTTTTTTTCAAGGGAGAAGCGAATCGTGGGCTGACAGATGCTCAAGTCACCAGCTCTAATCACAGTTTAATCATGAGTTCAATCGGCAAGCTGGAAGTTTGATCTTGCTAAGTCATTTTCAGCTGATTTCATATGTGTAGTAATCGGTAGCTTCATTAAAAGGTTCGTTCCCCTGGGTTGGTAAACCTGTTTGTGTCTTGCAATCAGTTGCCTCTATATTAAATTCTACATCAAATATTAAAGCTGATATTCTTACATAAAGCCAGCTGAACACCCTGGTAGCATCTATTAAGCAAGTATGTATCTCAACAGAGATTTATTTAGGATCTAACATTTTACATTTTCTTAAATTTCCCAGGCTGCTGTTAAAGAAGCATTTTTAAGAATTGGATGCTGGATGATAATTTTTCACCTGGGAATTGCCTCAGACTCTATTTGCCCAAGTACAGCACAGCTGTTGGAGAACACGGACAAGACAAAAAAAAAAAAAGCATTTAAACTAGATTGGTATTTCTTAAAACTTCATTTTCTTTGAACAACCTTCACGTTATCCATCAAAGATGGTATGTGGGATGCACCAGCGGGTTGCACAAGGGGAAGGTCTTCCCAAGGCTGTCCCAACTGTTGTGCATCTTCCCTGTTCCTGCTGATTCCTCCTTGCCACCACATTCAGCAATGGAAAGTTGTCTGAAACCTTATTTCTGAGTGCAGATACATTTACAAGAGAGCCCGGTACCTGCATGTGTGAAAACATGCAGGCTATAAAAAGGGCAATAAAGAGAAAAACCCCAATTTCGCCCCTTCCCCTCCCTTCCTTGAAGAAGGAGGCAGCTGTCCCTGAGCGGCTTCTCCACACTCCACCGTGAAACCACAGCCTTGGCTTAGCAAAAACATGATTTGCACTTCAAAATATTTTGATTTTCTGAACCCGTGAAAAAAAAAATAATAAAGCTCAGCTGTACCAGATGTAGAGTCTGTGCGCTCAGGCTCCTAAATTTCTGCTGTATTATTTTGGCATCTAAGATGCCCCGCAGCTGTCTCCCTGCTTTTTTCCCCAGGGATTTCCATCTCCCTGCAGAGGCACAGAGGCTTTGGGTACTGTTTACCCCCAGCCCTGCTCCAAAAACCACGGCTGCTGACCCCATATCGGTGGGTTGTTGCCTTTAAGTGCCACATCTCAATTTGTTGTTTTCCTTGAGGAAATTCGCCTTTGGGAATTCGCCTAAGTGGGATTTCAGCCACAAATCGCTCTCTGGGTATTTCCATCCCTCTCTGCCGACGGTGCAGACAGCTGATGGGCGCTCAGCCATCGTTCACAAAGCCTTGTGAACCAGCATCACGGTGCTAAAACTTTTTATTATTTTTTCTTTCTCGCAAACTTGCTTAGCAGGCAGGGCGCTGGTAATAGCAAAGGCGGCTGTCATTTCCCTGGTGGGAGTGGATTTTATCCTCACTGTTGATGCAAAGCTGTTTTCCAGGCAGGCACTTTGGATGAGTTCAGAGAGAAAATGTGTTCATTTATCTGCCCAGGGTAAGGCCCTTGAAAGCTGGGTAATGGCAGGGCTTTCCAGGCAATCTCACCGACAGAGAGGAGAAGGGCTGTGATCCTTCCTTTACCCTTAGCCTTGGCTGGATAAAAGTCTGGAGAGGCTCACGGGGCATTGGTCACTTGATGCTGATTTTCTTCCATCTGTCTTTGTGAGCTTACAGAAATACGGATGAGAATTATTGATGCCACTTGCCAAAATAGCAAAGTTAAGGAAAAGGAAACCACGTAAGAAAAAGGAAACCAAGTAAGCAGTTGTGCCAGAAATTCCCTAAGAACTAGAAATTAAAAAGGAGTAATCGAAAGAAAATAAAGACCCAGTAAAACTTAATTTAAATATTAGAGCATGGGTGTAAACTTACAATCAAAAAAGCCAAGACACCAAAATAGTTTTGAGTAACCAGGGATGCAAAAAGCAGTCCTGGCAATTCTGTACATGCATGAAAGCCAGAAGAAAATGAAGGATGGGGGAAATCTGTGAATTCTCAGAGTGGAAAATCAAATAATGGAAACCACAGAAAATACCTCCTCTATTTCACTCTATAAAGAAGGATTAGCCAGGCCCAGATGGCAAGTAAAATTAATTTAAAACAAGGGGAGAAGAGAGAGAACAGGGTGAGAATAGGTTGAAAGATGAGATGAGGCAAATATGAGGTATCCAAGGGCCTGAAGAAACGGGTGCAGGAGGAACTAAGTGGGCAGGGAAGGAGGTGGCTTTTTTGGGATTAAGAGAGGGGACGTGGCAAGGGGGTGTCAGAGGACTGGAGAAGGGCAAGCATTGTGCATGTCCCTTGGGACTGGAGCCCAGCCACCTTTATTCAAGTTATATATATATACTATATATGTATGTATACAGGACATATTATTGAAAATTATCAAACTATCAATTTATAAGCACCTAGAGGATGAGCAACTAGGGGTAATAAAAAACAGCTAGCGTGGATTTGAAAGGAATAAATCACATCGAGCCAGTTTCATTTTCTGCTCCAAGGGGGCAGCTGGGCTGCTGGATAGCAGGGGGCAGAAGCCTGGCCATGCCTTGACTCGAGGAAGGTTTTTCTTGCTGCCCTGGTGACTCTTGTAAATCACCGGGGAATATCTGGCTGCCTCGAGCTCTGCAGGAGGCAGGAGCAGCACCTCCCTGCAAA
Source organism: Anser cygnoides (assembly GCF_040182565.1). Taxonomy (NCBI): domain Eukaryota; kingdom Metazoa; phylum Chordata; class Aves; order Anseriformes; family Anatidae; genus Anser; species Anser cygnoides. The sequence continues at coordinate 4,535,319 of NC_089873.1, read as the reverse complement.
CCCCCATAAATGCTCCAAAAGCCATTTGCTGCTGCACTGGGAGAGGTGCAAGGGCTCTCAGGTAGGTATCTCAAGTTAGGTAAGGGAAACGCCACCCCTGGGTGATGAGCAAAGCTATCAAGCTAGGAGAATATGCAAACATTTTTGGAGGTTAGGGTGAGAATTAGAAATAATTTCATGAAATTGGAGGGATGCTCTGAAGTCAACAGAATGAAATGCAGCGAGTGATGGGGAGAGAGAATGGGGCATCCGTGGGTGGGAAGAGGATGGGGGGGAGGGGGGGTGTAAATGGCCAGCAGAAAAATTGTGAGTCGGTAAAAAAAAGGTGTTGCAGGGAAAGCACACCCTGTTCTGAGAGGTCATTGGGAGTGTTTCATGGAAAATTTGGGATGGTTGCTCCATTGTCTCCAGTCTTCAGCCCAGTTTTGTTATCACACAAAGAGATGTGCACGCTGGAGTGGGGAGGAAGGTGAGAAAAATGGCAAGCATTTGAGAGAGTGGGAATGTGAAAGAAAATGGGATCATTTTATTTTATTTTATTTTATTTTATTTTATTTTATTTTATTTTATTTTATTTTATTTTATTTTATTTTATTTTATTTTTTATTTCATTTTTTTTTTTTTCCCAGAAAAGCCTGCAGGAGCAATAGGCATCACTGGGGAACAGCTTCTACAAAACTACTTCATGTAGAGGAATTATTATAAAGGGTTGTGTTCCATGTCTACCTGTTTGTTTCTCAAAAGGACAGCACTTCTATGAGTTATCTTTGCATCTCTTCTGGCTGAGAAGACAACGACTGAGAGAACGAGGTGTTAATTTGGGGCTCAAAGATAGCATGCTTGTTCACTTGAGTTGCAGCGGTGGAGCCCCATAACCACAGGAGCACAGGGAAGGGCATCTCATTAATCATTGCAACCCAACCTCGACCAAGGACATCAGGGCATTTTCCATACCAGTCCCACCCTACGTGGGCCTGCCGGTGGGCTCAGCACCCACATCAGTGTTGAGCAGCATCAGCAAGAGGAGCACTTAGCAGCATGGATTGGTGCAAGTGTTTGGGGCTAGCCAGATCTGAAAATGCATAAAATAAGTCCATGGTGTTGAGCTAGATTAAGGTGTTGGGCTGTTGGTGGTGGTTGGCTGGTTCACTCTGTCCACCAGCAGCTCAGCGACAGCCCCAAGTGTCAGATAAAAAAGTAAAAAGTGTTAAAAAAATGAACAGAAATGCTGATTTTTACAACACCACGACATTGGTTTCTTCAACTTACTTGCCCCATAAGGACTCAGGTGTTTTGTCTCCCTGAGGTCCCCAGAGTGATGGCAGGGATGAGGAATGTCTGCAGACAGTTTCTGCTGCAAGCTGGAGGAGGGCACAGAAAACTGCCCTCCTCGGGATGACACTGACGTAAATTATTTATTTGATTTTATTTCTCATCTGGTGGAGAAACTGCTTCTGAAACAAGGTCCCTTGAGAAAGCTTTCTTTAACTGATACTTGAAACAGACTTCATTCATGCTGCCAGCAGGCAATGATCCCTGCTGATTAAAGAGTAAATAGACCCTATTCTTGCTGAATTACTTCTTTTTATACAGGGTCTGGAACGTTTAACAGTCAGTTTTAGCTTATATTCATAAGAAGACGGCCAACACCAATTTTAACATCCAGCAGGACTTAGTATTTCAGGATACTCCAAGGAGTCATTGTCAAGATAATTCTTCTGTGTGTTCAGTAAGTGCTTTAGCTGTGTTATTATGAGAGGTTCAGCGTCTAGCATGGAGTGAACGGGAACAGCTTCACACCTTACAGGGCCTGTGATATTGTTTGTGTAGTGTGTTTGCGTGCCCTCGGCTGTTCTGGGGCAAATCTGTCCTTTTGAGCACTCCCACGGCATGGCCATCCCTTCTCCTGAGCTAGAAGGCAAACAAGGAAGGTCCTACACCATTGCAGAGGGACCTCCAGGTACTACCATCCCTACAGAAATGATGTCCTACATCAGGGTGGACCCCCTCTGCGTCCTACACTGCCCTACATCCCTACAGGGATGACAATCCTACACCACCCTGCATCCCTACAGTGTTCCTACTTTATCTCTGGCTGCAGACTTCAGTGATGGCAGGGCAGCTCATCTTCACCAGTGCAAGCAATTGGAGGCCAGACCTTGCTCCTGAGTCCTGCCAAGAGCTCAGCTGCTGAGAAATCCCCTTTCAACCCTACCGGTGCCCTGGAGTGCAGAATCCTTCCTGGACCCGCCCGTTCACCCACTGTTTGTAGGGCTCCAGCCTGATGGGAGAATGATTTAATGATTAATCATGATAATCGCGAGAGTGGACTGAAAGCCTAGTTTTAATGACTGGCTTTACTATGGCATTTGTACGTTGTATTGGGAGCCCTGCAAGTAATTGCCAAGATGATGTTGTGCACCTCTAACTCAGATCACTCTGCTGTGTATAGGGAAACTCCTAAGAAGCTTAATCTGGCACAACTGATGAAGGTGGTGAACTGCAGAGCTGGGGCAAGAGGCTGGGATATCTCAGATCGACTTTGCCACTGAAATGGAGGTATCCTATACCTATACCCATACCCTAACAAGTGAGAGGAGACAGCCCAGCAAGGATTGCCTAACTGGAGTACATGCACCCGTCTAAGCACACCCAGGGTCAGCTCTAGATTTCCTGAGGAGGTCCATTTTGATAGGATATTTTATTATTATTTGTGACTCTGTAATGCCTAGAAATCCCACCTGAGATCAGAGCTTTCCTGTGGATGCTGTGCAAGTACATGCAGGACAGTCATCACACCAGATGTCTGCACCTCTAAGTGCTTACAGAGGTAAGATGATCCCCAGGTTTGTGGCTATTTAGATAAGAATAGAAGCGATCTGAAGGCTCAAAATCTGCTTTTCTGATAAATTTATTCCTTGAAGATGAAACTTCTTTCCCAAACAGGAAAAGAAAAGTTGCAGTACAATTTCAGTCTGCTCTTTGTGCTGCCTGGCACAGGGCTGAGCTTTGGGAGCACACCACGTGCGGATTGATGGCTTAGATCCATCTTGTGTAAGAATGGGATGGCCGGATCCAAGTTCCTTCAAGCCTGAGAGGAGACTAGAATTTACAGCCTGGGCAGGATGCCCTAGGTCTGAATTGCGACAGAGTGGATTTAGGTTCACATCAGGAAGCCTTTTCCAGGAGCAAGGATGGATAGGAGGTGCTGTAAGTCGCTGGGAGAAGGCATCACATCACTTGCCTGTCCATGTGTCTTGCACCTTTCACTTGGCAGGATCAGACTCCTGCTCAGAAAAAAAAAAAAAAAAGTAAGAAAAAAAAACAGTTACGGTTTTGTTCTTTACAGCTCTTCTGTCTCTCTGACAGGTCTGAGATCTCCCCAGGGGAAAGAGGGCCACAGAAGTGGGTAGGGATGAGGCCTTTCAGATCTTTTGCTGGAATCTGACTTTCTGGGTAACAATTTATGAGGAAAGATCACTTAGGAAAAGGGGACCTACCCAACTGACGAAATGCTAAATATTCACAAAATTCATGTAGCATGAACCAGAGAAGACCTTGATTATTTTCCCCTGAGTTGTATTGCTCATCAAGAGCCTTGAAATAAAATGCTAATTTGCCAAGACCTGGCGAATATTCACTGCTCCCAAGCCTTTCTTCAATTAGCACTTGAAAACCACAGGTTCCTTCACAAGCCACCCTTGATGTTTTATAAATGTTATCGCTAAGACAGTTTCGACTTCCTTTAATGCATTTTTTACGGCTGCGGTAGTGATATTATTCCAGTTCAAGCTGCAGACTGTCATCCTGAGAAGAGACCTCAGCTACCTCTCATGGGATATTTCTAAAGCAGCAAATTCTACCTAACTTTAAGCTAATAACCTGCCAGAGGACTCCGTTTCACTTCTACGGTGCAATCTCAGCTGCAGAAGTAGTGGTTAGGGGCATAATGAAGTGTGGTGCAAGTGCACAGGTACAGAAAAGCTTTCAGAAGAGGACTGAATCCTTTGGCTAAGTTTCACCCTTTGCCTTACTGTGGGAGGTGTTTTTTTTTTTTTTATTTTCCATAAGAGCAGCTGAGTGTGCAGGAAGCAGGGTGGTCATGAAGATGATGCAATGGGTACTGCAGCAAATCAGCTTTCTTGTAATTCAGGAAGAAGCCTGACTTCAGCCTGGAAACCTCATTGAAATCTGCTCCTGTGCTAATTTACGGTGTTTCTTCCCAGGGATTGCTAAAAAACAACAACAACAACAAAAAACAGAAACCAAACCAACCAACCAAATAATAATAATAATAATGACAACAACAACAACAATAATAATAATAACCAAAAACAAACAAACACAAAACCAAATCAAACATGAACTGTCTTTGAACTGTTATTTGTTACTTTCCTACCTGGTGTCTGATGAGAAACATGCGCTCCCTTTCTTCAGGATAAAACTCACTTGTGCAGACAGCCAAGTTCTTGGTAGATGTAAGAGAAGCACAAGGAGAGTCCGTAATGATCACACTGGAAATGAAATGGGTGGGAGGAATAAAAGCAATGAGGCTTGTGTTAAATTTCTCAGGATCTTAATGCCCAGTGTGTGTCCCAGCCCAGTCCATTACCCAACCAACAAACGTTGGTTTTCCACTGTAGGAAGCAAATGTTGCAGAAGGCAGAAGAAGGGGTTAGCCTGAGACAGTTCTCCTGGAGGACCACGTGCTGATGTCTTAATTGGGTATTCGGGTTTAATCCCTGCTTACTGACTTCCTCTGTTTAAGCAAGAAACAGAAGGAAAATACCAAGGAGGGAATTGCTCGTTTATCCTGCGACAGGTAACGTGAAATCTGGTGGTAACCATAATCTGGCTCTAAAATACGCACTCCACTGTTAGTATTCTTCATCCATTATGAGACCCAGTGGTTTTCCCAAGCAGTGGATGCAGTGACGAGGTTGTTTAGGTTAGACCCACATTTTCTGAATTCAGGAGGAATGTTTTTACTGGCTCCAGCTGGCGTTAGATCAGATCTGTGAATCGCATCCTCAGATGAGCTCTGCTACAAAGCAGTCTCAGCTGAATGAGTCAATTTTTCGGAGATGTGCTCTCACATTTTAGTACCCAAACCGTGGACCCATGCCACAACAGCCAACATACGCCTGCTCTTCATGCAGAACTACTAAAGCATAAAGATACACAAACTCTGCTCTAAGCTGTTTAAAGGGAACCCCAGTGCTCAGCTGCGTAAGCACAGCTCGCAAGCCAGGCTCTAATTCTTTCTCTGATTCCCAAAGCCTGCAGTGTGTGTGGATGCAAAGCTTTGAGAAATGCATGGCAGCTGCCCAGAGAAGCTGTGTTGCAGAGCAGTCAGTGCTTTTTGCTGCATTTTCATCTTTAGCAAGAGAAAACTTTTGAAGGGACGGGGCAGGACGGCAACCACTACAGATATTTGTACAAATGCATCCCATCCTACAGCCCTGCTTTTGCTTTCCATAACTGCCTGAAATACTTCCCAAGGTTTTGCAGATTAGATTTTAAAGCTCTGATTTCTTTTATTGTATGTGGATATACAACACGGATCACGGAAATCCTACCTGTTGACCCCCTGCCTAGCTTGTCACTGCTACTGTTACTGAGATGTACCTAAAGAGCATCTTGGATATTTCTGTGCTGTGCTGCCATGCTGTTCTGTGCTCATAGTTTGTTGTCTATATAAATTGGAAAAAAAAAAAGAAAAAAAAATAGGAAAAAAAGAATAAAAAAAGGCAAAAAAAAAAAATGCTGTCTTGGTTAAAGCTAGAGCTGCTTTTACTTCTGAGCACTGTCCTACAGAAACAATCAAGACAGTCATGGTGACCTGAATGGTGACTAGAAGTGGAATCTAGTCCAAGCTAATCCTTGTGTCATCTATGCTACTCACTTGGGCTTCCTCTGGTCACTGGGAGGCCTCTTTGGTGGCAATTCCTCACCCCCTGCCCCTGGGGAGACCCTCTGTATCATGTGAACTGCTGATGGAGGTGAGGTTGGTCTCAGAGCCTTCACCACCTGGCAGGGAGACCAGTGAGAAGTCAAAGTGTTAGGAGTATAGGCTGGCAAAGCCCTGGGAGTAGCAGTCAGGATGATCACTTAGAAGACTGAGGGATTTGCTCTGGGAAGCAGAGCCAGGTCACAGCACTGCCTACATTTTATTAATGACACCCCCATACCAAAACTTGGAACCCTGACTGAGATTGTGTTGGAAACACACTACGTGGTGAGCAGAAATAGAAGCAAAAGTTGTTATTTACCCCAGGGAAATCATCTTTGTGATGGACCCTACAAACTCCTATATTTCCTTGATTTTTATTTATTTATTTATTTTTTGAGCTGGTTGTTTGTAAATGCAGTGCCCACTCCAGACCTGCAGCTCTGTTACAGGCACCGTAACGCTCACACCAGGCTTTGCATTTGATGTTGCTTCTCAAGACTTTAAATGGAAGTGGCTCTTTCAGATGCTGGGGCTGAATATCAAACTGGTGCAGGGTTTTGCATTCCTGCAAGGACTGACTTTTAGGAAAGATGTCACATGCTTCAGTGAATACCAAACCAGGGAGAAGGTTTGGGAAAAGTGTGAAGAAATGGTGTTTTCTGGTATAAAGGTGTAGTTTCAGAGGGTTCGTGCAATCCCTCACTTGAGGCCAACCATAAAGAAGAATGGGCACACAAGAAGATATAGGAGAATGGGCACACAAAAAAAATGCAGTCATTCTCAGAAGGAGCTTGTAAAAATATCTGAATTTATAGTTAGAAAAAATGATCATGATTTGCTAGGCTGCAGAAAATAGCCAGGGAAGACAATGGTTTTGCCTGGAAACCAGTGTAGCAGTAGCTTAAGACAAAAAACCTAATGCTACTGAGGAGGTGAGGAAGCAAGGGAGGTGGAAATGCTGCAGAGAAATCCTACAATCCACAAACCATGGAGCTCTCAGGGGGCAGCCTTAAGGACTACAGGTGGCGTGAAAGCAAGCATCAGACCGAGCTGTGTCCTTTCTTTTGCCAAAGATGCTCTATTAGTATGAAGTGAATTGAAAAATGGAACAGTGTGGGTAAAGTCTGCCTAACGAGCACAGGAAAAAGGAAAAAAAAATACTACTTTTGGGAAAGATGCAGGAGGTGGCTGCATCTATGCTTGGGGTATCATGTAGGATATAAACTGAAGCTCTGTAGATGTAAACTGGACATTGTTCCAAGACAAAAATTAATATTCAGGAAGTTGGACACCTGCATTTGGATTAACAATGCACAAATATTATGAGTAGGATCCATTTCAACTAACCTTACCTGTATAAAAGTTAGGAGTGTGGACAACCAACTGAGAGGTGCAAGGGGAGAAAGGAGCGCTCCCACCAAGCAGACCATTTAACCAGGGTGAGATGTGAGCTGAATTGCCCTCTGTAAGCATCCATCTCTCCCCACTGACCGCAGAGGGAGCCTGGATCCCTACCTTAAATTAGAGGCGTCATCCTCAGGTAGCTGCAATTGATTGATGGAATCAAATCAACCCCTGATTCTCATTAAGGGAGTTGAAACAACATAAGGGCATCCCTGGAGGGAGGTAGATAGCATCTATATAGATAAAGTTAAATGTGAAGCATAGAAATAGATAAAGAAAGAGCAATATCCCCTCAGAAAGAGTATTATCCCCAAGCATATATCATGATAAAAAAGTGTTGATTCTGCTGTAAAATTTGGTGACAAAGCAAAGCTGAAAAAATGCAGTTAAGAAAGTGAGAGCTAATGTGGTGGCCGGAAATAACAAAAAAGGATGATTGCCATAAGTTCAGCACATCCACATGTTGCTCCTAAGGAGGCTGCAGCACCTTTGGTCTGTTTTTTGATGTCCAGAACCATTAGGTACTCGTCTCCCACCCAAGCCCCAGTACCGGCGAGGTAGGATTCATCTCACTCAGCTATAGCTGCCCGAAGTTAGTCCATCAGTCTCAGCTAACTGTCTGAGCTCCCTCCAGAGCCCACAGAAGGAAGCAAAATTTTCTAAAGGAGATTCATTTCCTTTTAACACCGCTGTCCGGAATAGTGAGATGAACTGCTCTCCAACAGCACAATCTCCCACCACCGGATTTGGACAACTCACTCCTGAACAGCTACGTCTAGTTGAGAGGAACCACAGTCTTTGCCCTGCTCTTTTTTTGGGGAGGGTTAGAAATCCATATCTGTCCTCTCCCAGCAGCTGCCTGATCGCCTTGCAGACTCCCCAGATGCCTTTTGCCAGGTATAAGCCTCTGAAAAACAGGACTTTAACTGCTTTGTAGCTTCTGCTCGTATTGTTGCTCCAGCTTGTATATCTGTGCATCTCGTCTGCTTCCTGTTCCTATAGCAGCTTTTCATTCCCTGCTACAATGAGGTGCCTAATATTAGATGGCCACAATCTCTCTCAGTGTGGGAAACAGCAAGGCTTTCAGAATAAGGGTGGTGACCTCCTCTACGCTTAGGAGGGAGCCTTGGTCGTACAGTACCTGGAGCTGTACGTGGCTTCCAGGAATAGCTGTATTGTCCAAGGCCAGAAGGGATGGGTATAACCTTGAGGCAAACGGCATCTTTCCCTTCTTTGTTAAAGAAGGGGGAAAAAAAAATCTCAAAGAAAAGCCATTCCCTAAAGGAACTGAAATGTTTATTTTGCAATGTGAGAAGGTGGTTCTAAGGGTAGTTTCTTTTTTATTTATTTATTCATTTGCTCTTTGAACAAGGAAGATGTAGTATTGCGTTCCTAATGTCCTACCTAGACCACTTTGCTTGAAGACAACCACGCAAAGGGTAAGCGATTCTGTACCCACACTCACAGCTTCCCAGCAAACAGCTCTGCAAATTGGGCTCTGCCGATTGGTGATAAATAGGCATTGATTTTCTGGTGTTTGCTCCCTGGGGAAGCCAAGCAAAGATTATTTCTGTTTAGGGACTGATGTGACACATGGATCTTAGAAGCTGAAGGGTGTCTGTAGGTAAATCTGGGTTCATTGCCTGAAGGGGTCATTCAGAAACATGATTAAGTGATCGTGCACATGCACAGCCACGGAAATACGCTGTTGGTTTTCTGTAAGGTTTTCAAGTAGTATTTGCAAGGCAATTTTTCCCATAAAGTCCTGAGGAGGAAAATCCTAACTATGCTTTTCATAACACAACATAGTTCTTTTAACCACAACAAAAAGTGATAGAAAATTCATGTTTGTCCAAGTGCTTTACAGATCCCCAGTCAATATATATATGTCTTAGACCAGGCCTATACTTCAAAAGTTTTTCTGACAATGTTGCACCAGTGAAGGGTGATGTTTTACAGCCATCTCCCTCTGACACATGCAGTTATGTTGTTGAAAACAGGGCTTTAACTGACCTACTTATTTATATTCATCTTACCAGAATAGCAGCTCTACAGGCTGGAAACCTTGCTTTTTGCAAGGAGAACTCTTCCCAAGCAAAGTGACTTTGGCCATCTGTTCCCACAGATCTTAGCTTTTGGCTTAGCTCAAGGTGGGGCCCCAAAACTTTGTGGCTGGGGGGAAATTGGTCAGTTACTGCATAGCATTCAATAAGGTTTTATTCTTGAAATTATTTATTTATTTTTGGTCAGTTGATTGGTGTTTTGTTTTGTTTTGTTTTCAGATTCACCCCAAATGGTGTTTCTACATAATTAAGTAGGTCTTTTCACCCTTGTCCTAGTAAAAGGCTGCTGATGTCGCAGGAGACCTGCTAGTTTAAAGCTGATGTGGAACATATGTTCTTGTCCTTTGGCCTCTTCAGTACTGGATGTTACAACTGAAACGCAAAGCCCTGAATGCCCAGGGATTTCCAAAGGCCAGAAGACATCTGTTTGCAATCGCAGATGTTTGCAAGTTAACACAGGGAAGAACTGATATAAGAGAGATCCAGAACTGACTCAAATTCTGGAAATTAGACATAAATTATGCTTTGATGAAGAATTAAACAGGGATAAACATATTGAAACATAATAAACAGTAAAAAAAAAATAAGAACTCTTGTTCATCATGATGGAACTGAAATAGGTTTGGCTTTTCTTCTCATCACCCACCCATTTGGCAATCTTGGACTCACAGATACACCACAAAGGATTACAACAAGGGGACAGTGGAGTTGGGTCCATCCCAAGACAAAAACTCACCATAAAGGCGATGCAGAGACACTGGGGGACTCTTATTGAGAATACGCCAGGAGAAGTTGGGCAGCTTGCTTAAGCTTGTTGTCTAGACTGCTCTTCCAGGCGATGACATACACACCTCTGGCATGAAATTCCTGCTGTGTGAGACATATCTGAAAGTCCTTGGGCTCAAGGCACAGGAGGTGCCTGTTTATCCATAATCGCCATCAAGACAACTTATATCAGCTACTTGTATCTGAGAGGAAGGCTGCTGTGGTGAATTTGGGGTGTGAACTTGTGTGTGAAATGGTCCTAACTAATCAGGAGTCTTTGCATCAGAGAGCATTTTCTCTGAAGACAATAGGTTCCACAAATATCTCCACAATTCAGCGTGGAGGTAAGATAACCAGGCTGACTTACAGGAACTGATCTTGCTGTAGTAGGAAGAAATGTCCATATAGGCTCATTTTACTCTGTTTTCAGCAGGGAATATATTACAACAGCCACACGGTTCCTAGATATATGGGTACATAGATATATGGATACATCAGGGTGTAACGTTGACGCGAGAATGATTTGGGAACCTCTACCAAGCCGAAGAGGTGCAACAGGGAATGGTGGCTGAGGGATGTGGGACATGAAAAAGGGAAGAGGTGTGACAGCAGAGCAGAAACCCACAGGGAGGTCTGAGTGGCATAAATGTCAGCTTTCCTGGATGCAAAGTGGGTTTGTATCTCCAACGAGTTGCTATTTTCTCTCTGTAAACAAAGAGTAAGTTGTCCACTTGCTGCACCTATACTGAACAGCACAATAAAATATTTTTTTTTTCAGCAGATGTCTATGGCAAAAATCATTCAAAAAATAATTTATTTCTACAGAAGGTGTGGGAGTGCTTGCCCCTGATGCTGTCTGTTCCCATCCATCCCTTTTCTTGGGCAGTATCAACACATATTCTTCCAGTGAGGTCTGTTTAATGGCACCCAATAAAATTGATTCATTACTCATTTTCTTCTTATTATCTTTCGATTGCTCCAGCTCTTGATACCACTTAAAAGGGACATTAGCTCTTGATAACCACCGTGTGCCACTAATGTTATAATACTCCTAGGAGAGAATGCTTTTCCTCCAGGCTTTCAATAGACCATGCGTCTTTCTCATGAACTTCTTATAATGTTTTTGGACAAGTTTGCTTTACCTGGAGGTAGACCTCCATGGTAAGGAGTGAGAACACAAATATACTTCTTGGAAAAGCTGGCTCAGGTGCTCTGTGGGTGTCAATGAGAAGATTTTAGTGATGTGAAACTGTTTTACCCGCAGGAGCTGGCTCTTGAGCTCTTCAGAAAGAAGTCTAAAACCACTGAGAGTGAACCTCAACTTCTGTGCTCCTCTTTGGCACAAAAGCTGTTTAAACTCCAGGAGAAAAAAGACTTTCTGTTTCCAATCAGCCTTGGAAAATGTCCCAGGAAGGAGACAGAAGTTGCTGGCTTTGGTTTGGGGTAGGAGGGAGAATGGTTTGAACTTCTTTATGCACTGGGAAGGATTACAATGACAGTGGATTGGAGGTAGTTTTGCAGATTCCAGTTTGTCTTCTGGGAGAAGAAGTCCCCACGGACACTCATTGAGGGCTTAATTCAAAGAGACTGAAAGCAGTGTAGATCCAGTACAGAAAACTTGTACATACAGGCATAATTTTGTCATATGAGTCATGGCCCTATGAGAAATCTCTGCTCCCATGGGACCATGACTTCTTATCTCTTGGTTGGATTTAGGACTCTTCTCACCTAAGGGTTCAGACCAAGGGCCTTGCAGACTGGTCTGCTCCCAGTAGCCAGGTTTCTTTGTGTGGAGTCAGGGCTTGACTGGAGTGAATACACAAACATGGGAGCTAAAAGGTCTCAAGCATATGTAAATAGCATTTGCTATTTACCTTACAGTGATATGATTTTCCAAGCCAAGTAACTACAGTGATTTCCCCCATAAGTTACAGAGGGGGTTAATATTTCAGATGTAGATGTCTAAATATATCCTTATTCAGGCAGATGGATATAACCTTAAGCATTTTACAGAATCAGGTTTCTTTTTAATTAAAGGAGCCCTTTCTTTCTTAATAACTTTAAAAACCTTATTTGCCATTAAAGTCTTTAGGAGTCTCTTAGGAATATAATTTCCTGCTGCCATTTTCACACAGGTTTGGATCTCCTACCTCTTGTCACCTGTAACAAAGTGCTATAGGAAGGAGCGTTGCTGTATTGCTTTCATGTTCTCCATCAGCCCTGATACGGCTGGTTGTTCTAAAGCTTCATACATAATATATGTCATGTCTTCAAGCAGCCCTGTAAACGACTGTACAACTGTAAAGGTTTTAAAACTCAACTAGCCTCTAGCTACCAGCTATAAAAAGGCATTTAAGAAGATTAGCATTAAAACTACCTGGTGAGATGAAAAATGGGGAGGCAGAATGGTCTAATGATGGATCATTGGGCTGTGACCAGTCACGTGGCAAAGTCACCTTTCTGTGCCTCAAACGTGCAAGTGCTGATGCTAATCCTTTTTGGAAATTGTTCTGTAAATGCATGGTTTGCCCTCATAAGGGCCATCTTTCTCAGCACACTGAGTGAGGATTTTCCAAGGAGTCCAAAAGAAATGTTGCTCCTTTCCCACTGAATCTGAATTTGCTCTGCCTCTTTTGAAAATTAAACCACTGCTGAACAAACACCTTTGAATGACTTTGTATATCTTCCCATCGTTGTTGCATTTTCTGTCTTTTTGCTACAGCAGAGTGCTCTGAAACAGCTGGACAAATGTCTTTGGAGCCTGTTCTGCCACGAGGTGGGGTCCCATATGTACTTGGGATGTATTTCTAGTGGATTTTTTTTTTAATGTTTGTGCTGAAAATTGAGTCCACTTTAAAGATTGTTACGATTAAAAGCAAATTCCTTCCCTACATCTCTTCCCTGTGCTGTTATATCAATGAGACTGGAATATGTCTCCATGTATCTAGCTCACCAGTCCCATCCTATTGCTGGGCTGGGCACAAATTATCTTATAAGAACATAGGAGTCAGACCAAAGGCCCCAACTGCTTCAGTTTCCTGATTTTCCACAGTGCTCATAATAAATTACAATTACATACTGACATTTCCCCAGAACAGAATCCCAGTTCCTGGTTCTAGGCTGCTTTCTTGGGTACCCTAGAAGCTCTCAATGGCATTATTGAAGTATGTATGAGGTGAGATTAATCTGAAGGTTCAAATTCAGGTGTCTTCATGTGGCCTGCATGCCCGAGCTTCCATTTTACTTGGTGGATAGCTGGTCAGTGCAGTCAGTCAAGTCTAGAGAGCAATTCAGCTCGTCCCTACCTTGGGTACCAGCTTTTTCTCAGTTGTCTTGTTCTCCAGACCTAGCTGATAATCTGGCTGCTGGATCTCCATTGACGTTGAGCTTGGGCACCTGGTGGTATAGACTTTGGTCATCTAAAGCAAAAAAATCTTCTAGCAGATGTATCAGAAGACGTGTTGGAAACCCAATCCTTTTAATGTGGTAGTTGGAAACCAAATGGGACACCCTAAGACAAATCACGGGGGCACTGGACATCTCCATTTGGGTATTTGAATTCATCTCCTGACCCAAATAGAGGTGCCTGCATTGGCAGCACCTGGATTTAAGCTTGCTAATCTGGAGCAGTATCCCAACCACCAAACTCTGTAGGTATGCTTCTTGTAAAGCCAAATGGGAATCAAGAGCAATGTCAGTGAAAACTGCATCCTGATGATGGAGGGAGGTGCAACACACCCAAATAAACCTTTCAAATGCTAGGAAAGAGCACATCCCAATTACGTGACAGTGACATTACACCTAGCAGTTTAAGAAGGTCCCGTTGTATGATCTTTCATCCCTGACATTTCTAACTTCTTGCTTTTCAAACAGAAGATGTTTGCCCTGGCCCTGTCTTGTCAGCATCTCCTCCAACATCCCTCTTTGCCATAGCTCCTGCTTTGCACTCTTTGTTCATGCTAATGTATTGAGCTGCCTCTTGTGAATTCTGGAGAAATAGGATATTTCATAGGCAGTAACAAAATTAATTAATACTAGACTATGAGCATGATTTGTTTACCCAAACACTACTTTAAACCCAATGCTTTTCAGCAGGCACTTCTACTTGACAGGACAGGGCAATATCCTTTTGTTTGTAAGGAGACAAATTAAAGGACTGTGAGACAAGCACTAAGCTGATTTGTCAGGGTAAAACCTTCTCTTGTTTTACAGCATGAAATTATAGATGTGAATGTGAAAACAGAAGTTGTTTGTGCCAGGAAAATAAAAACATGATTTCCTCCTGTGTAAAGAGACATGTTCCCTGAGACAAAAAACTTTTCAGAGTAATAAAACCTATTATTTTCTTTAAAGAACTGCATTTATATAGAATAATAGAATCATTAAGGTTGGAAAAGACCTCCAATATCATCTGGTCCAACCATCCCCCTACTACCAATGTCACCCACTAAACCATGTCCCTAGGCACCAGGTCCAACCTTTCCTTGAACACCCCCAGGGATGGTGACGCCACCACAACTATAATGAAAGGTGGTAAAAAGACCCACCCAGTGCTAGTGAAATCTTCTTGTATTTACCCTTCTCACATTGTTTGCTGCAAGGGGAGATGTCCAGCCTCTAGGCCAAGTTGTGGCCATCCAGCTCATGGCTGGCCTCCTCCAGGGCCACCAGCTGTGCCCACCTGCATTGGTGCTTGGCCATGGTCTCCTCCTGGATTCACATGGCATCTCTCTGGCCCTAAGATCAGAGTTAATTTTTAGGGCAAAATGCCTGAAAATGCAGCCCAATGGAGTGGCACTTTTGTGTCGCATCCCTCCCATGGGATCCTGGCAGAGTGTCCTAAGGGTACTTGAGGTTTTGGGGCTTACTGGGGTAGTATTGGAGGATTGGGTAGGACAGAAGGAGGCAAATTTAGCATGGATCATACTGCCTACAAAGGGAAATCCTTCAAGTAACCCCTGAATATGCCCAGGGTCCATCTCACAGGGAACTTGTTGGTTCAATCCAAAAGAAAACCTGGGACATAATTCATATTTATGGTGCACAGCTGATACAAGAGCAATAGGAAAGTGGCACGAAAATTGGATACTTCACAATTCAGCTGAAAATACTGTAAAGTATGGCTAGCATGGATGTCAGAAGCTGTTCCTGTACTGAGGCACAGAAACCATCTCTTGTCAGAGGTGAGCCAGGGTCTGGTATCAGAGTCTAGAGTTGTCAGTAGGTAGGACATGAATTGCCAAAAGGATGTGGTCTCAAATGAGACCAGAAAATCCCCTTTGTGAGAAAAAGTTCCCTTTCCGAAACCTTTCGCAAGAAATCCCTTCTTTATTTATTAACCTGCAGCTACGTCTTGCTTGACAGAATCCTAGTAAGGAAAGTATTTATATACCTTCCCTCCTGATCCCTGGACTGAGATACTTAGTCCCGAGCTCATTATGACCTTAAATATGTTACCTATTACCTTTAATGGCATATTGCAGACTCCTGCACTCATATGCATTCTTATTAAATGCGTTTAGCAACCTGGCAGTGAAGAAATAGAAGTGTCAGCTCCTTCAAATTAAAATAAAAAATCAATTATGCTCTAAGGGGCAGATGGAGATTAAGCTGAATGCAATGTACATTTACACTACTGTGGAAACCGAGGCCTTTATGTGCAATTAGTGGCATTTTATTCTTAATCTTTCTCCTTAATACAGAAGGGGCCATTAAAACAGTAAAAGCCATCCACGTGCCTGCTTCACAGTCAGCTTCAGAGAGATGCTTCCAAATGTATCATTTTCATCTTATTTTTGTAGGTCAAAAAGATTACTTATATGCCCCTTTAATACTTTGCTGTTATTTTTGGGGGTGGCAGTGAATGGGGGCTGGAAAGATGGAGGAGAAGGCCAAGTGCATAGTTGCAGGATGAGTTTTTGTTGAACCTGAGAGTAATTTTTGCTGGTACTTTGTGCACTTTGCATCCTTTCTTCCAGGTTTTGTCCAGCTCATTGGAAATTGTTAAAGGGAGATGTTTGTTGGAGAAACTTCAGCACGAGGCATGTTGTGGACAGGCTGTTGGGCTTTTATGGGAATGTGCCAGGACATTTCAGCCTGCAAATAACCATCTCATAAATCCGATTCAGTACCAAAACTGTGGCAGTGCCTGTGCTGGTTTTTGGGTCCATTGTGCAAGAAGAGTGTACAGAGAGCTAGGACAACTCAGGATTTTGTGTGCTGTGATACAGAAGGCACTCAGCTTGCAGCAGAAGCTCTGTTCCTCCACTGGGACACACCAGCGATGATGAGAAATGCAGATGTGAGGCAGAATTCAGCTTTGTTTATAAGACATGAACTCCTGCTCCTGCTTGTCAGTCACAGAATTTGGCCTCAGTTTCCCCAGCCTCCCTTCCCAATCCCAGCCCTTAGAGGCTAAGCACACCAGGAGGTGTTTTCCTGCTGGGGAAAGGCATGTAAATAATCAGAGTAAATAAGGAAGCTGTTAATAAATGGTACAAATGAGCAAGTTCTTGCCATGGGAGCGGATCTCTTCTGTAGTGCAAGCATGATCAATAAGACTCACAGCTATGAGCCCTGGTATTGAACCTCAGTGCTGTGATTTATTGGATATAACACATGCTTCCTTTTCATTTACTACTAAGGCGGAAGAGCTGCTGTTCAGCACACTTTCTTAGCATTCTTGGGCTGCAGACATGATGCACTGGCTCAGATTTTCCAGTTAATGTTAAAACCAGTTTCCCTTGAGTTGCTGCAGGAGAAGGGGTACAGCTAGAGACTGGCTTTTTACCTCTGCAACCACCACGCAGGGCTGGTGCTGTAAATGAAAGGGTTTGAAGTGGTGGGAGATGCTAACCAGGTTCCTTCCCTTTCCGAAGGGAACGTTTCACAAACACAGATCCCAAACCAGTAATCTCACTGCTGCTCGCAGTGTTTAACAAGCAGGACTTTTACTACGGATCATAAAGAGAGAGTTTAAATTTTGGATTAACTTCACTTATGCTAATCTCCCCTTTAGATCATGCCTTAAACACCTGCCTTCAAAGCACCCTACGCTCAACGGTAAATCGGGAGAGGAAAAGTGTCTGCAAAACGCTTTTTAAATTTGATGTTCTTCTCCAGAAGATGGCACTGTGAAACTAGGCTTAGAGCATCCCCATGCCAGCTTCAGGAGAGTTTTACCATTTTACGTGGCATCAGGCTCCACTATTTGCACCACCTGCACGACTAACGCCATTTATTAAGGTTTATGAGAAGTCTCTACACTGTGTGCGAACAGAGAATCGCAGGACGGTTGGGGTTGGAAGGGACCTCTGAAGATCATCCAGTCCAACCCCCCTGATGAGCAGGATCACCTAGAGCACGTTGTACAGGATCATCTCAGCACCGTGTTAAGCCTGTGGGACATTCTGAGTCCGTGAGGCTCCTGGCTAAGTTGGGGCCAGAAAAGGATGTCAAGATGCACACCCATCCATAAATCCTACTGAATGTTCTCCCCCAGGGCATTTATCTTCCCATGCCTGGAGAAAAGAGAGAAGTTGGGAATGTTAATGCCCATTTAGTTTGTATGTGCATATTATTGCTTCTCTTTGTGTAGGGGGGGGCTTTTTATATCCCCACGTCTCCTCTCTCCTGGAGGTCAGAAACCACTAGTACCTTATCTAAAGTAATTGGACTTTGAATTTCACTGGTTTGCACATGTTCCTCTTGTTCAGCTGTGAAAAATTGAGGGTGTGAACATCCTTTGGAGATGAATATCGTAAGCAAGGCAGATGGATGATCATCATAACTTGGGTATTTAGTGCTCAGGTCACTTTCTTCTTTTATCAGTGCTATTTGCATAGAAGTGTTTTTCTTAAAAACAACCAAAAAAATATCAGTTGGGAAATTTCTATTCCCTACTCCAAATAAGAGTGTGGGTGTTAGGTGGCTGACAACAGGTCTGACACTCAACAGCATCGATAGCAGCAAAATTAGTGTAATGTGGTAGTTGGAGACATATCCCTGGGAACACAGGGCCACTGAGACTAAAACCTGTGCTAACCTCAGTGTGGTTTTTCACCGATGGATTAAATCCATTTTATATCTTGGTATACTCAGCTGGGACAATTCAGCATTTCTCAGAGCGTTTTCTTTTTCCCAAGGATACTCTGAAAGGTAGTACTAAAATGAAATTGCTCAGATATTGTTGCAATTTATGTCCACTAAACCAATTTGTATTCTCAGCTCTGAACAAGATCCAAAATTTTTGCTGCCAACAGGAGCTGATACAGTCATGTTCAGATCAGGCCTGCTATAAATCTGCACCTTTTCATTCATATCTGAAAGTCTTACGGTAGCAGCCATTTAGAAAAAAATCTGGAGGGATTTCCTTCCTCAGCCTTGATTTTTATTTATTTATTTATTTAATCCACCTTCTTGGACACCTTCCATAGAGTTAATTTAGATGATAAACTCTTTGGACAAGGATAATGCTTTCTTCTACATCTCTATGAACACGACCAAACACGCTCTCAGCTCTTCAGAAATAGCCTGTAAATAGAAATAAGAGAGGGCCAAGAGAGAAGAAGTCCAGGTCAGTGGAACCAAAGCAAAGAGCCCTTAAGTGTGAACGGGAACAGAGCACAAAGGCAGCTGGTGGTAATGGAAAGGAGCTGAAGAAACTTCTGAAATGATGTGAGAGCTGTTTCTGCATCCCTAGGTTGGATGGTGGTAGTGTCAGAGCTTGGCAGCGGCACCCACGGATGTGTTATAGTGAGGGGAGCCTCGGTGGGACCTAATTTGGGGAGGGTGAAAAAGAGCAAGAACATAGACATCGTGTTTGCAGAGAATTTTCCTTTCAAAAGTACACTGAAAATCTGAAATGTCTCCCTGCTGAAGATGTCAGCCACTTTCCTGGCATCTTTTAGATTTTGGGTCTTACTTTGAAGTTTGGACAGTGTTCCCTTGCTGTTTTGAAATCCCATCCAACCTGTAAACCAGAAACAGTATGAACTGCTTGATTTATGTGTTTTACAGCAACTCTGCTGGAACCAGAGGGGCTGAATCCTTCTCCATGGCCTTTTGGAGACGGACCACGAATGGCAAGAAGGTGCTTTGTGGGGAAGAAATGCACGGTCTGCAGAATTTGCTCTTTTCTCCAGTATTCGGTATCTCCTCCATGAATATATCCCAGGGGAAGAAAATGAAAAAATAAATAATAATAAAAAAAAGCACACCTTTCTTCTTCTCTACTGCACTCCTCACTCAGAAATGACCAGAAAAAGCCAACTGAGACAGAGATTGTGTCTGAGCCTGTGGTGTGAGATCTCAACTTTATAGACCGGGCGTGGGGGCAAACACACTGGTGTTTGGGGTGAATTTCATGGGTGGAAAGGGCAAAGCCCTGTGGCGAGGAAGCCCCTTCCCTCTGCTCCCCTCTGGACCTGTTGAATACGTGTGTGCTGCACCAGACCTGGTCCTGGAGGATGCTCCAAAGGCATCTGGCCGCATCCTCAGCCCTATCAGGGATGCTGCAAGGAGAAGGGATCTGAAAAAAATCCAAAAATCCCCAGCAAGGAGCATCGTGAGCCTCTGGGCAGGGCTGCAAGGCAGGCAGAGGAATCCCTGCAAATTCCCCTCACCGCCCTGCTGCTGAGCAAAGCCGGGTAGGGAAAGCCGTGGAGCTGGCTGAGCCGGGGCATCCCCCCCTCAAAATGGCTTCAAAGGTGGCTTTTATTGCCCTCATTGCCCCCGGGAATTTTTGTGCCCCTCCGGGGAGCTGGAGCAGTCAGGGCGGGGGGCACGGGGCGGTTTCCAGACCTGCGTCGGGGCCGATTTCAGGAGCTTGAAAGAGAAATAAAAAAATAAATCAGAAAAATCCCGCAGTGTGGCTGAACGTGCAGACACCCCCGCACAGGCACACCCGCACGGCGACGTTCAGTGCGATTCTGCCGCGAATCCCCTGCAGCCACTACAAGGAAAAAAAAAAAAGGAGAAAAGAAAAAAAAAAGGAAAAAAAAAAGAAAAACCCAACGCGCAAACGGCAGCCAGAAAGTTGTGTGTGTGCCTGCGCGCTGGGAGGGGAGCGCCCCGGCTGATTTTGCATCTTGCCTTGTGCCTCGCCTGCTTTGTTTTTATTTTTATTTTATTTTATTTTGCAACAGGGAGTTAACAGGTAATAGAGGAGCAGGGGGAAGCCCGGGCAGGCGGGGCAGAGGGGACGCGGTGCATTTTTTCCCTGCTTTCCCATCCTCCCTGGAAGTTTCTTTGCGACCCAAAATCGGGCAAGAACCCGAGATAAAAGCTTGCGGGGAGCGGTGGGGAGGGAAAGATCCGAGGGAGACGTCCCACTCGGCTAGCAGCGCTGCTGGCTTTGGGGCATTTTATGGGACAAAAATTGCGCGCAAAGCGAGACCCCGCTGCGCGCTTCCCTGCGCCGCTCCCCGGTGATGCCGGCCGGTGGAAGGAGGGGGGGGTGGTGAGATGCGGGGGATTTTCTTTTTTTTTTTTTTGAAACTGCTGAAAAAGGTCACTGAAGGAGTTGGCTGCTAAATAAAAAAAAAAAAAAAAAAAGCCCTAAAAAGAGCGGCAGGCATGCGCACTGCGCGGATGCCATATTGGAATGAGGCTGCCGCGGGTGCGGGCGCAGGGACGGCTCCGCGCAGCGCCGCGCACCGCGGGCTCCCGCTGCTAAGGCGCGGAAAAAAAAAAAAATTAAAAAAAAAAAAAAAGAAAAAATTTTAACCCCCCTCAAACTTCCTCAGGTAAGGCACCGCATCCGGCAGCACCCCCCGGGACTCTCCTTGCTGGCGTTTCTCTTTATTTATTAATTTATTATTATTTTTTTTTTTCGCAGCGCTTGGGTGGAGGGAGTCGGGTGGATTTTTTTTTTTTTTTTTCTTATTTTAAAGGAAAGCCGGGGGATGGAAGGCGGCCGTGGGTGTGTTGTGTGGAGAGGTGGAGTTGTTGGGAAGTGTTTGCGGGAGGCTTGCGGGGCTGCTGGGGCACAGCCCCGGCTGGAGCCGGTACCTGCGCTCGGCTTTGCGGCTGCCGCTCCCCGGGCACTGCGGCCGCAATTCCCCGCCGGCTGTCAGCGGGTTCTTTTCCTGGCATACTCTGCATGCCCTCATTTCTCCCTCTCTTTTTCTTCCTTCCCTTTTTTTTTTTTTTCCTCTTTAAAGTAATCTGTCTTTTTTGGGGTCTTCCCTGACATCCTTCGGGGGCATCCTTCGCATGCAACCCCCCTTTCAAATCGCTGCGTGTCTCGGAAAGAGTTATTTTGGGTGTGTTATTTTTTTCTTTTCTTTTCTTCCGAATCTGCAAGGGTGAAAAAAAAAAAAAAAAAGCCGCCGCAAATAGCGGGGAAGAAAAAGAAAAGAAAAGAAAGCAATCAGCTGTGCCAAAACGTGCAGCCCTGATCTCTACATATTTTCCCCCGTAGCGCTCCCGAACTGCGGTAAATGAATATTTATAAAGCATGTCAGTTCAACATGGCGGGTTAAGGTGTCTTTAAAACTGAAAATAAACATTTTGAGGGGAGAAAAAGAGGGAAGCCAAGGTGTCACACGTTGGCTCAACTCTCTTTTGTTGCTCGGAGAGGTGCGCCGGTGAATTAAACGCAGGGAGGTGGGGATGGGATCGGTCCTCGGGGTCCCCCCCTGCAGGACTCACTGGTGGGAAAAGTACAGGGGATTTGTGCGTGCTGGGAAGGAACCATGAGAAGGGGCACGCAGACTTCGGAGCCCGTCCGATTTGCCTTTGAATGCCAAAATCGCAGGCGTGCCGCGAGAGAGAGCTAAAAAAAAAAAATGCCGAGAGACGCGGCGATGATTTATTTTGCATTAACAGTAGACATGTCGTGGGATGAGATGTCCTGTTGGAGCTGTCAAGCCTTCCCCGCTCGACGCAGTCAACCGGGGATGTGCTATTTATTTTTTTGCCCCCCCCCCTCCCTCTGTTGTTTAACAAAAATGCTCAGAAATTGCCGTGCACGGCAAATCGGGGCTGCCAAACAAGTGGCTTTACCAGTGCGTGCCGCAACGAGCATCTCTTGTGCGGAGAGACCCTAAAAAGCCCACGACGGCGGAGGCGACTCGCAGCTTTTGCAAAGCAAGCAAATGAGAGTTTGCGAGGAGTTTGCAGGGAGTTGTTTGTGCTCTCCCCGGCTGCCGTTTGCAAATGCGTTTTTCGGGGGAGTGGAGGAGCGAGGCCGGCTCTGAGGCAGGAGAAACTTCCTTGTTCCAGTGCCGGCAGCGCTCTGGTGCTGCTGCCCGGGGATCGTTTCGCCGTGGTTGCAGGGTGTTAACTTGGGGACATCCGTATTTTACAGCCCTGGGAGGCGATGGGAAGCTCCGGCATCGCGGGGATGGAGAAGCCAGGGAGGATCCTGGGGGGAAGATTTCCCTGAGCCTCTTGGAGATGCTCTCCAGAAACCCACCATGCTTTTGTTTAGCAGGAGGGGTTGGAGATGCCGTTTGCCCATCGCAGCATGCTAGCTGAGGTTTTGCCTTCCAACGGGGCTCTCTTCCATCTTCCCACCCCATTTTTCCCCTCTGTCCAGTCTCCGTTCCCAGTCAGGGCCAAGTTTTGCCACCCAGGGAGCCAGCAAACTCATGTCGCAGGGGTGGGGACAGTGGGGATGAGGGAGGGGGAAGGATTCTGACCTGTTATCAGAAAATAGCATTAATTATAAGCAGAGCTGCTTGGGGGGCAGCTGTCAAACAGCGGGGGGACAGAGCTTGCAAAATCCAAGTGGAGTGGAGTGGTGTCAGCCTGTGGGATCTTCTGTGGGGTGGGAAGGGATGGAGCCATTGCAAAATGGGGAAAAAGCTCCCCCATCCCTGCCCTGCATCTACCCCTCCCCACATGCCCTGCCCCTTGGCAGAGGGGCTTTTGAAGGCAGTTTGTGCCCCCGGACACTGAGGCAGGAGATGTTGTAGCAGAAGGAGCTGGAGGCTGAGCAGAAAAGCAACTCTGGTGGGGCTCCTGCTGTGGATGGGGGCACGGAGGGGGTGCACGGGTCTTTGCAGATCCCTCTCTACTTGGGGTATTACCCCCCCTTTTTTTTTTTTTTTCATTAAAGGAATCTGCTTAAAAGTAGAAAAAGCAGCCTAAAATGGCACTTGCAAACTGTGCCTTCTGATGGGAACACCTCGCTTTGCACCAGTGCTGCCCACTTCAGGCTCTGCAGCCAGCCCCCCACCCAAGATGGGGTGCAACCCCCCCACCCTCCAGGGCAGGGAACACCCCATCACCCACAGGGCCTGTGTTTATAGGACAGCTTTGCTCCCTCCAAATCTTTGCTCCTATTTCCCCAAAAGAGAGGGGATCCTGCACATGCACTTCTGATTTCCTTTGCTGGGGGGCAAGGGGATTATTTGCTGGTGGGCTCTGCAGGAGTTGGGGGGAGTAGGTGAGGCAGGTTTGCTCTCAGGGTTTGGGATCATAGCCCAAGGGAACAAGGACACAAGTGGCCTGTTTTTTTTTCCTTTTTTCCCTTTTTTCCCAGCAAATTATTTATGGAAAGGAAGAAAATAGTCTCACAAGTCTAATAACTTCAGTGTTTATAAAGGATTAGATCCTAATAACTCCTCTGATAAGATGGAGGCTCGGTGTAATCTGTTACTAAGTGAAAATGTAAAAGCCATTTAAATAGATAGAGCAAAGAGATGCTGGGCAACTAGCGCAGTGCAAACAAAAAGGTAATAATGCCTTTTTACTGATTTTCTGGGGTGCAGAGCATAACAGGATAGTAGGCAGCCGGTATCATTTCATTTATATATTGAGAAAACATTTACAGATATTCAACAGATGTTTTCAGGATGCTGCAGAGGTGGAGAGTGTGTGGCACAGCTGTAAGAACATCTGTAGAAGGCAGTATATAGTTGTGTGGCTGTGATTATGAGTGGTAATTGACTGGCTGGACAGACAGCTGATGTTTTAATGAAACATTTATTAAAACTTTATGACGGTGTTGCCAGAAATAGAATAAATACTGCAACTGTCAGCTCTTTAGTCTAGGAATGCTTTTTTCCCCTGTGGCTTGTGCTGTGCAGGGTGGGCTGACCCCTTAAATAAAATAAATAAAATAAATAAAATAAATAAAATAAATAAAATAAATAAAATAAATAAAATAAATAAAATAAATAAAATAAATAAAATAAATAAAATAAATAAAATAAAATAAATACATGTATGTATTTCAAGTTGCTTTTCCAGGCCTTTTTGCAGGGATGTGGCCACAATATGGGCCTCCAAAGGGATGTGGAAAATACCTTCTTGTGGGACAGGCCATGAGAAAGAAGGTGCTGTGTTGTTTCTTCAAGGACTTTTTGCTGGCTAAATTCACATTGTTGTAGGATGGGGGGGTTTGGGGGTACCAGGGATGGTGGTTGAGGAAGGTGGCTACTCCCTGCTCATGTCCGAGTGACAAAGTCATGAAAGTTGTGGAAGCTCCAAGAATCAGGCTGCGGAGACGAAGCATAGAGAAGGAGGAGCCAGAGGCACGTTTCTGAAGGTGCCCGGGGAAAAATTAACGGGGTGGCCACTTTTCAGATGACCTGAAGGTGATAGAAGCATCCCAGGTCCTTTATTACTGTGTATTGACATGTGCCATGGATCGACTGGTGCAGCTGGGCCCCCGGTGCAGAAAATGAGATGCTGTTGGTAACAGCGATGCTGCTTGCTGAATTTGTTCTATCCCCGTGATGCTCCAGTCCTCAGGAGCAGTTATTTTAGAGTGTCCGGTGGTACCTTGCCAACATTTAAGTCTCATCGTTTCAAACTATCTGTCGATCTTTTTACAATAGTCATCTCTGATGAAGCCAGTCAAATCCCCCCTTTGGGCTTTCAGCCAGAAGATTTATATTAGCTTTGTTTTCTGTGTCTTAGGTGGCACTCCCACGGTGAGTAGAAGTGTTTGGGTTGCAGAGCAGGGGGAACGCAGAAGTATGAGCAAAAGGCTTTGTCACTGACATTTAACAGCTCCTGAAAAAGTTTATTTTGAGATCGGCCTTTTTGCAAGGCCTAAACAAAGCGTTCTTGAGAGGGCTGGTTTGGAAAGTGTGATCACAGTTACTCCACTTTCATGAATCAGAAACGTTTGTTCTAAAATTAAATAGTAATAAAAAGCCATAAAATCCCCCGAACCAGGCAGATCTTGACAGCTGACCGAAAGATCATTTCTGAGTAGGTGTGAAGCTTAAAAAAAGGTATGTGCGGAATCTAGGCTATTTTTTCCTCATGCTCGTGGTTCTTGCTTTCATGATTAATGCTCCAAACATCACCAGGTGGCTTGTGCAAGGGAGCCCTGATTGCTTGGGCAGAGTCCTGAGCTCCAGTTTGAATGTAAGTTATTGGGAAGGTGCGAGGCCACACATTGGGATGCTCTGCTCTGTGGGGCATTCATCCTGGATGACCTGGGGCAGCTCGCGTGTTCGCTGTGGCATCTCTCAGAGGCCACTCGTGGGATGAAAGGGAATCCAGTCGGTCTTGTCTTGGAGCAAAGGGGTGGAATTAGCCCCCTAAATGTGACTTGCAGACCTCTGAATTAAAATGTGTTGTGGAATTTGGTCCTGGATAGACCTTGGCAGGGGCTGCTGGCTGCTCTCTACTTGTCCCAGGGGAAGGGAAGGGGTGGCAGGAGATGTCCATGAGGGCTGCGATTTGGTTTTGCAGATCCTCCCATTTCATGGAGCTTATCTGGAGGTAAAGCACTGAGAGGGATGTAAACACACACAGGACTAAGCCCAAGTGCTGATCAGCTGTGCTGTGTAAATGAACCAAACAGCACCAGGAACCTAAAATGTCATTTTTCCTAAAAAGCGTTGGAATCAGATGGCAGATGTTTCCTTTTTTTTTTTTTTTCCCAGTTTGTGTATTTTTATTTATTTATTTATTTATTTATTTGGAGAATGGCTCTGACTGCTGCAAGGCACCACGATGTAAAAGGCAGCACTCATTTCCCCAGGCAATGGGAGTTCTGGCTGGTGAGGGGCTTCTGAATTGGACTCTAAATGAAGTCCGTGAAAACAGTGTTTTGTGTTTCCCTCTGGTGACTTGGCTGATTGGTCCCTTTGTGGGGGTCTGAGTGATTTTTTTCTTATTTTTTGGTCCACGTGGCTGGTGCTAGATGAGATGTTTTGGGATGATAAGCAGCTGTGCGTGTTCGTTACCCCTCTAAAAGGCTTCCTTTTTTCCGACACAGGGGTGGCAGAAGAAGGGGCACTGCAGATGGTTGACGGTGCTGCTCTGCTTCTTCCCTGCAGATTTTTTTTTTTTTGCCTGTTGTAAAGGGCAGCGTCGGGGTATCATTTCGGTCTGCTTCGTGGCCCTAATTCAGCTGAGTGCTTTAAAAGATGCTTAATCTTAAATATGCCACGTTCCCAAAGCAGCTGGTGTTCGGTGAGTGCTGAGTGTGTGTGGAAGCACACACCAAGGTGGGGCTGAATCACGGGGACTGCCTGTTGAATCACAGAGAAGGTGACAGCCACCTAGCAGGTGATGGAGCAACTCGAAGTGAGAAAGGTTAGTGCATGGAGACCTCCCTTTCACTGTCCTGGCACCTTCTGCTGACATTTAGCTCTCTGCAAAGAGGATGTAAAATAGCCGTGCTGTGGCAGGAGGGGATTTTTACAGTTGCTTGGGATGAGCATAAATAATTCAAGTGCAGCACAGGGAAGAAGTGCCCCCTTGGCTTGTCTCGCTGTTTGGGGTAGCACAAAAAAGTGGTTTGGGGCCAGATCCTGCCATCGGCACCTGAGCCTGGGAGGCTCACCCCAGGTGTCTGGTGTGGGTGCTGAGCACAGGATCGTGCCCTGCACACATGTCCCATGGGATGCTCAAGGTGGGGATGTCCGGGGTTAGCAGGCAGGGGTACAGGTGTGGCAGCGATGCTGTGCTTGGTTATAAACCTTCCAGCTCAGGTGGAAGAAGGGAAATTTAAGGAAAAAGTGCTTTTAATTTTAGAGGTTTGATCTAGTTCTTACTGAAGTCCATGGCAGGTTTTTGCTTTAAGTCTATCTCTGAGTCCTTAGGCTGCATTTATGCACAGGACAGCTAAGAGTGGGATGAGTACCTCAGCCAGACATCTGTGTGCTCGCCTCTCATCTTTTTCTTTTTTTTTTTTTAATTTTTTTCCTAATACTGCAGGGCTTTTCACTGTAAACAAGTTAGTTGCTCTAATTAGGTTTATTTTACTTCCTGTCGTCTTATCTCGCTGCTATTTATCTCCATGCGTATCTTGGACTCCGCGGTGTGCCGGGTGGAGAGGAGGAGAAAATGGCCTAGTGAAACAGGTCTTTCTCCATCAGCCTCAAAGTGTGAGGCATTTGGCACCAGGGCAAGGAGAGAGCAGTGCAAGGACCTGCTCAGTTACAGAGGCCTGTCACCACCTCGCATAATCCCTTTTTGACCACATGTCTGCAGAGAGCTTGATTCCCATCCTTCTTCCCTTTCAGGATGCCAAATCTGGACCCTCCCCACTCCGATGATTCTTCTGTTTTCCCATTTTTGCATGTTTTCCCTCCAGGGTTAGTTGTTTTATTTTCCGTGCTAGTGCCCAAATGATACAGGTGCAATAAAAAAACCCTTCTTGACAGACCAGAAAGATCAGCCCTATTGAGTGGCTGGGGCAGGAGGGCTGGAGGGACCTCCAGGGCTCGTGCAGACCATCTCTAACCTTAGAGCAGGAGTAGCTGTACCAGGACCTTTATCTGGACAGATCAGCATCCGCACACCTCCAAAAAGGGAGCCTCAGTGCCCTTCCCACAGTCTATTCCACTTCCTCGCCAAATTCATTATTAGTGATTTTCTTTCCTGTGCCCAAATCAAATGCCTCCTCCTGTAGTTTAAACCCAAACCTTCCTGTTCTATTCACCAGGAACATGGAAAGCAGATTATTCTCTTCCTCTGGTCAGTGGCTTGTTACGTATTTGTATTTTTTGAACATTTTTGGTTCGCTGGATTAGGTGAAATTTGTTTCTTCCACCTTAGAGTATATCTACACCAACAGAGCGCTGTTTGAAGCGGTGATGTGCCCCTAATCAAATCCTGCGGGGTATTCAACGTGAAGGAGAAATTGCCACTTGATATAAATGAAAACATTGGGCGAGGGGAGCGCTCGGATAAATAAATAAATAAATGAAAGGACAGGAATTTGGGAGAAGTGATCCTCAAAAGGTTTCCAACTGGTACTTTGTCTGAGAAGAGAGACAGGCTCTTTCTCTGAGAGGTGAAAGCTGCTCCTTGATGTGTTCAATAGCCCTTCTGAACGAGCCTCCGTTCGCATTGTGCAGATGCTCGGGGGGTGTAAATATTGTGGCAGGCTGCCACTAGCAATCCTGCATGAAGTATGGTTTTATTTAGGGACCTCTGCCTGGAGGAGCAGGCTTTCTTCTCAGGCACGGCTTTAGTCGTGGGCATCGTCGTGTTAAATGAAACGGGAGATTTGCAGCATTGCCTGTGAGCTGGCTTTTGGGGGAAGCTGGAGACCGCATTGATCGCCCTGGGTTGCCTGCGTGTTTTTGGAGGTGGTCTCTGAGCTTTGAAAAAGGTCACCTGCGTTGTTTAAGGCGAAGACTGCACATCCAGACTTTCAGACCTGGCAGAAAGCGTTGCTGACTTGACCTGAGCTGTAAAATGTAGAGGTTGTGCGTTGAGATTTGCAGTGTGGCTACTGAGGATACTGAGCCCAGCATTTACTGGGGCTGGGATCCACTGGGACACGTGTATCTCCAGGCTAGCAGGGAAAGGAGCTCAATATTGGGTCAGAAACCCAATGAAGGGTGAGTCCCAAAGAGGCAAAAGGGGATGCTGTGGAGGAGAATGCTTTAGGGTAGGCCAGGGATTGACTTGGTTCCTGTTTGCCCTGACCATTAGGTGATGACTGGTCTCATACTGTGTCCTGTGGGTCACAAGGCGCCTTCATGGTCACCTAAGAGGAGGGGGAGAGCCTGATTCAAGATCAGTCTTGAGGTGGTTGATCTGCCTGCATCCTAGACCTAATCCCACAGGGCTGAGTTCACCCTGAGTGCAGAACTAGTGCTGTTTGGCTCCTTGAGTTTGCTGGGGGGTATCTAAAATCTTAGCAGCCAGCACAGGGACCCTCCCCAGGGCTGGTGGTGTGGTGCAAGCTTAGGTTGTCTTGCTTCAGCCCCGCAAGTTGCCCTGTGCAGGTTTCTCTCAGCTAGCTGTAAAGGAAGGTCTAGGTAAAAGAAATCCCACCAGCATATCTAGGGTCGAGCTCTGGAAATGCAGCGAGCCCAGGGAACCCCCAACCATATCCCCGTTAGGGGCTCTTTGCCAAGGACATGGGGCTCTTTGCCAGGGACATGGGGCCACGCTGGCAGCCCTGACTCCAGCCCCACAGCAGATGCAGCAAGGCTGTGATGCTCATCACCCTCACTGAGAGGTGGGACCTCCAATTCATTGAATGTTACTGATACTGGGGCAGGGGCCAGATCCTTTGGAAGGCAGTGGGGTTGGTGCTTCTCTTCCGTTCAGGATTCAGCAGTACATTGGCATAAAGCGATGGACATAAATTATCCAGATAGGAAGTTTCAAGGATGTAGGACCTCTTTTGCATCCTCTGTTCCATCAGCCTACCTTTTTTATGTCAGGCCCTATTAACCAAGAATGCGTTGGAGGGGGAAGGTGAGTTTTTTAGGAGTAACTCCAAGGGAGAACCCAAGGGTGCTGTGTTTGTGTGTGTGTGTGTGTACCTCTCCCTACAGAGGCTTATTCCAAAGGAAGGAAAAACGGGGTGGAGTGCACAGGGGACAAGAAATGTAAAATGGTGTGAGAAAGTCAACGCCAGCACTTATTCAAAGAGCCAATATTGATAGAGATGACAAGGCAGCATGTTTGAGATAATGATGCGGCTAAGACTGACAGCCGTGGGAAGAAGCAAATAAAAGAGATTCTTTTTTATATTGGCTGGCTTTTCCTGCCTGTGAATTAAAAGTCTGGATGTGAATTAAATACCAGGGGAATGGGAGCTGCGTGGGGGAAGCATCGGATCGGTTCAAACCACCACTGTGCAAACACAATGAACAAGTGATCTGAAACCAGGGGCTTTTTTACCCCCTCCCTCTTTCAGTTGCATTTTGTAATCCCTTTCCTTCTGTTCCTGCCTGATGCAGTGTCACCTTGAGCATCTTTTGCTGTAGTTTCCCATCCCCTGGTTTACTTGTGGTCCTTAATTTGAGACAACGTGCTTCTTTGGATGGATGGAAATCAGCGAAGGGCAGCAAGCGGTGCTTGTTTGGTGGTGGTGGCGGCAGGCAGGTCGGCATGCTGCTGTTAACAGTATGGCTGGGGACTCCGTTTGAAGTGTTAATTAGCAGCAATTAATAAGAAGAGAAAAATTAATACCCTATGTCAGCTTTCTTTGCTAGTTAGTTATATCAACTCAGGCTCAGAGCTATCTTGGAGCTTATGTTTGCACAGGAGTTTGGTCTTCTTGTATGGTGTTGGGAGGATACTCAAGCGCTCTCCTACCATGAACTATGAACCAGTTATTCCCAAAATAAGAAGATAGACCATAGCCTCTGGCAGATCCAGTTTTCTTGGAATGTGAATACTCTCGATGAGACACCTCAAAACCAGAGAGCTGTCCATCATTTAAAGAAAAAATATGTTACAGTAGAATTAAACCAACAAAAATGTCGATGACATTGCTGAATTTGGCTGAGATTCTGCATCGCCCCCTTTTAATGAGGCTTAGACGTGGCTGCTGAGGATCGATCCCAGCCATGCTGCAGCCACTCGGGCAGGTTCCTGCTCTTTTCCCATCCATTTCCCACCTGATGGGGAAATTCCCAGGCAGAGGAGTAGCCCCTTCTCATGGGTCTGGTGGCAGATTTGGGGCTTGACTGCATAAGAAACAGCAAATACTGTCATTGTCTGAATGGATGCTTTCAGCTTTCTGTAAGTTCCTAACTTTGCCCTGTCAGCATCATGGGAATGTTACAAGGTTTAACTATGCTATCAAACAGCTTATCTTTCTTCTGGGTATTTGTACTGGTACCCCAGACTTCTGTTTAAGATGATTGATCTGTTGTGTTTAGATTCATCTCTCTCTGTCCTTTATTTTATTTTATTGTTTTTTTTTGTTTTTTTTTTTTTTTTTGTTTTTTTCCTAATAGACCCAGATTACCTTCCATCACTGTCTGGTCCTAGGCAAAAATGAAAATTGCTTAATCCGCCCAAGGTTTAGCTTCTGCTGACAGTTCCCCTCCTCTCGTATTTAACAAGCTTGATGTAAAATCCTGATACTTAACCAATTTATTATTAATGATATTTACGGAAGTATTCTCTACTGAAGGAGAAGTGATTTTTGACTTTCAGTAGACTGATTGCTTCTTGTTTCATGGTTAATTGAAAGTTAATATACACTGGGGATGAGTGATATATATGTTCTGAGGATAGGTGCACTCAAAATACTCGTAGTATATAAAACACTTAATTCATTAGCAAGTCTCATGTCAACAAAGAATAAAGATAAAGTGCTGTAGTGGCCATCACAATGGGGAAGTGATCATTATTATTTATGGTGTGCTCCAAGTATACTAAGCACTTTGCAAAGAGACCAGCAAATATATTGCACTGAATAGGTTTACAATCTCCTTTTTTAATTTTTTTTTTCATTAGTAGGTTCCTTTGGGGTGAGGCACACAAATTACTGATGGAAACCTAACTTTGCCCAAACCACCTTCCTTGGTAATCGGCATCTATCAGTGATGCTTTGTGAAGCACTCATGGCTTTAGCGTGGTTTAACTGTAGTCACGACAATGCCGTTGTGATCACTCCAGCCGGCAGTTAATGGGTGTTACACTTACACTTCACGTGCTCCTCATTTTTGTCAGTTCCTGCTCTAAGTGCTCATACATGTCATTTTTCCCCTCACATTTTTCACTGGAACAGCCTTAAAAACTGGGAATGAAAAATCTACAACAAACCACTCTTGTTGTATTTTATAACCACCGTATCTGGTCTTCCTGAATGTGCTTCCTGAGCAGTAAAAGTTGCAAAAATCCCATAATATTTTTACATCTCCGTGAGTTTTACTGAAAAGCTCACTTTGGAGTTCTTTTTTTATCTGCTCCTAAAGGTGTATCTCTGGGTATTGCTTGTCTGGTGGCTTGCTCTTGCTGGAAATACAGTTCTCATTTAGTCTGGTATCTGATTCAAGATCTAGTCAGTCTGTATTTCCTTTTTCATATCATTTTTCATCTCTTTGTGTTTTTATTCTGTTAGATTTTTACTATGTTCATTTCTTCAAGAAGAATCCCTTCTGCCAACATGACCCAAACTAAACCTGAGTTAATATTTGCTACCTTGGGTGGTACTAACTGTTGCAGTTCCCTTAGATCAGCCTTCATTAAAAAACAGTTGTGGCTAGCACTATTTCATTCTGGTATCTGCATTAAGCATGTTGAACTTTACTTTCTAGAGTTTTTTCCAGTCTCTCCCAAGTATTGTCCCTTCATTGTTTCCTCTGCTTCTTTTCTGTAAATCTCCCCCTTCAGAAATTTGAGTGTTTATGAAATGAGATATAGCTCAATCAGTGTTAGCCATCAAAAAGTTAGAAGCCGAGGGCTCGACTTGTTGGAGGAGGGCTGAGCTGAGCTGGCCTTGCTTGGGTGCCTTTTTGGGCAAGGATTGTGCCACATTATGGACGTGTCCTTATCTCTACGTTGGCAACACAGGGAGCTGGACTGAACTTCGGGAGGTGAATCCTTTGTGTTGAATATCGTGGATGTTGCTTATTACCACACTGTCATCTCTGTTATTGCAGTTATTATTGTCACTAAAGGGAAGTGTCCTCTGCTGTGGCTCCTCATCCAACAATAGCTTCACCTTGGATGAGGAAGCAGGATTGAAGGGTTACGATCAACACAGAATAACTTGAAACTCCTTAGGAAAGGCTGAGGGTTGGTGTAGGTAGATCAAATCACCCATTGTTTCTTTTTTATTTAGTTTGTGCTCTAGGAACTCCCTGCTGCAGGATGAATTAGGAAGGGAAGGACTCTTCCTCTGAACCATGGACACAAGGGCGTCCATCATCGCCACCATGCAAGAGACCCAGCATCTCTCCCCAGAGAAGGATCAGAGCCCAGCCAATGGTGACCAGGAGCAGTTTGATTCAGGTGAGCTCTTCTTCACCATCAGGGGTTACCTACATGGTCACTGACCACCGGTAGGGGTGAGGGCAGTCATGTTATCAGGGGACCATTAGAGGTGGTTGTATGGCTTGAAGGCCTTTTTTGAGTCTTGTGGGTTGGGCAAGACTGTGTGTCCCATATTGCGGAGTGCTAAAGTGGATCCCTGGCTGATGGGTTGGGAAATTTCAGCTTTTCTTCTACTGGATCTTTTCTACAGTACATAGTAGCTGCTCCAATTTTAAATAAAAATCAGTAGAAAGCCTTTCCCAGGACACCGTATTATGTTTTTCCTGTCCCCCCCCCCCTTTTTTTTCTTTTGATTTTGTGGTTAAAGAAAGGAAATTAATGTTCAGAAATTACAGTATTTCTCCTTTTTTCTGACCCTTATCCTCATTTTCATCAGACTTTTTTGAGTGCTTCAGGTGAGAGGGCATCACAAACGTCATCCCAACCATCAGAAAGCTGGTTGCTCATTGTCTTTGAGCTCATGGGTATGACTGGATGCTCTGTAATGCTCTGGGGCAGGCAGCTAGAGGTGGGGATTCACTGGGTTAAATTTGGGCATCATCACGGTAGATGCAGGAGAGTAGGTATGAGCTTCTGGTGATTTCTGCTGGAATTAGGTGCTTTAACTTCCCATATCTAGCCTTAATGGGAGGAGACTGTGTCTTATGATGAAGTTGCACGTTGGCTAGAGCCAGCCTATTTTCTTCTTGATGCCAAAATGGAAGGCCTCTCTTCTTGCCATCTCATGTACCACCTCTGCTGCCCATTGCAACCTGGCTGTCAGTCAGCTCACTAAACCAGCAGAAAGCTAATTCAGAAAAAATAAAGTGGGTAATTTCCTGCCAGTGTTGTGAGTTGAAAGGAAGGAAAAAGGAGGGCCAGAGCACGTGCTGATGGGAGTGGAACCTCTCCTGGTAGCACTGTGTTGCTAGTTTGGCTCAGCTATAACCTGTAACTTCACCCTTGTTCTGCCTTGGCACAGGAGAGCCCAGCTGATGTACTTGTGGAGTGCAACACTGAGCCATCAGTCAGTTAATCTGTGCAAAATGGTTCATTTTTGTATTGTGGTGCTTGCATTGTCACTCATATGCTTGAATGCTTTTCCAGAAATCATTTGCATTTCTGTAAGAGTGATTCCTGACAAAAGGATCCTGAGATGTAATAGTAGTTGAAAATCTGTGTTTGCAGGTGAGCCTCTCAAAGGACTGCCTAAAGTCTGCTTCCATGCAAATAGGTGCCCTCACCAGTAGTGAATAATTGATCCAACGCTCCTCAAAAGCAGTGGTAGCAGTGGTGGGGTGAAAGCTTTCAAACTCTGCATGCTTTGCCTTCAGTGCCTTTTGCATCTGTTCTCTCAGTGGTGCTGTCTTGTGCTTCATTGGTAGCTCTGAGCTCAAGTCAAGCTCCAAAGCTCTGCCTTTGGTCCACGTCTCACTGTTTCTCCCTTAGCGCCCCAGAAATTTGGGGGAGTGTGTTAAGATTCATCCCATCTGAAAGAAACAGTTACTTTAGGTAAGAGCATAAGTGTTGCCTTGGGTTCTCCTATAGACATGAAAGAGGAAGAGCCCCCCCTTTCCTAGGGTGACACGTAGAGATGACTGCTGAGCATCACCTAGAGTTGAACAGCTGAATGTGGAGCTGAGATGCCTTAAGACACTTAAAAAAATAAATAAAAAATATAGTCATCACCAGTGAAGAGAGAGTTGTAGCTCCAGAAAGCAATTCATCCTGTTTTAACATCAGTGCTGGGCCGCCTTTGGGTTGAGTCACCAGGTTGAGCTGCCTGCTTTTTCCCCATCGAGGATAAATAAAAGTAACCCTGGCTGGAGCAGAAGGGAACATCTAGATCCTGGTTGCCTGTGTGAGGTGGATCCCCGTCTCGAGGTGTGATGGATGTCCCCTAATTCAGACATTTCCAGAACAGACACGGCAGCTTTTTGTCACCACCAGATCCATTTATATCCGGGGCAGAGAGGTGGGATC